>NC_053155.1:304347272-304659772 GCF_016835505.1 Polypterus senegalus
CTGATTTTGAAAATGTGCCTGGGCTATAAGATTAACTGGGCTAAATGTGCTTTTTGCTTTTGGTAGTGTGGTATCTTATTGTATTATCGTGATATTCCCCTGTACTTACCCTTTTCCTAGGGGTAAGTGTATTCAACAGATTCGTTACCGGGTTTATGTACTGTTGCATCTTAAGATTAACACACGCATACATAGCTATACACATACACACAAAAACTCAACAGTGCCCTATGAAACACAAACACAAAGCTGATTAATCACTAGCACTTTAAACCACACAAGTGCCTTAGGAATAGCACAACTTGTCACTCTCCTAGGACTTTATGAGACTTACATACACACAGACCCTAATCACAACAGTGCCCCATGAATGACAAACACACAGATGGTTAACCTCTGGCACTTTAAACCACACAAGTGCCTTAGGAATAACACAGCCTGTTGCTCTCTCAGCACAAGAGACTTACTTATTATCAGCAGAACAACATACAATATTTTAAAGATATCTCAGACCTAAATATTACTTTTGGTCTCCAAGAATACATTTAAAGCATACAAATGCTCAGTACTCTTGACTATGGGCCATTTATCAGGTAAGAATGCCTTACTTTACTTATTGTTCCCTACTTTTGGGTGGAGCTCTCACCCTCAGCCCTTAATAAACCTCGCAGCACAGAGGTAATGGCAAATCACCGGCTGCACCAGGTGCTCAAAGAAATCTACCTTATTACTTCAATCACTCTAGACATTAACACAAAGCATAGAAAGTTAAAAGCAGCATAGTATTTATTACAGGAAAATCTTACAAAAAGTTAAAGATGACAAGGATGAATGTCATAGGTGGCTTGTGATCTAGCATTCATAGCTGTTCATTAGATGCTGTTCTAATGATCAGAAGGAAACGGCTGCATGTTGATGTCGCTCTTTTCTCTTCTGACATCTTCATCCCTTCTTCCTCCCTCCTTCCTATATCATTCCCAAGATGAGGCATATTAATTCTTAAATTCTACTGGGGGGTTTTGCAAGATGTGATTGTTAGATATTCTGATTGGCTGGCTGTCAGTATGATGAATGAATTCACTGTCCATTTTCCCAAATAATAAAACTTTTCTTGATGTTGCCTGAGGTGTAATTTAGCTACTTTTGTCCCAGATGCCAAGGTTATAAACAATCAATAGACTTTGCCACCAGCATGTCTTCCTCTCTTTATTGGAACAGCTGTTTTAAAAGGGAGGCACAACTAGGAAGAGGATATGCTTTGATGTGAACAAAAATATAAACAAAATACAGAACAAAATATACAGATTTTGTACCCCACAACACTTACTGACATAGATTTTTAGTGTCCATCTCATGTCCAAGACTGGTTGTTAGACGACAAACTAACTCCATGTCTAAGACATCTGCAGTAGCACACCATGATAAACTGGGTTCCTTGCCGTTCCAGGCTAAATTGCACTAGTTCAAGCTTGTTAGCCTTGGCAGGCAGCTTTAACTAAAAGAAGAAGAACTCTGATTCCAAACCGCGAGAAGGGCAACAGGAAACTACCTTGGCTATTTTCCCTTAATCAAAATGGACTAGCCAATATCCCCTGAGGACTTTGAAAATACAGAGACATCAAATTGTGAATACAATTAAGGGTCTACAATACACTACTAGTGCTGGTAGCCTTGTATGGAGTTGGATATTTAGCCAATCAATTAAGAGAAGACTGGACATGTTTGACCAAAGATGCTTGAGACAGATTATGGGAATAAGATGGCCGAGCACAATTAGTAACAAGGATTTCAGAGAAAAGACTGGTCAAATGAAGCAGAGCAAGATAGGTGTATCGAGAATAATAATTAGAAACTTTGCTAAACAAAATCTTCCTAACCTCTCGCCTACTTCTATTCCAGAAGAAATATCGATCAGTCTTAAGGACTCAGACAGCATTTCTGTAATATATAAAACATTTTAAAGTCCCTCCCTTTCAAAGATCCCAGAGTACAGTGGGAAATCAGAAAAAGAGTGGAGGGCTGCCATGCACAGAATTCACTCGAGCTCCATATGCACAACGAATTCCATTACTCAGCTTAAAATCTTTTATCGAGCACATATGTCTCATTTAAAATTGTCCAAAATGTTTCCAGAGAATGATCCAAATTGTGAATGTTGCAATCGATTTCTGGGAAGAAGCCTGGAGAAAGTGGCACAGGATAGACCGAGGTGTAGGAAGCTTTATAAAGGAGGTGGTGCAGCATCAAAGATGACAGAAGAGTGGCTAAGTAACTAACTAACTAGCCTGTGCGGTGGTGGGGGCACACAAGGATACCATAAAGGTAATACCTTGCAGCTAAAGTTTTTAGCCAAAGAACTGTGGTTGGCATGATGTAGAGAATACAGTCAATACAAAGCTTACCAAACCCAACACTCCTGGTTGGGCACTCCAGCTAAGTTATGGTTTCTGCCTTTTAATGATAATTAGGAAAACATACTGAACCCAATGTGAAAAAAGTGAGTTCACATGAAAGTGAGAAAAGCTTTTGAAGAAAATTATTTTTTGCTTTTGAAAAGTTCAGTCAGTCCTTTAGTTTTCTTTCTACAGTTCCATTGAAGAGGAATATTTGATATCTCTGGAAAGAAACTGGTCTATCCTCTAACTTGATTGCTAGTAAAAACTGCTCTTGTGTACTCACTGAGGTAAAGAATAAATTGTCTAAATTAAAAATATCTTTTCAATCAAATTTTTTTCTTTTAAAATATAGTTATACTTGGTCTGAAGTCATACCACCGATTTTTAATTTTAATTGCCTGAATGCAAGCAGTCTGTCAGTCAGGGTTTCCCCTTTTGTAATTTCATTACTGTGTTTATGTGACCCGGCCCTTAAGAGGTTTGATTCCTCTTTTTTGGTGACATGGCTGGAATTGAAGTTACTCTTTGACAGAACTTCCTTTTATTAAAGTTTAATTAAAATCAGCCTAACTCTGTTTTGGTCCACAAATGTCCTATGCATTGTCTGTTTGGAGTCATATAAATAAACTGATCATCATACTGCCCAGGTGGTAAGCTCAAATCCCTGTTTTTTTTTAGTAACAGTTCCTTATTGAGTGGTCATCCATGTTCATTCTTTCAGAGGGAGTGGTGAGAGTTAGCACCTTAGGCCATATTTAAGACAATCATGGCCTCAGAATGTTCCTGACTGATGTGTAAGATATGGTGTTCCCTCTTCTTCCTTTTCCTTACAACTGTGAATTTTACTGAAGTCTGTTATAGTGCCGAGTCACCTACTTCCATTATTTTGTATATCCTTAACCCCGTAAGCCCATTTCTACTCTGTGTTCTCTCCTTTGTTGTTTCTCCTATCTGATGTTAAAAAGCTAAGTTTGGTATATATATATATATATATATATATATATATATATATATATATATATATATATATATATATATATATATATATATATATATAAAATGTACCAAGCAGTTATATGGGAATAATGTATTTTTTCTTTTTAACAATATTTTCATCTTGATTTTCATTCTACTTTTCTAGATGTTCTAATTGTTTAATTAATCCATTATTTACTAATTGGTGGCTCTGATGCTAAAGTAGTTGCAGCCTTTGATTATTCACTGTTGTTTGCCAGCGTGTCCGCTCTGCTCATTTTTAATTGTCATTAATAAGATACAACAAAGGGGAAAAACTGAACAGACAAAGGGCAAAATATAATGAAATCAACAAAAGAGAGTTAAGCATTTAAATCTATAGCAAAAGCAGAAATAATTCTAAATGTCTTATTAATGAAAAAAAATCATGCTGCTGTGCTTTTCTAAATGTTTCTAAAAAAATACCAGCTAATTAAATGAGATCAGTGTTATCAGGTGTTGTCACTGATTAGGAATCTGGTTGGAACAAAAACCTACAGCCACAATGGGTCCCCAGGACCGAGGCTGGGAAACTCTGGCCTTGAGGTATATAAATAGGCTGCACACGAGAGAGAGAGAGAGAGAGAGAGAAAACAACTAAACCAGCAAACTAAAAAAAACAACTACATTTATTGTCAAAAAGAAAAAAACTCACAAAATATGGGGAAAGTTACACAAAACAGAAACAAGGCAGAAGGACAACACTATCTTAGCTATCTAACTAAACAAAGTTTACACAGCTAGATACACACTATCCACATTTATCACATAGACGGCTAGCATACAACAATTACATTTCTTTGATAAGCAATAAGAAACAAAAACCCAAAGCCAGGCCATCCAACCCTAACTCTCCATACCTTACTCTGTGAAACCCAAATCAATCAATCAATCAATCAATCAATCAATCAATCAATCAATCAATCAATCAATCAAAATCTCTCTCTCTCTCTCTCTCTCTCTCTAACCTAAAACCCAGACAAGCTTCTTTTATAATCTACACCCCACCTACAACCCAGGTGATTTATTAACAATGGGCAACTCAATAGGCGGGTAATTAGGGTAGGACTCAATAAAGTCATCAGCACCAAATTAAACCAGCAGAGTTTAACAAAAAGATCTAGAGTAGGTCGTAACACCTGGCATGGAGAGATGTGAAGGGTGCATCAGGTGAGCATGGGAGTCCCCTAGGAATCGGCGCTGAGCCCAGTCCTCTTCTCCTTATACACCTCTTCACTAAGCCTTATCATTCAGTCACATGCTTTCACACATCAGTATTATGCTAAAGATACACAGCTATGTATACCTGTCATTCTCTCCACAGTACTATATAGTATCAGCTTGATTCTCTTCATGTCTTGGTGATGTTGCCACCTGGATGAAGGAACATCATCTCCAGGTCAACTTGGCAAAGATGGACCTTCTTGTTATCCCAACTCGTCCATCTATTCAGCACCACATCTCTGCTCAGCTTGGTCCATTATCACTAATACCTGCCAAGTCAGTACGTAAACTTGGATTGGTGACTGATAAGCAGCTGTCCTTCCGGGACAATGTTGCTATGTTCTCTCAGTCTCGTAAGTTGCCTTGAATAAAGGTGTCAGCCACATAAGTAAATATTCTGAAAGTAATAAATATTAGGTAGGTGATGATCAGTGCCTGGTGTTCGCTGGACATAGCTCTACCTGAAGAGTTCAATTTTGTCGTCGTCATCAAACAAGAGAATCTTTTTCCTCATGCTCTCAGAGTTTTTTATATGCCGTTTGGTAAAAGTGGTTTCTGTCTAGCCACTCTACCATAAACACCTACCCTACCGTAAAGGGTCTGAAAATTTATATGAATGTGAGATTTCAGTTTTTAATTTTTAGTAAATTTGCAAACCTTTCCGAAAACATGTTTTCGCTGTGCCATTCAGGAGGGTAGCTTGTATTTCCTTTGGAGGCATTAGCTCTCCGGAAATGTGTTCTTTTGAAATTGCGGCATGTTAAGTAACCGAGAAATATAGAAATATGATATAAAAGGTGATATCCCTCCCATAATAATTACGGCGGTACAAAAATCACGAGAGAGAAAGATATACTTTAGCTTTCTTTACTGACGATTTTATGCAGTTGCAGACAGGAAGTTTATGACAGACTCTATCAAGGTGGGATCTTGATCTATGCAGTATGCCATCTTTCATCACCATGCTGAAAGGATTTTCCGGACAGATGAAATAATCTTCCGCCAGACAGCTTCAAAGTGTATTGGCAGTAGGTCCATCCTTATATACTGATTGCTCTACGTGCAGGCTCTTTATCTGGCCTCCAAACAAGGACAGGAAAGGACGCAACTCCACCTCCAAAAAATACAGGAATAGCACAATGCCTACATGCGGTTCTCATTCTCCCAACAAGGAAAGAAGATTTTGTGCTGACAGAGGACAGAAGTATACTATTCTGTCTTTTAGGCTGACTATACAATCCTCCAGTTGTCTTTGGCTATCTAGTCCTATGCTTGGCTGGCAAGCCCCTGTGTACCATACTTGGTCTGCCTGTATGAATGAATCCATAACAGTGTGCACAGAGACAGTGACATTAAACTTTATATTATAACAAACATATTATAGCAGCTTGACAGACAACAATGCTAAATGAATCCATTTAAAATGAAATCTACAACACAATAACGTGTGTAAAATGTGAAAGGGTATGAATTAATCCACTGCCTGTCTATTTCAAGATATCTTAACATGCAAAAATACTTTTTGAGAATTCTCAAATATATTTCAAGATCTCTTGAAATAAGTTGCTGTGCATTGTGAGACATCAGAAATATATTTTAAGATACCTTAAAGTAAGTCTGTAGGCAAAATGCAATTCGAGATATGTCAAAATTATTTCCTCTAAAATTTGAATGCGACTTCTTCTCTACTTCAAGATATCTTAAGATGAATTTGAGATATCCTGAAATGAGCAAAAAGTTATTTTGAGATATGTGGAGGTGCATTTCAAATAACTTAAAATGCATTTTGGGTATCTTCATATTGACTCACATTTCAGACATCTAAAATTCATTTTATGAATAGTGAAATGGATCATCAGTGAAAGATATGTTGCAAGCCAGTTTTAAAAAGACAAACCTGTTGGGATTTTAGGCGGTTTTAATAAGCTGTGAAGCAGTGCCACTCAGTAATGTGCATTTAAAGTTGTTTCCATCCTTAATATACTTGAATATCTTAGATTGTGTGACATATTCACAAATGTGTTCTGTTCTTCTCTCGTGACCCTTTTGTTTTGCCACAGCAAGAACTTGGCAGGATTTTTTTTATATCTGGAAGTGCTAGTAGATATACCCTTACAGTTCAGATGGCAGAAAATAAGACATTCATATAGAGACACAGGAGGACACAAAAAAGAAAACATAATGTTATGCCTAAAGTAGAAAAAGGCAGACATTATGGCAGAAATAAACAGGAGTCAGAGATAGGGCAAATCTGGAAGATACCAGACTTCTAAGTTTAAAATAAAAATTTCCAAAAGTTAAAGACAGAATACATTATTATTAACAACTAGTTGTGTAAGCCCATGCAGTAAAAAGCCCAGTCTCCTAGAAACTACTGAAATCGTCAGAAACAAAAATTGAAATGCAGAGTTGGCGGTTTCATTTTGCCGATGTGCTCACCTCCCTTGTCTATCAGCAGCTAAGCAAGTTTCCTAGAAACCATGGATTCTGGCACTTCAATGAATTAATCAATCGCTTCAGTCATGCATTAGTGGCTAAGCGAGGTTCTCTCTCCTCAGAGGTTTCATTTTGCCGATGTCCTCACCTTGCTTGTGTATTAGCAGCTAAGCAAGTTTGTCTTTCATCGCCGGTTTCACTTTGGTCACAGAGTCGCTTTCTTTCAGCTTCATGCTGCAGCCTTGTACTTCTTTCGTCTTTCGACTCGTTAACTTGGGGCCACCTTGCCAGCTCTGAGCTTCATCCTGTAGCCCTGCACTTCTGGGCCAAACAGACAGACAGACAGACTGACTGACTGACTTCCACACATAGACGTTTATATATATAAGAAGAGTCTTCAACCCTAACTGCACTTATTAAACCAATGCATATGACAGGTTAGACTGGTCTCGGAGCACAGAAGAACTACAGAAGAAAGGGCAGAGCAGACTCTTCTTCCTTAGGAGACTGTGTTCCTTTAATCTAGGAAGTGACATCCTTCACATTTTCTATAACTCTGTTATGGTCAGTGCGATTGTCTACACTGTGCTGTACTGGACTGGTAACATCACTTCAAGAGCGGCCCACTGAATCAACAAGCTAATTAAAAGAGCAGGCTCAGCTATGTGGCACACTCTGTGGACCCCCTGGAGGGTCATTGCAAAGGAAAGTATTAAAACAAAACTGAGTGCCATTATGAACAATGCTGCACATCCTCTAAACGACCAGGGTTGAGCTGTTTTGGAATTCAAGTACCGGCCCCATTACGCATTTAGAATGCAAACATTAGCTCACAGTAGATTTCGAAAGATTTTTTCAAGAATTCAGTTACTTTATGAAATTTAATACTGAATACTTTTAAACTACATCTTCAAATTAATAATGTACAGTCGCCCTCCGTATCCACGGATTCAATCAACCGTGGATCAGAAATGAATGAAGTGATGTGTACACAATGGCACACCCCGCTGCAGCCTGCCGGCATTTCACAGATTCTGTTTTCCCTCCAGCATTCATTGTTTGAAACGCTGATCGCCTCTCGTCTCACTCATTCGCTACTTGGGTTGTGTATGACTGGTTAACTTAATGTTCAAGCATTTGGAGTTTTGTTTCTAAATGTTTCCTATTAGAAAGACTAGCGCTTGCGCTCTCTCACACTCTTTCTCTCGTTCTGGAAGCAGCAGCTATGTAGATGCAAACGGTTCGCGCAACCCGCCACTGGCTCTGGCTGTTTCTGTTCACTTTTTAGGTTTCATAAATATTCTTCTCAATACGCAATTTTCTAAAAGTGTTTGTTGCTGTTTTATATCTGTTTGTGCTTTACTCAGAGGCAGTTAAGTGATTATTTCATGTTTTAAGCAGCAGCAGCTATAGCTGCAGGAGGAAATGTAAAAAGATTTACGACACGTTGCTGATTGCGACTATTCTGTTTGCTTTTTAGCCGAATTGCAACATGAATTGGATAGTAAATTTAAAAAAGGATTTCAATTGTGACGTGTGGTTGACATTATTTGACCAGATAAGACAGAAGCCACATTTCCATTAACCTCCTTAATTCGTATTTAGAAATTGCGAAACAAAAAAACTGGTACTGGAAACATATGAATTTTGAAAAAACTCTCAAAAATCAAAAAAAAGTTTATAAGTTTACTTGAGGTGTTTTTTCAGGTGAAATAATTTGCAAAATTGCAACGGAAACACTTTTTTTCACATTTAGGTCACATGAGTCTCGGCAACAACCTTGTACTCCGCACAGGTAGCCAATTTATTGGTTTAAGTACTAGTACTACAGTCAGGGCTGGCTCCAGCAGAGGACATAAGAGGGCCTAATGTGCTGCATAATAAGTTCGCTGACGACACTATTATCGTAGGCTGCATCAGGAGTGGGCAGGAGGAGGAGTATAGGAACCTAATCAAGGACTTTGTTAAATGGTGCGACTCAAACCACCTACAACTGAACACCAGCAAAACCACGGAGCTGGTGGTGGATTTTAGGAGGCCCAGGCCCCTCATGTACCCCGTGATTATCAGAGGTGACTGTGTGCAGAGGGTATAGACCTATAAATACCTGGGAGTGCAGCTGGATGATAAATTGGACTGGACTGCCAACACTGATGCTCTGTGTAAGAAAGGACAGAGCCGACTATACTTCCTTAGAAGGCTGGTGTCCTTCAACATCTGCAATAAGATGCTGCAGATTTTCTATCAGACGGTTGTGGCGAGCGCCCTCTTCTACGAGGAGGCAGCATAAAGAAGAGGGATGCCTCATGCCTGGACATACTGGTGAGGAAGGTAGGCTCTATTGTAGGCACGGAGCTGGACCGTTTGACATCTGTGGGAGGCTCCTGTCAATTATGGAGAATCCACTGCATCCATTGAACAGGATCATCGCCTGACAGAGGAGCAGCTTCAGAGACAGACTGCTGTCACCGTCCTGCTCCAATGACAGACTGAGGACATCGTTCATCCCCCAACACTGTCTCTTCAGTTTCACCCGGGGGCGTAAACTTTAACATTATACAAAGTTATTGTCTGTTATACCTGCATTTTTATCACTCTTTAATTTAATATTGTTTTTATCAGTTTGCTGATGCTGGAGTATGTCAATTTCCCCTTGCAATTAATAAAGTATCTATCTATCTATCTATCTATCTATCTATCTATGTATTGTCACAGGTGGCTGGGGGTTGACCCGGCTGGGACACCCCGGAGAACCAGAAGAGGGCTTACGCCCACCTCAGACCACGTCGAAGAAGGACAAGGTCTGGGAGGAGATCAGGAGGCGGCCTGAAGAGAAAGTAAAGGTATTGTGTGTGTTGGCCAGGACTTTGGGGACTTTTGGGGACAGTGGCACTTGTGTAAATAATGGAGCACTATAATAAACATGTGTGGAGTGATTACAATGTGTCTGCCTGTCTGTGTCCAGGTCAAGTTCCACACTATCTATCATATAGTGCCTCTCATATCTATCTATCTATCTATCTATCTATCTATCTATCTATCTATCTATCTATCTATCTATCTATCTATCTATCTAATTCAATAAATGTTGAGCTGCTCATCCTAAAATTTTTTACCCACGGCTCCTCAGTAAAATTACTGCAGACGATTTCAAAGAAATTCGTAATACGTGACCTCTGCCAAGTACAGGGAGTTCGCCTTCACTTTATTGTATTCACTCGTTCTCATCGCCTCCGATTAAAAATGAACATGGTGACTGTACATTCAATTGAAATAACAGAACCAACACTCATCATATTGGTCGAAATTTTTATTTTTTAAAAAATACTT
Organism: Polypterus senegalus; assembly: GCF_016835505.1. Lineage (NCBI taxonomy): Eukaryota > Metazoa > Chordata > Cladistia > Polypteriformes > Polypteridae > Polypterus > Polypterus senegalus. The sequence continues at coordinate 304,357,673 of NC_053155.1, forward strand.
TACTTTATAAAATGGATCAATGGAAACAGACGACTCACATTTGTGTTTTGTCAACTTTTCAGAAGTGTCTTTTATTTTGTGCGTAACTGCAATAGAAATGTGGCTAGACTTACACGACGCAGAGCACACCATCTGGATTTTACACTCACATTTGCTTGCATTTTATTACGCCAGATGCCAGAGGAACCGAGGGAGAAAAGGGGTTACATACGCACTCTTTATTTGTGTGTAAAACTGGTTCCAAAAACCTGATTTTACATGAGGATGTGCATAGGTTATATTCAAATACTAATGTTTTAGTGAATAATTTAGCTGGCAGGTTAGTTTACGCATAAGTATACCATGAGAAAAATGAATAACATAACTTTGTTTTTTTAATGATAATTTTGTTTGTTTCTTAAAAGAAGAACAACTCCAGAATATGAAATGGCTAAAACACTACTCTGAACTACGGTCATTTTTTGTTTCAAATATTCAAATTTTTATTGATAAAAGTTCCTTAAAATGGTGATTTCCCTTCGTTTTGATTAGCAGTAAAAACAGAGTTTCTATTTAATGAGAGATTGAAGTGAAACATCCATTGGGTGACAAGGTAGCCACCTAGGGTGCAGTTATCTGAGGGACACCATTTCTGAAAGTTAAGAAGTGAGCGCTCAGAGGGCCTTTTGAGTGTGTGAAGTAACTCGTAAAACTGCACTTATTGAAGTTCATAACCGTACGTTTAAAGCGTACTGAAGAAGAAGAAGCTGAGAATCATTAAGTATAGAAAAAGTTAAGAATCCTTAAGTATAGAAGAAGAAGAAGTAAAGAACTTTTAAGTACAGAAATAACTAAAGTTTCTCAAGAAAAGCCTTTTATTCTACGTGTGTAACTATTTTTTCTTTTATTCTTGTTTGGATTATTTGCTTTTAACTTTCACTAAATATTTTTAAAACAAACTTTTGGCACGCGTTTTACCCGTGTTTGATCTCGCCTAATACTTTGGCGGCTACAATAACCAAAGGGTAAAAGAAACATAAACACATAAGAGTTGAAGAAATTCATAATAAAAAGTACAGAGATAGTCAACATATCATACTGGGTTAAAGGCCAGGGAGTAAAAGTGTGTTTTTAAGTGGGATTTAAAGACAGCAAGTGAAGACACCTGTCTAACTTTGCAACAGCAAATCGTTCCAGAGTATTGGAGCTGCAACTGAAAAAGCCTGATCACCTCTGAGTTTGCATCGTGTCTTAAGAACACGTAAAAGCATCTGGTCAGCTGACCTGAGAGGGCGAGACGGTACATAAGAATGCAGCATTTCTGACAAATAAAATGGGGCGTAACCATTAAAGGATTTAAAAACAAATACTAGGATCTTAAAATGGATTTGAAAATGAACTGGAAGCCAGTGTAGGGAAGCCAAAATCAGGGCAACGTGCTCATACTTGCTTGTACCAGTTAAAAATTGAGCAACGGCATTTTGCACCAGCTGTACGCAAGCAATGGAGGCCTGGCTAATTCCAACAAGAAGTGCATTGCAGTAATCTAGTCGAGATGGTATAAAAGCATGTATCACTCTTTCAAGGTTGTGTTTAGACAAAACAGGCTTGATTTTGGAGCAAGCTTTTACCACTGCGTTCACATGGCTATCAAGTTTTAAAGTAGAATATATTTTCACACATAAATTTGTGATTATGGATTTCTCAAATTGAGCCACAGTGGAAAGGTCGATGTAGGGGGTCCTGCTGGTGCTATTGGGTCTAAATAGCATGACTTCTGTCTTGTTCTCATTAAAATTTAGAAACTTGTATGCCATCCAACTCCTTATGTCAATAAGGCAATCAAGTAGGGGCTGGACAGAACAGCGACCAGGGTGCCTCAGAGGGAAATACACCTGACAGTCGTCTGCATAAAGATGAAAGAAAATACCGTGTTTCTGGAAAATAGCACCGAGTGGCAGCAGGTACAAGGAGAACAGAAGAGGTCCCAGGATGGAGCCCTGTGGTACCCCCATAGGAAGGCAATAGAGGTGGAAGTAAAATCATTAATGCTGACACAAAAACTTCTGTCAGAGAGAGAGGACCTAAACCACTGGAGATCTGAACCTGTGATGGTATATACACAAAAGGGTGCAGTTTTTGCTATTGAAGGGATAAACGCTCTGGACACCGAGGGGAAAAATCACCCAAGTTGAACTCTAATTATACTGACTACACACTATGGGCAACAAGGGACAATAAATCTGTCCACCCCACCTTGGGTTTAAAATGGGCTTCTGCCTGCACAAAAGTGCATTTTCAAGTCACAATCTATTTTAAATATGTTTAACTTGTTCTATCTATCTATCTGTATGAATTATATAGTGCTTTACATATCTATCTATCTATCTATCTATCTATCTATCTATCTATCTATCTATCTATCTATCTATCTATCTATCTATCTATCTATCTATCTATCTATCTATCTATCTATCTATCTATCTATCTATCTATCATGCTGTGTTCCTTGGTGAAGTTAAATCCATCCATCCCTCTTGCATTATGCAATCTGCAGCCATGAGCTTTTAGGAATCAATTAATAAACTCTAAGGGGCTGAACCTGAATCAGCTACGGCCATGACCATGTGCTCCTATCTAGGAATGAAACACATTTATGTCAATTCTGAAGGCTGATCAATTCAGTGTAGCTTTTTGAGGTCTTTGGAAGTACTTGGCCTAAGCGCCAGTCCATTGCCGAGCCTGCATATGTTACTCCTCCACATTCGCACTTAAACGGGGCAAATTTAGAGTCATCAGTTAACATGACTTGAATGTCTTTTGGATGAAGAGGAAATTGAAGTATCCAGTGAGAAAACAGAGCACACACACACAGGGAGAATGACTGGGGACATACACTTAAGCCAGGGTGTTGAATCTGTAGGTCAGCGACTCGTACATTTTACTGTACATTTATATTTATTCACTTAATGGACACTTTTATCCAAAGTGACTTATAAAGGAAGTCAAAAAACTTGAGCACATATCACTTCAGGAGTTGTGCTACAGGACAAGGTTAAATAAATGCACCAAGTGGCAGCAGGTACAAGGAGAACAGAAGAGGTCCCAGGATGGAGCCCTGAGGTACCCCCCAGGGGAGGGCAATATAGGTGGAAGAGGTGGAATCATCAATGCTGACACAAAAACGTCTATCTGAGAGATAGGACCTAAATCTATCCACTTCAACGTGGCCTCAAAATGGGCTTCAATCTACACTGGTTAAAGTGCATTTTCAAGTCACAATCTAATTTAAATATGTTTAACTTGTTCTATCTATCTATCTGTATGCATTATATAGTGCTTTACATATCTATCTATCTATCTATCTATCTATCTATCTATCTATCTATCTATCTATCTATCTATCTATCTATCTATCTATCTATCTGTCTATCTTGTTTTGTACTTGCAAAATTAGATTTTGGGGATAATGGACAATCACCTTAAAAAGCTACAACATGATGAGTATCACGATTCTGCAATCATCTAGTAGAAACAGGCTCCATAGCCAACAACATGAATGTGACAATGCAGGATACCACAAAATGACAGCAATCACAAAATAATAATAATAATAATAATAATATAATATGTGGTGAGAAGTTAAGCAAAATGACTCCTTTTATTGGCTAACTAGAATGATTACAATATGGAAGCTTTCGAGACAACTCAGGCCCCTTCTTCAGGCATATTGCATATTGTAATCTTTCTAGTTGGCCAATAATATGTGTAATTTGCTTAACTTCTCACCACATCCATAATGGCTAACATGGTACAACACTCTAGTACAATAATAATAATAATAATAATTTAGAGACAAAATGGTAATGCAAGTACACAATATGTTAATTGTAAACAGCAAAACAAGTTGAATTAAATTGACCTACATAGCCACCAGGTAATAGTACATACATGACTATTTAAGTATTCCCAACACAACTCAGCGGTATGGGAAGAGGAACACAACTTCATTAGTCAAAAAATTTACATGCGTATCAAACATTTCTCTCGGGCACCTGCTTACCGTGTTTAACAAAAGCAGCCTGACAGCAGTGACGTCTCTGTCACTGAAGTGAAGTCCTCTGATATTTTAGTCTTGTTTTAGCTATTTTTTAATGAAGAAATGATGACTGTAATAGTAATAAGAAAAGAAGTTAAAATGCTATTACCAGAAAAGACAAGACTGACAGTGAAGTCTATCCATCAGATTAATGTTGGAACATAATATGTAAATGATTGTAGTTTCTTTTGGCATTCTTGAATTTGAAAATAAACACTCCTTGAATCAATAACAGTATGCCCCAGTGGACTCTTTTAAATTATTTTGAAGGTTTATTGAATCAGACTGTGATTCCTAAAGGAGAACAATAAACTATTGGATTGTAAGAATTAGTATTCACAAACAATGTCACCAAGCTAATTCACAGCTAGTTTATTCGTATTGGAATCACTATAGGATCACAGGAAACTTAAGCTTCTCCACTTAGTATTGAGCACATAACAAGAATCTTCTCTTGGTCACATAGAGCACTCAGAGTTTCATGCACAATAAAGCATAAGTCAATTTAAAGACACCTAAGGTGCCTACCTTTGAGAGAGGAAAGTGCCCAGTGAAAAGAGAACAATTTATTTCTTGTACAGTAATCCCTCCTCGATCGCAGGGGTGCGTTAGGTGAAAGTATAGGTGAAAATCCGCGAAGTAGAAACCATATGTTTGTATGGTTATTTTTATATATTTTAAGCCCTTATAAACTCTCGCACACTGTTTATAAATATTCCCCACACAGTTATACAGCATAAACCCTTTGTATTCTCTTAGATATTAGGTAAGATTCATTGAAATTAAGTATGTAAACACACTGTTTATATGCAGTAGAACCTAAATATTATTTTAAAGATATCGAGTGTCTCCGATATTACATATGTTACAGCCATTACGATAGACAGGCCACCAGCAATAAATATGTACAATGTAAGAAAAATTGTATACAGTAAATGTGTGTACAGTGACACTAAATGTACGTACATGTACTAAATACTGTAAGTAGAAAATTAATTATGGTTACTCACCAACAATGACACGATGACTTGTCCGATAACGATGAGTTTAGTTTTACTGCACAACAAAGGAGAGCGTTACAGTTCTTCTAAAGGAGCCTCTTCAGGTGAATGTGTAGCACCGTCATTGTTCTTCTTCAATCCAAATCGATAAAGCAGATTCCATCCAGACTACTGACTTATTACATCCACTTACAACTCGTTTTGCACCCTGGTTAAAAGGAAACTGCGGCCATAGATCTTATATTCCTTTCCTACTTTTTAAATAAAAAGAATCGTAGCCTCATTAATGCTGTAATGGCATCCTACAGCGGTGTAGCTTTTCCCTTCCTTCAACATTTTCGGCAATCGTTAACATCTTCCATTGGCGCTTGGGCACGGCCCCTGAAGCAGTAGCAGGAGCAGATCGTTTTGGAGCCACGATGAAGGGCTTGACTATGCACAAAGATAAACACAAAAGAGCACCAAAGTTAACTCTTTACACAGTGAAACACGTTGATGCTGAATGAGCGAGACGAGACCTCCTGGTTAACGCTGTGGAATCGAATTCGGCGCTCTGTCACTGACTCATTCAGCACACAGGAACTTAACTGGGTGCTCTGATTGGTTAGCTTCTCAGCCATCCGGCAATAGCGTCCCTTGTATGAAATCAACTGGGCAAACCAACTGAGGAAGCATGTACAGGAAGTAAAAAGACCCATTGTCCGCAGACCCCGCGAAGCAGCGAAAAATCTGCGTTATATATTTAGATATACTTACATATAAAATCCATGATAGAGTGAAGCCGCGAAAGTCGAAGCACGATATAGCGAGGGATTACTGTATTACCCAAAAATCACACAAGGACAGCTCTCCAGCCTTGACTCATTAACAAGACAAGAACTGCCCCAAAATAAAAATCAATTGTAGGGGAAAAAAATGGAAGAAATATCCATGGCAATTCAGAGAGAGACCCCCTTCCATGTGGATTGTATGTGCAATGGCTGTCAAAAAATACAACATACTAAACAGAACACAAGTAATCCTCTTCACAGGGCTAGACGGCCAATCTACCTTGGTAATACCAAAGATGCAATCCAACAGTACGAACTATGTTCTTGCACAACATTCACCAAGTGCAGACACAGAGCACCACAACAACTCTCACGGCAAAGTGCAATTATTGATGATACCACTACCTAATTAGAGGACTATCATACATGAGCATACAGATTTGTTCAAGTACATCGAAAATAAAGTAGAAGCTGAATCCCGTGACCCTGTGTTAGGATATAGCGGGTTGGATAATGACTGACTGAATAACATAAATGAAAAACAACAACATCTGTCTATCAGCTAACTGTAGGACCACAGCCAGATTGCAGAAGAGGAGTCAGACAAGCCAGACAGAGTCAGAGTACTGGAGACCTCGGCCAACAAGCCACCTCCCCTCTATTGGCCATTCAACCGTTGAGTCAGTGTTGGGCCAGCCAATCAGATGAAAGAACCCTTCAAACAGATGATTCCAGTGCTCTTATATAATATATATATATATATTGTTGTGACGTCCTTGCGGCGTGGGTGAAAAAACTGTTCCATGACAAAGATATGCGTCAGGAAGCCTTGAATAATTAACTAAACGTTATCAATAAATTATTCAGCAATTCATTTGCATTGAATTTAATGAAAAAGATGCTACTTAACAAGGTTGTTGCTCTAGCACAGAGTATGGAGCGCTTTTAGTGTGCATACATACACCAAGCCTGTGAGCAAACAACAACCAAAAAACCTGTGCTTTTACTGTGCATAACAACCAAGATAACTCACCATGTGTCAAAGTCACCCTGAACAATAGAGACATTAAAACAACAGCCCTGAACTTTTTCTAGTAACTACAATATAAAAGAAAATGCTTTTTAAAAACCATGCTTATATTAAGTTAAAAAGTGTACTAAAAATTAAAAAGTAAGTCTGTCATTCATCACTTGTAAAATAAAAGCATGGGCTCTTTTCATCAATCAAGATTCAAAAAATACTTTTTAAAATCTTAGCAAAGGCACCCACCTTTTATTTTACGAGTGATGTATGAGAGACTTATTTTTTACATTTTACAATGTGGCAATGTTTAAAAGATAAGGATGGTATTTTTCAAGTCCAAATGTTTTCTTCACAATCGCACAGCACAAGATTCTTGGTATTGTTTTTTTGAGATAAGGATATGCTTCTTGTTTGCTTCTCTGTATGCAGCAAAGCACTGTAGGTAGTTATGACAAACCCCTTTTAGCCAATCTGTGTTCTCCTTATAAACCTAGTTCTGCTTCTGCACTTCTGTTTCTTCAGTGGTTATGTTCTGCCATAGTTTGTAACAGCAGACACATTTGCGCTCAGATCATTTCTGTGTTGAAATTTTACATAACTTATGGAGAGAGAGCCGAGTGGTAGCATAGTAGTGAAAAGTACAAATGAGAATTTTGCAGTATATTAGAGTGACTGTGGTCAGGGGATTATTAATCAAATTGCCATGAGTGAACTGACTACAGATGTCTGTCGTAAACGTTACCTCACCAGTACCCAATTCACACATCAAGAAGTGAGAAAACTGGCTCCCATCTGATGGGAGAAACGACTGTTGCCTGGTTCTGGTAAACCATCACGGGGATTGGACAATTAATGATATGTGATCATTCCCGGAATAAGTCTTACAAAGCCAACTCTTTCTTGGAAGATAAGTAGTACTAGGGTGTTGTACCATGTTAGCCATTATGAATGTAGTGAGAAGTCAAGCAAAATGACACATTTCATTGGCTAACTAAAAAGGTTACAATATGCAAGCTTTCGAGGCAACTCAGGCCCCTTCTTCAGGCAAGATTTGGAAGATAAGCCAAAGTTTAATTTGACCTTTACCCTTTCGTGGGGTCAATTACTGTTTGGTTGCACAACATGCCTGTTTTGTTATTTTTTGACATCAAGGTTGAGTCTGTTACGTCAGGTTCACATTTTTCTGAGTCAAAGGGCTCGACCTTTTCCATCTGATAACTATTGATCTGCAAAGGTTTATGTAATTGCATTATGGTTACCAGTTGGTACACCAGAACTGGTCTGCTAGTCCATTTCAGTTTCTTGTTTATGTGAACCCCCAGGGACTTGTAGCTCTGCACCACTTCCATGTCCTCCCTCTGGATGGTTATGGGTCTCAGAGGCTCCTTGGCATGCCGGAAGTCCACCACCATGATGCCTAGGAAATGGTAAAAAAAACCTGAGGACATTGTCCTGACATTGACACTCAGCGATATAAATTAATCTGTAAATACACAGAGATAATGTGAAAACTGCATGGTGACCATGGTGCTGTGAGGCGGAAATAATACTTCTGTGCTGCCACTCAGTCTATGCTAAAACATCTGTACTAAACCTACTAAACTTCAATCTGATTATTTCTTTTAGGGCGGATGTCGACTTTTGTTAGCACAAGGGGTTGATGGAGAATGTGGGCGAAAGTCAACATCTGGAGACAAAGAGATTAAATAGCTGTAAATGTCACTAAAACTCACTGTTAAGTTATAGGTAAACCCTCTTTGCTTGGAGGACTGTTAGACTCGTTGACTTGACGTCGAATCCCAGTGTGTGTGTGAGTAGCAGAGACTTAACAATGTCTAGAATGGCAGCGACATTGGACGGGAGAGTGAAGCAAGTGCAAAGCAAAAAATTTGATGCATATTATATTTTTATTTTTTGCATGCTATTGCTGGGTGGCATGGTGGCGCAGTGGGCAGGACTGGTGCCTTGCAGTTAGGAGACCTGGGTTCACTTCTCAGGTCCTCCCTGCGTGAAGTTTGCATGTTCTCCCTGTGTCTGTGTGGATTTCCTCCCACAGTCCAAAGACATGTAGGTTAGGTGTATTGGCGATTCTAAATCATCTTAGGTGTGTGTGTGCGCCCTGTGGTGGGCTGGCGCCCTACCCGAGGTTTGTTTCCTGCCTTGCACCCTGTGTTGGCTGGGACTGGTGCCAGCAGACCCCCGTGACCCTATAGTTAGGATATAGCGGGTTAGATAATGGATGAATGGATGTTATTGCTGAATTGGACTCTGACTTATCGAACTCCAATTTTGATGCAAGGTACCTGCATCAGCTGATTCGTCTCCGGCTGATCATGCAGCTTACAGCAATGTTTGTCTGAGAGGACTACACAGACACATATCCAACTACAATTTGCAAATGATCTGGAAATTGAAAATGAAAGACAGGTACCTGCATCAGCTGATTGATCCGCCGACGATTGTAGTGCTGAACATGCTTGTGTAGCTGATGCTCCTACTGTAATGTTTGCCCTGAGAGAACAACACAGACGTTGATCCGTGGGAGGCAAGCTGGCTACTGGACTTCTCCAAACGGCAAGGTGTGCTATTGGACACTATGGATTACCAGCCACTCGACTACTTCAAGCTGTTTTTTTTTTTTTCCAGAAAGTGCCTTTTAGATTATGAGTGATGAGACAAACAGGCATGTAGTAAGTATGTGAATTTACATGCTTGTAGTGGTTCATGGAACATGACATTTGTCATCAATAAGTATTTTATGTTGATTTATGTGTGAAAATATTGCTTTACGTGCTTTGTAGAAACTGAGGATTTTGGAAAAATATTCAGCCCCGGGTGAAAAGGAAAAAAAAATCAGCCCTAAAAGTGTAAAAACTTAAGGTATTCCTATAACATCTGTTCAGTTTTTGTCACTTGATTGCATTCTAAGTCCTCCTCGTGTAATTCAATGAGGTCTTCACAGATTGGAGTCCAAAACAGAACTGTGAATAAAAACTGGAGGTCATATATCAGGTCGATGGAAAGGAAATGACATCATGAGCAAATGGCATTCCAGAGCCTGATGTGACATCAGGAAGGGGTGGGATCTTGAGGACCCGAACTGGAAGTGATGTCGGGGTTGTTGTCTGAGGACCGGATGTGATTGTTAGATCAAGGATTCGTTGGTTGTTCTGCAGGAATAGGGGAGAAACAGTTAGAGAACACCGCCAACTCCTGGTCCAGCGGGTGAATGCACTTATTTGAGCCCGTAAACTGTCTTCCAGTCGCACATGTGTGACGCTTGCTAGACCACCAAAGTATGTGTGTACATTATCACACCAGCAGCAGCAGCAGGGAATATCTTTGTGAAATGACTAAATGGGTTCCATATAACAAATGAAGGTAAGTGATCATAAGTGAGACTTTCATCAGTTATTATTATCTAGTTGTCTACAGAACAGAAACAGCAATTCACATCTGGGCATAAACATTTAATAATGTCAATAACAGCACATTTTTACACAATTTTCAGTAAAAAAATCAGTATATTTGCAAGTCTGAATTCTGTTCAGGTCGGTTTGTTATGATGCTGTTGACTCCAGGATATCTGCAGTTGTTCCACCTAGTTTAGCGTCATAACGATGGAACAATAGATAATTTCTGCCAACATTAAACGGGTGTGCATGGTGTTGGGTTTGAATGTCTTAGGACGAATATGAACCTGTTAACTGTCTTTAGGCAATCAAATGCCACCTGAACCTTTGAGATGTAGAAGAACTTCAGTTAAGTTATGGCATATAGCACAGTTCTGGACAAGGAGAAGGAATAAAGTTCTTATTAAAAATGCAAAAGAAATTTAAAATAGTAAATCATTCATTCCATCCTCCAGCCTGACCGATAAAACCCAAGTTTTCCTTAGACTCCTCAGTACAATATTTGATCCTTGAATCTCTGAATGAAAAAAAGGAAATGGATTTCTGCCCTTGGAGGAGTGCTGTTTTAAAGGAAATGGAATTCTTATCTTCGATGGTGAGCCCTTCTGTTACTTTTGTTGACTTTGACAAATGGACACAGCAAGGTGTATACGGGTGCTTTGAAAGTTGAAAAGGGTATCTTCTGCTTACACTATTCAACTCCTGAGGAAAAAGAGTGACCAGCCAAAGCTTAATTAGGCTAGAGGAGACGCTGAAATGTGTGAGCGGTTTTTGCTAACCATCCATGTTCTCATAGATAAGATAACAGAGACAAACCAGGCAAGAAACAGCTCAGAAAGGATAAGGATTTGATTCTACTAGGCAGACATACCAAACATCTCTCAGCAATGACTGCATAAAAGCCAAAAAATGTTTTAATTATTTCTGGATCCTTTTGATTCATTACAGTAATATTGAACTAGCAAGACTGCTGGAGAAGAATGATGCTCCTTAATTGGGTCTTTTAAAACTAATTATGAAACAAATTGTATTTTTTAACATTTAATAATTTCCTTTGATAATCCAAGAGTTTGTTTTAAAATGTTAATTATTGGTCTTCCTAATGAATATTTAAATGACATCAATCAAGTTGTTTCCCAGCTTCCAAAGGATGTTGTCAGCAATCATCAGGGACAATCAATGTTCTAATTTTCATGTGTACAACTGTCATAAAGCGGAATCAGGTTTTACATCATCCATCAATCATACGAGCATTGGGCCGCCAATGTCATCAGTAATCTGGTAAGGCAGGTATTGAAATTATTAGAGATGTTATTGTTAGGGTGCTGAAAATGTAATAAAATGTACTGGATAAAAGATCCAAGAGGCTGAATGACATATAAGGATTATTCAAGGATTATACTCACAATACTGAACTATGAACAAATTATATATATATATAAACACATATATTTAAAATTTTTAACTGTGTTATGGAATGTCATGCAGTTAACACTGATTAAAGAGGACACCTGGACAATTACACAGCTCTGGCAAATGAATCTTATAAAAGATTGTTTTAATTAAGGAGAGTCATTTTTATTTGCATTCATGAACACAAAAAAAAATATAATTAGAATGTTTCCATCACAGGGTGGCACAGTGGTAGCGCTGCTGCCTCACAGTAATGAGACCTGGGTTCACTTCTCGGGTCCTCCCTGCATGGAGTTTGCATGTTCTCCCCGTGTCTGCGTGGGTTTCCTTTGGGTGCTCCGGTTTCCTCCCAAAGACATACAGGTTAGGTGCATTGGCGATCCTAAATTGTCCCTAGTGTTTGCCCTGCTGTGGGCTGGCACCCTGCCTAGGGATTTGTTCCTGCCTTGTGCCCTGTGCTGGCTGTGATTGGCTCCAGTAGACCCCCGTGACCCTGTGTAAGGATATAGCGGGTTGGAAAATGAATGACTGACTGACTGTTTCCTTCACATCACAAAATAGTTTAAAAAGGTGGTGTTCCATAATGTTAAAATCCATCCATTTTCCAACCCGCTGAATCCAAACACAGGGTCACGGGGGTCTGCTGGAGCCAAACCCAGCCAACACAGGGCACAAGGCAGGAACCAATCCCGGGCAGGGTGCCAACCCACCGCAGGACACACACAAACACACACTAGGGCCAATTTAGAATCACCAATCCAGCATGTCTTTGGACTGTGGGAGGAAACCCACACAGACACGGGGAGAACATGCAAACTCCGGGCAGGGAAGACCCAGGAAGCGAACCCAGGTCCCCTAACTGCGAGGCAGCAGCACTACTACTGCGCCACTGTGCCACTAATGTTAAAATCATCAGTTATAATTGCAAAAGTCAGTAAACCTCTAACACTAAATTAGCATAAAGATGTTTATAATAATTTACAAGAAAAAATATTGCACTTCAAGAACTTCTAGGATCAACCCTGGTGGGTTCCTTGTGTAGTATGAAGAGTTTATAAATCACCAGACAAAATAATGAATAACAATAAAGATCCTTGTCATTTCTAATATACGTCATGACAATATTTGCATGTACATTGTAAAATAATAATGTCGTAAGTGTTTTTTGGTATCATTGTGCCTAAATTACATACCTAACGCTATTATTCTACATCTGTAATAAAGGAGCTGAATATGGCTGAAGGGCTGCAAGTATAACACTTCAAATTTTGAAAAGAAATTCTTTATATGAATAAACACCTTTGTTTTACACCACAATCACCAAACAAAAAAAAAAATGTCATTTTAGGAATTTTTCTTGAAAATGCTGGATTTTAAAGTGCTTGATCAAGATATTTATGGTTCACAACCCTGGAATTAATTTTCTTTTGTATTCCACTCTGTCATCTGTCATTCTACCAAGTTTTGATGTCATATCTCATTGCATTGTAAATACACAAGGTGTCTGCCTTTTCAGGAAACATGTGGTGTTTCATTTTTGAAACATTTGGAACTTTGCACCTAAACAATCTCTAAAACCAAGTGTTGCAGTGTTGGTTATATTTTTATTAAAAAATATATAAATATATATATTTGATATACTTTGTAATTCCCCAAGGGGAAATTGTATTTTCACATGATCTTTGAAGGTCAGAGTGCAGGGTCAGCCATTGTATAGCACCCCAGAGCAATTTTCGGGTTAGCGGTCTTGCTCAAGGGCCCAGCTGCTTAGGATTCCTTCTGGCAGTAGCGAGATTCGAACCGGTAACCTTTCAGATACCAACGCAGATCCTTAGCCTCAGAAACACCACTCTATACCGTATATTGTGACCACTGTTGTAGGGGGACAATCTGGCCCTTCAGAAACCCCCTCTTAAACAGTTTTTCAATGGAAAACAAACACACTCTTTCAGTACCTCTTTGTGGGGAATCGAGCTGTGGCCATCCTGAGGTCTCCCACTGGTAGAAACTTTATTTCTCTTCTGCCAGTTACAAACACAAGTCTCTTACAGAGGGGATCTGGCCTCACAAGGAACAGCTGTCAAACTTGATGCATTGACCCTGACTCCTACTTAAAAGAATACAAAGTCTTCCTCATCAAAGGGATTCAGCTGGCCGGCAGCAGCGGCCGGAGCAGAGGGAGTCTGTGGGAAGAGAAACAGGAGAGTGAGAGACCTCAGGATGGCCGTGGCTCGACCTTTTAAATGTTCGTAGCCTCTCGTGAGGAGCACGTTGTGCAGCAAGCAAGTAGCTGCTCCCACATAAAGGTACTGAAAGAGTGTGTTTCTGAAGGACCGACGCGTCACCCTGTAGTAGTGGTCACAATATATACACTACTGGTCAACAGTTTTAGAACACCTCAGTTTTTCCCGTTTTTCTTCAAATTTAGTCAGTTAAAATGCAATAAATGACCTGAAATGGTGAAAATAGAGGCAGTAAACTGCCAGAGGTTTAAATGTAAAGTTTAGGTTAGCAAAAACTGAAAAAAGTTGTTCTCCCCGTGTCTGCGTGGGTTTCCTCCGGGTGCTCCGGTTTCCTCCCACAGTCCAAAGACATGCAGATTAGGTGCATTGGCGATCCTAAATTGTCCCTAGTGTGTGCTTGGTGTGTGTGTGTGCCCTGTGGTGGGCTGGCACCCTGCCCAGGGATTTGTTCCCACCTTGCGCCCTGTGTTGGCTGGGATTGGCTCCAGCAGACCCCCGTGACCTTGTGTTAGGATATAGCGGTTTGGATAATGATGGACTGACTGAAAAAAGGCAATTTCAGAATATTACAAATTGGCCTTCTTCAGGGAACAACTACAGTAATAGGTTACAACCTACAGATCTTCAGCAGCAATTAACGTAAATGAAGCCTTGCAAGTTGAAGGAAACAGTTGCTGCAGGTGTCCCATCTTCTGTTGATTACTTTAAAATCCTCTGTTTTTAAGCAGAGTTGGAACAAAATGTGTTACTGCTCCCTCTGAAGTAATACTTGGACAATATCCCAATGATAATGGCAAGAAAATGGCAATTAAAAATTACAATGACACAAAGCATTATTAGCCACAGAAGTGTAGGCCTTTCATTTAGAGAAACTGCAAAAAAAAAAAAAAATCGAAGTGTCAGTGAGTCCATCCAGTGGTGTCCTACACAATCCAAAGGCAATTGAAAAATGAAAAAACTCTGATAGGACGAGATCTGGCCAAAGTCACAAGCCAATCAGAAAACAAGTTTGTGAGGGTCACCAACTTGTGTGATCACAGGCTCCTTACAGCACAACAGCTTCAAGCACAGCTTAACAGTGCCGGTCAAAAAAAGCAAATGTCAGTTTGTACTGTGAAGAGACTTTGTGCTGCAGGTTTGATCACTCACCACTTGAGTGGCAAAAGGAAAGACATTCCTTAAAGGGTAAAATAGGGCCTTGAAATACCGGCTGTGGACTACTGCAGACTGGAAGGCAGTCTCCTCTTCACCGTAGAAACTGAGGCTTGCTTTTTTTGATCACTGTTAAGCTGTGCTTAAAGCTGGGAGTGCTTTGGTATCCCCCCAAGAGAAACTGAAGCCGGTAGCGAGGAAAAGAGACATCTGGGATTATTTGCTGAGACTCCTGTCCACACAAACAGAACCGGAAGAAATAGCAGAAAATGAATAAATGGCTGGATGGATGGATAAAATATTAAGTGTCATTATTTGGTCCTGCAAAATAAACTGCTCAAAAAAATTAAAGGAACACTTTGAAAACACATCAGATCTCAATGGGAAAAAGAAATCCTCCTGGATATCTATACTGATATAGACTGGGTAATGTGTTAGGAACGAAAGGATGCCACATCGTTTGATGGAAATGAAAATGATCAACCTACAGAGCCCTGAATTCAAAGACGCCCCAAAAATCAGAGTGAAAAACTTATGTGGCAGGCTAGTACATTTTGCCAAAATTTAATTGCAGCAACTCAAAATTGTACGCAGCACTTTGTATGGCCCCTGTGTTCTTGTATACATGCCTGACAACATTGGTGCATGCTTCTAATGAGATGACATATGGTGTTATGTGGGATCTCCTCCCAGATCTGGACCAGGGCATCACTGAGCTCCTGGACAGTCTGAGGTGCAACCTGGTGGCATTGGATGGACCAAAGCATAATGTCCCAGAGGTGTTCTATTGGATTTAGGTCAGGAAAGTGTGGTGGCCAATCAATGGTATCAATTCCTTCATCCTCCAGGAACTGCCTGCATACTCTCACCACATGAGGCCAGGAATTGTCGTGCACCAGGAGCCACTGTACCAGCATAGGGTCTGACAATGGGTCCAAGGATTTCATCCTGATACCTAATGGCAGCCAAGGTGCCTTTGTCAAGCCTGTAGCGGTCTGTGTGACCCTCCATGGATATGCCTCCCCAGACAATCATTAACCCACCACCAAACTGCTCATGCTGAATGATGTTACAGGCAGCATAATGTTCTCCATGGCTTCTCCAGACCCTTTCACTTCTGTCACGTGCTCAGGGGGAACCTGCTCTCATCTGTAAAAACCACAGGGCACCAGTGGTGCATCTGCCAATTCTGGTATTCTATGGCGAATGCCAATCGAGCTGCATGCTGCTGGGCAGTGAGCTCAGGGCCCATTAGAGGACATGGGGCCCTTGGGTCACCCTCATGAAGTCTTTCTGGTTGTTTGGTCAGAGACATTCACACCAGTGGCCTGCTGGAGGTCATTTTGTAGGGCTCTGGCAGTGCTCATCCTGTTCCTCCTTGCCCAAAGGAGCAGATACTGGTCCTGCTGATGGGTTATGGACCTTCTATGGCCCTCTCCAGCTCTCCTAGAGTAACTGCTTGTCTCCTAGAATCTCCTCCATGCCCTTGAGACTGTGCAGGGAGACACAGCAAACCTTCTGGCAATGACACGTATTGATGTGCCATCCTGGAGAAGTTGGACTACCTGTGCAACCTCTGTAGGGTCCAGGTATCACCTCATGCTACCAGTAGTGACACTGACTGTAGCCAAATGCAAAACTAGTGAAGAAACAGTCAGAAAAGATGAGGAGGGAAAAATGTCAGTGGCCTCCACCTGTTAAACCATTCCTGTTTTGGGGTCATCTCATTGTTGCCCCTCTAGTGCATCTGTTGTTAATTTCATTAACACCACAGCAGCTGAAACTGATTAACAACCCCTCTGCTACTTAACTGACCAGATTAATATCCCATAAGTTTCATTGACTTTATGCTATACTCTGATTAAAAAGTGTTCCTTTAATTCTTTTGAGCAGTATACAATATACATATATATATATATATATATATATATATATATATATATATATATATATATATATATATATATATATATATATATATATATATATATTCATAGCGGTCCAGATCTGATTGTATGGGCGGTTACCTACCAGGTAACGCATGTAGTTGGTCTGCCAGTTGGCAAACATCCGCCAGTCCCTTTCAGTTGCAATATGCAGATCATAGTTTACTGTGAAATAATGCAAAGTGTAGGTGACACGAGTTTCACCCCTATTTGGGCTCATCAGGTGTACACTCTCCACTGCACCCCTTGCGGGGATCAAACCTTGGATGTCATGAGTCCCAATCTGATTGTATGGGTGGTTACCTACCAGGTAACTCAGACTACGAATGCTATGAATGTAATTACTCTGATCTCCAGGCTGTCAAATAAACGAAACACACGCCGTAGTGCAGCGTAAAGGGGCTTCATCTTTGATACTGATGTCCAAGGTTCGATCCCTGCGAGGGGTGCAGTGGAGTGTGTACACCTGATGAGCCCAAATAAGGGTGAAACTCGTGTTGCATACTCTTTGCATTATTTGCAAGCAAACTATGTATATATATATATATATATATATATATATATATATATATATATATATATATATATATATATATATTTCTGGTATTTTAAGGAATTGTTTGTCAGATTAATACACATAATAATAAAAACCTTCAAAACTCTTAAAGCTTTTCAAATTGTGTGTGTTTCAAGTAAATCTTCAATCTGCACAGTACAGCAGACGCATTTCTGTCTCTTGCTGAAATGTTGGATCTTTAACCGTATCCAGGTGGCTTGTTTAAGATAAAAGACTTTAAAAGATGTGATAGAATTTCAGAATAGTGGTGTGATGTTGAAACAAGCCGACAAGATAAACAGAATGAGGTGGCTGCTCTTCTTAGTCAAGTATATTTCAGTTTCAATAAATGATGCAGCTTTCTTTAAACCTTTCTTCTCTCTGCCACAAGAAAATTGTAACAAATTCAAGGTTATATTACAAAGAGGTCGTACTTGACCTTCAGATTGGAATTTTTTATTGTCGGTAGTTCTTATACTTGATAAGGGTCTTGTGGTCAAAAGTATTATTTAATGTAGGCCTAATACCAGAAAATGTAGTTTTATACGTGTGTACAGGTGTAAGCAAAATCTGTGTTCCTCTTTAAACTGTGTGACCGACAGGGGGCTCCACAGAACCCCAAACTCCAAACACAAGTACACGGACAAGTCCAGGGATTACAACAAAGAGATTTACTCCAAATCAATACCTTTGTACAACAATTAAACATATTTGTTTCTCTTCTTCTCTGCACCGCACCGCTACTCCTCCAAGGTGAATGTTGCCTGTCTCCTCTTCTGGCTCCAATTTCTGGACAAGTCAGTACGGCCTCCTATTATTGCAGACTCTGAAGTACTTCCAATGTCCCAAAACCTCGGCTCGGGAGCACTTCTGGGTGCATTTGAAGTCCTATAAAGTAGGGCTCTCTATTCCCTTCAACGCCCCCTGGCAGCATGCATGGGACAGATCTGGGTTGACCCAAAGAACTAGAATTCCCATGATGTCCAGTGGGTATCTGCAGGTGCACCGTAGCACAGGAACACTGCCACCTAGTGTATGTAGACAATCGGCCAGGGTATATTGTCCTTCCTTGATATGGGTGTCAATGCTAGATAAAGAATCCAAATTAACTCCACAAGGGACATTCCCTCACAACTGATATTAACTTGCATTTTTGGTAATATGATTACATTCTGTTAGTGTTTGATCACAGATGTAAATGAACGTTTGATTGCATTACTCCGACTACATTTTGTAGGTGGACAGAAACAGATAATAACATTTTAATCCACAAATGCATTTTTCTTCTCATACTGTGGTAAAGTGAGGTCCGCAACTGATCAAAATCTTTCTAAATAAATAATTGGCGCATTCATGTCTTGGTATCAGTGGGCAAGGTAGCGTGGCGAGAGTGTTTCCCGTGAATAGATGGCTCTACACTAAATGCACAGGTGTAGGACCCTAAATGACACAGATAGTTGCGAATCTACACAGCTGTTCCATGTTCCCATCTTAAAAGGGGAAGCATGACTGTGAGGAGGAGGAGATCGAAAGAAAAGGTGGAACGGAGGTTACTGATAGAGGAAGGCAGGAGGTGAAAAGAACTGGAGTAGGTTTGAGCGAGCGAGCAAAGCAGAGCAGGTTCATGAGAGAGAAGGCAGGCAGCTGGGAAGAGAGCCCATGGGAAGAAGTGTGTGGCTGACACACCTAGGGGCATTCGTAAGTGGTCACTCCAGCTGAGCTGTTACAAGGAGCGGGATTGACCGGGAGTTTGCGCAGCCAGCCACTGAAGACCAGGAAGGCAGTGGGGGGCTTGGGACAAGAGCCCTAGGGTGAGCAGTATGGCCATTGGGGACAGCTGGCAACCGGACCTGTGGAAGGTCAGCAGCACCAGTCAGTAAGGTGACTCCTCTGCTGTAAGGCCCATACGGGATAAGCAGAGGAGCCACCAGCGTTAAAAGAAGAAGGCATCAGGCTTTTAGAAAGAACTGTTCTTGCCAGTGGATTTTAACCTCATTTTAAAGAAGATTTGTTTTGATTTTTAACCTCCACGTTTGGCACCTGTTTTTATTGGATTTTTTTAGTTATTGAATAGTTTTTTGCACTGCTCTTTTGATGAAAGATCTGAACACTTTTGCACCTTCCCCTTGCTTCACATGGTGTCCTCATTTATACAGCTCATCCCAGTCATGACTGTTGATGGTGTTGGGTTCAAGAGGCTCCCAAATGAGAAGAGGGAACTTGGAGTCAAACCCGCACATACAATGAGAAGTCAAGCAAAATGACACCTTTTACTGGCTAAGAAATAAGATTACAATATGCAAGCTTTCGAGACAACTCAGGCCTTGTCTTCAGGCAGATTGTAATCTGATTTGTAAATTGTTTGTAATTATTCTCTATTACTAATTTACTATTATGTAACAAGACCTTAACATACACTTCTTTGGGTCTTCATAATACAAAATGTCAGTAGAGTGTTTATGTATCTGTGCAATGTGACCTTCTAACAAAACGTCACTTTGGAGTGGTCTGACGTGGCTTAGCTGAGACACATTTCTATTGATATTACATGTTTAGTGTAAGACCCGAGAATCCTTCATATTAACAAGTAATTTCACCATCATGTCAATATGCCGTACTGCTCAAAGATGAAAAACAGATCTATTGATGTTTTATAAATGTTAGAAATACCAAAAGTAGCCTTGTTAAGGTCTTGTTCATAAGATAAAGAGTAATAGATGTATTTTTGCAGTACCTAAACTAAAGCGTTACTAAAATAGAATTTAATGCTTAAATAACAGTGTCATTTTAATTTGTTATTATACATCCATCCATTTTCTAACCCGCTGAATCCAAACACAGGGTCACGCTGGAGCCAATCCCAGCCAACACAGGGCACAAGGCAGGAACCAATCCCGGGCAGGGTGCCAACCCACCGCAGGACACACACAAACACACCCAGCACAATTTAGAATCACCAATGCACCTAACCTGCATATCTTTGGACCGTGGGAGGAAACCGGAGCGCCCAGAGGAAACCCACGCAGACATGGGGAGAACATGCAAACTCCACGCAGGGAGGACCCAGGAAGCGAACCCGGGTCTCCTAACTGCGAGGCAGCAGCGCTACCACTGCGCCACCGTGCTGCCCTGTTATTATACACTCACTGAGCAAATGATTTGGATTACTATACTAATAATGGATAGGGCATGAATTGCACAAATTTTTGGAAACTTTCATTAAATCCGATTTTAAATAACTTTTGCTTTATAAAAGGTTGCATTATCATGCTGGAAGTAGCCATTAGAAGATGGGTAAAATGTGGGCATGAAGGAATACACATGATCAGCAACAATACACAAACAGGCCGTGGCATTCAAGCAATGATTCATTGGTATTAACAGGCCCAAAGTGTGCCAGGAAAACGTACCACACACTGTTAAACCACCACCACCAGCCCGGGCTGTTGACACAAGGCAGGCTGAGTGCATGGATTCAAGCTATATGGTGACAAATTCTGAGCCTACCATTTGTGTGCTTCTGCAGAAATGAAGATTCATCAGACCACATTTTTACAGTTTTCAACTCTCCAGGCATGGTGACACTTTCGTCATCTACAACTCAGCTTTCTGTTCTTGTCTGATAGAAGTATAACCTGAGGTGGTCTTCAGCTGTTGTAGCCCATACCCCTCAAAGTTCATTGTGTAGTTCATTATGAGATTGTTTTTTGCTAACCGCAGTTGTACACAGTAGAGTGGCTATCTCAGTTAGCGTAGCCTTTCTATCAGCTCAAACCAACTGACCTCTGACCTTTCTCATCAACATGGAGTGTTTGTCTGCAGCACTGCCGCTCACTGGATTTTTTTTGTTTGTTTTTTGTACCATTCTGAGTAAATTCTGCAAACTGTTGTGCATGAAAATCTCAGGAGATCATCAGTAGCATGAGTGAATCCTGTGGAGTTCGCTTTGGCCTGAGTTCAGCGAAATTACAGAAATGCTCGGGAACTTCGTAAACTCTACAAAATGCATTGAAGGCAATAGGGAAGGAGGAGCTGAACAAGTTAATTAGAATTGTGCAATGGTCTTTTAACTGACCTTGATGGCTAGGGAAATGTCTGTCAACTATGATGGACCGATTATTGTGGCCAAAAGTGGGATCTGAACTGAGAGGCAACAGTGCTGACTACTATGCTACCATGACCC
The DNA here is from genome assembly GCF_016835505.1 of Polypterus senegalus. Taxonomy (NCBI): domain Eukaryota; kingdom Metazoa; phylum Chordata; class Cladistia; order Polypteriformes; family Polypteridae; genus Polypterus; species Polypterus senegalus. The sequence goes on from NC_053155.1 coordinate 304,379,452, forward strand.
AAACAATAAAAGATGCAGGCGGAATAATAACAACAAACAAAATACAACAAATGGCCACAAACTAGCAATAAGTAATGTAGGGTGAGCCAAAATTAAGTACCAGGTATGAGGTGGAGGCAGCCGAGTGGGTTGGGGTGGGGGGTCGTATGATAGGCGATCCCTTCTTGTTTTTAGTTGACAAAATGCCTTGGTCCGGTGTGCACTGTGCTTTCGCTGTCAAAGCATTCTCCAATAATAACGAATCCATCATCACTATGCAACGCGCCTTCTGAATGCACTTCAGCATTCCTCCTAATGGTGACGTCCCAAATCGGAAAACAATTCTTCAGTGGATTGCTAAATTTAGACAGACGGGTACAACATTTAACAGAAAATCTCCAGGCTGTCCTCGGACTGTACGAACGCCAGAAAACATCCAAGCTGTGAGGGCATCAATTTTGCAGTCTCTTAGACATTCAGCGCGCAAACATACTTCTGCCTTAGGCATTTCCAACACGTCTTTGAGGAGGATTTTGTAGAAGTAACTTAATTTTCATCCATTCAAAATGATGGTAGTGCAGGAACTCACTGAGAGAGACTGGGAGAGCCGTAGAGAGTTGTGCGTGAACATTCTGTTAATTATTCATCGAGATGCCATTGTCATGTGCACTGACGAGGCACATTTCCATTTGAATGGTTGCATAAATAAGCATGACTTCCTCTATTGGGCTGAAACCAACCATCGTGAACTTCATCAGAGACTCCTGCACAGTGAGCGTGTTACAGTTTGGTGTGCCATTGCAGAATTTGACATTGTAGGCCCTTACTTTTTCAAGAAGGGGGGATAAACGGTCACCAGCATTTCAGAAAGTTACATTGAAATGCTAGAGAACTTTTTGCAGCCCGAAATGGAAAAAATGGATGCGGAAGATGCCTGGTTTCAAAAGAATGGAGAAACAGCTCATACAGCATGGAGATCCATGCAAGGTTTGTGGGAGATGTTTCTGGCCTTCATGTTTACCTGATCTTGCTCTGTGCGATTTCTTCTTGTTCGGCAATCTCAAGTGAAAGGTATATACACACTGACCTCAAAACCTCAAAGCTCTCAAGGATGCTATTCGACACAAAATCACTGCTATTCCCCTTGAAATGGCCGAACGAGTCATGCAAGTGTTCAGAAATCGTCTCGTAGAGTATATCGCTAATGATGGCCACCACCTTGAAGACATCATTTTAAAAACACTGTGAAAAAAATCTTTTTAGTGTACCCTCTCTTGTGTCGTAATGAAATGTATTTTATCTTGTAGGTTTTTGCATAATAAACGTTTGAAATGTTATACTTTTTTTGGCTCACCTTCTTTTATATATATATATATATATATATATATATATATATATATATATATATATATATATATATATATATATATATATATACACTCACCTAAAGGATTATTAGGAACACCATACTAATACGTGTTTGACCCCTTTCGCCTTCAGAACTGCCTTAATTCTACGTGGCATTGATTCAACAAGGTGCTGAAAGCATTCTTTAGAAATGTTGGCCCATATTGATAGGATAGCATCTTGCAGTTGATGGAGATTTGTGTGATGCACATCCAGGGCACGAAGCTCCCGTTCCACCACATCCCAAAGATGCTCTATTGGGTTGAGATCTGGTGACTGTGGGGGCCATTTTAGTACAGTGAACTCATTGTCATGTTCAAGAAACCAATTTGAAATGATTCAAGCTTTGTGACATGGTGCATTATCCTGCTGGAAGTGGCCATCAGAGGATGGGTACATGGTGGTCATGAAGGGATGGACATGGTCAGAAACAATGCTCAGGTAGCCCGTGGCATTTAAACGATGCCCAATTGGCACTAAGGGGCCTAAAGTGTGCCAAGAAAACATCCCCACACCATTACACCACCACCACCAGCCTGCACAGTGGTAACAAGGCATGATGGATCCATGTTCTCATTCTGTTTATGCCAAATTCTGACTCTACCATTTGAATGTCTGAACAGAAATCGAGAGTCATCAGACCAGGCAACATTTTTCCAGTCTTCAACTGTCCAATTTTGGTGAGCTCGTGCAAATTGTAGCCTCTTTTTCCTATTTGTAGTGGAGATGAGTGGTACCCGGTGGGGTCTTCTGCTGATGTAGCCCATCCGCCTCAAGGTTGTGCGTGTTGTGGCTTCACAAATGCTTTGCTGCATACCTCGGTTGTAACGAGTGGTTATTTCAGTCAAAGTTGCTCTTCTATCAGCTTGAATCAGTCGGCCCATTCTCCTCTGACCTCTAGCATCAACAAGGCATTTTCGCCCACAGGACTGCCGCATACTGGATGTTTTTCCCTCTTCACACCATTCTTTGTAAACCCTAGAAATGGTTGTGCGTGAAAATCCCAGTAACTGAGCAGATTGTGAAATACTCAGACCGGCCCGTCTGGCACTAACAACCATGCCACGCTCAAAATTGCTTAAATCACCTTTCTTTCCCATTCTGACATTCAGTTTGGAGTTCAGGAGATTGTCTTGACCAGGACCACACCCCTAAATGCATTGAAGCAACTGCCATGTAATTGGTTGATTAGATAATTGCATTAATGAGAAATTGAACAGGTGTTCCTAATAATCCTTTAGGTGAGTGTATATACAGGTGCTGGTCATAAAATTAGAATATCATGACAAAGTTGATTTATTTCAGTAATTTCATTCAAAAAGTAAAACTTATATATTAGATTCATTCATTACACACAGAGTGATGTATTTCAAATGTTTATCCATCTATCCATCGTCTAACCCGCTGAATCCGAATAGGGTCACGTGGGTCTGCCGGAGCCAATCCCAGCCAACACAGGGCACAAGGCAGGAACCAATCCTGGGCAGGGTGCCAACCCACCGCATTCAAATGTTTATTTCTTTTAATTTTGATGATTATAACTGACAACTAATGAAAGTCCCAAATTCAATATCTCGGAAAATTAGAATATTGTGAAAACGTTCAATATTGAAGACACCTGGTGCCACACTCTAATCAGCTAATTAACTCAAAACACCTGCAAAAGCCTTTAAATGGTCTCTCAGTCGAGTTCTGTAGGCTACACAATCATGGGGAAGACTGCTGACTTGACAGTTGTCCAAAAGACGACCATTCACACCTTGCACAAGGAGGGCAAGACACAAAAGGTCATTGCTAAAGAGGCTGGCTGTTCACAGAGCTCTGTGTCCAAGCACATTAATAGATAGGCGAAGGGAAGGACAAGATGTGGTAGAAAAAGTGTACAAGCAAAAGGGATAACCGCACCCTGGAGAGGATTGTGAAACAAAACCCATTCAAAACTGTGGGGGAGATTCACAAAGAGTGGACTGCAGCTGGAATCAGTGCTTCAAGAACCACCACGCACAGACGTATGCAAGACATGGGTTTCAGCTGTCACATTCCTTGTGTCAAGCCACTCTTGAACAAGAGACAGCGTCAGTAGCGTCTCGCCGGGGCTAAAGACAAAAAAGGACTGGACTGCTGCTGAGTTATGTTCTCTAATGAAAGTTAATTTTGCATTTCCTTTTGAAATCAAGGTCCCAGAGTCTGGAGGAAGAGAGGAGAGGCATAGAATCCACGTTGCTTGAGGTCCAGTGTAAAGTTTCCACAGTCAGTGATGGTTTGGGGTGCCATGTTATCTGCTGGTGTTGGTCCATTGTGTTTTCTGAGATCCAAGGGTCAACACAGCCGTCTACCAGGAAGTTTTAGAGCACTTCATGCTTCCTGCTGCTTACAAACTTTATGGAGATGCATATTTCATTTTCCAACAGGACCTGGCACCTGCACACAGTGCCAAAGCTACCAGTACCTGGTTTAAGGACCATGGTATCCCTGTTCTTGATTGGCCAGCAAACTTGCCTGACCTTAACCCCATACAAAATCTATGGGGTATTGTGAAGAGGAAGATGCAATATGCCAGACCCAACAATTCAGAAGAGCTGAAGGGCACTATCAGAGCAACATGGGCTGAGCAGTACCACAGACTGATCGACTCCATGCCACGCCGCACTGCTGCAGTAATCCAGGCCAAAGGAGCCCCAACTAAATATTGAGTGCTGTACATGCTCATATTTTTCATGTTCATACCTTTCAGTTGGCCAACATTTCTAAAAATCCTTTTTTTGCATTGGTCTTAATTGATGTTCTAATTTTCCGAGATATTTAATTTGGGACTTTCATTAGTTGTCAGTTATAATCATCAAAATTAAAAAAATAAACATTTGAAATACATCAGTCTGTGTGTAATAAATGAATCTAATATACAAGTTTCACTATTTGAATGGAATTACTGAAATAAATCAACTTTGTCATGATATTCTAATTTTATGACCAGCACCTGTATATATATATATATATATATATATATATATATATATATATATATATATATATATATATATATATATATATATATATATTGTGATAAGAATAAAGCTTCCACAAAAGAAAAAGGTTTGGGGATTGTCCCCATATATTGTCTCCTGGACAATTGCAAAATAAAGCAATTCAAAATGACTTTTCAGTACAGAATGAATCAATGGTAACAAAATGGCGTTTATATAGCAGAAGGTATCATGGGAAAGGAAATGGTTGGCAGGAACATGGAAGCATCGTCATCATGAGCAGACCGAAGCAATGGATCGTGGAACCGGAAGTGACGTCGTCGGAGTGTAAGCAGAAGTGACGTCATCGCGGCCATTTTGAAGCCGGAAATTAATGTTTATTTTTCTTCCAGTTTCCTGTGGGTAAGAAGAGATTTAGGTAAGAACCACGTGACAGTCCCTTGTCTCGTGAGATTTCACTGCCTCCAACTCACACGTGTGTGACATGACCCCCCCCTCAGCCCAGACCCATCAGGGCGGGCGGCCTGCACCGCAAGGTCGTGGACACGGGAGAGAGCATCTGCGTTGGCCGGCAAGGAACCTCTATGATAAGTAACGTTAAAACGATACTGTTGAAGATCCAAAAACCACCTAGTGACGCGAGGATTTGATTCCCAATGAAGGGACATCCACTGTAAAGCGGCATGGTCCGTCACCAGAGTAAATTCCCATCCCAATATGTAGTATCTCAATGACGTGACCGCCCACTTAATCGCCAAGACCTCGCGTTCCACCGCAGCATACTTAGTCTCACGGTCCAGCAGTTTCCGGCTCAGATACATAACAGGGTGTTTAGCACCATCAACACATTGTCTCAGCACGGCACCCAATCCTGTGGCCAATGCTTTGGTCTGGAGAATAAAAGGAATAGAAAAGTCAGGAGATTTCAATAAAGGTGCTGACGTAAGGGCCAGTTTTAAGTCACAAAATGCTTTATCTACCGATTCATTCCATACCACTTTTAAAGGTGCCCGTTTCTTTGTTAAATTAGATAAGGGCGTAGCAATTTCAGAGAAATGTGGTACAAAACGTCGATAGTAACCAGCCAATCCTAAAAATGCTTGTACTTGCCGCTTATTTATTGGATGGGGCCAATTTAAGATGGCGTTAATTTTAAGACATTGTGGTTTAACGACAAACACTAGGTAGCCTAAATATTTGGCTTCTCTCAATCCAAAGAAACATTTCTTCGGATTAGTACGAAGCCCTGCTGACGCCAGTGTTGAGAGTACCGTTTTCACCTGCCATACATGATCCTTCCATGTGCTGGAATAGATGACGACGTCATCCAGGTAGGCGGCTCAATAGGAATTGTGGGGCCGTAGCAGTGTGTCTACCAGACATTGGAAAGTAGCCTGTGCCCCGTGCAAACCAAAAGGAAGGACCCTATATTGCCAATGTCCACTGGGTGTACTAAATGCGGTTTTTTCTTTAGCAGAATCCGTTAAGGGAATTTGCCAATACCCTTTTGTCATGTCAAGGGTAGTTAGGAATTGAGCGCTTCCTAGTCGATCGAGTAGATCATCCACTCGCAGCATCGGATACGCATCAAATTTAGAAACCCGTCGTTACAGAACCTCCACGAACCATCAGGCTTAGAAACTAAGACAATTGGACTAGACCAAGGGCTACAGGTTTCTTCGATAACCCCTAAATCCAGCATTTGCCTAATTTCTAATTCTACTTCCACTTTCTTTGCCTCCCGGAGCCTATAGGGTCTCTCCCTGACAATCACTCCAGGGTCCATAATAATATCATGCGCAATCAACGCAGTATGTCCAGGTATTTCATCCACAACCTTAGGTACAGACAAGATAGCTGTTTCAAGATCATGTCGTTGTTCGGGTGTCAAATCGGAACCAAAATTAAGTTTAGCACAGGACATAAAAAGCGAACTGGGCTGATCGGAGGAGGGATCAGGGTCCCTTTCCTTCCACGGTTTCAGCAGGTTAATATGCTATACTCTTTCGCTCGGTCGACGATTAGGTTGTTTAACTAAATAGTCGACGAGTCCTTTTCTTTCTTTAATTTCATAAGGTCTTTGCCAATGGGCTAGTAATTTAGAATGGGAGTTTGGGACTAATACCATAACACGATCACCCGGGACAAATTCCCAAATGGTGGTGTTTCTATTATAATAACGTGACTGCGCTGCTTGTGCTTTCTCCAAATTCTCCTTTAGGATAGGTCTAATCTTCTCTAGCCTATCGCGTAACTGCGCGATGTATTCAAGAATATTTGAAGTAGGGAGTACCTCCTCCTCCCATCTTTCATTTAGCATGTCCAAAATCTCCCTGGGTTGCCTTCCATATAATAATTCAAAAGGAGAGAACCCTGTTGAGGTTTGAGGAACTTCCCGATAGGCAGACAAAACGAGAGGGAGTAACTGGTCCCAGTTTCTTCCATCTTCGTTAACTACCTTGCGCAACATCTGTTTTAAGGTCTGATTAAAATGTTCTACCAGCCCATCAGTTTGGGGATGATAAACCGATGTTTTCAGATGTTTTATTCTGAGTAATTTGGCCACTTCCCTGAACGTTTCTGAAGTGAAAGGAGTCCCTTGATCTGTTAAGACCTCCTTGGGGATTCCAACACGAGCGAATATCCCTACCAATTCCCGTGCAATATTTTTGAAGTAGCCGAGCGCAAAGGAACAGCTTCTGGAAAGCAAGTGGCATAATCTACTAGGACTAAAATATATTTGAAGCCTTTTATTGAGGGTTCTAAAGGTCCAACGAGATCGATTCCAACTCATTCAAACGGGATGTCAATAAGGGGAAGGGGAATGAGAGGAGCTTTAGTTCGTCTTGGAATCTGACGAAGTTGACACTCCGGACAAGAAGTGCAAAATCGCCGGACCTCCTTATTAACTCCCGGCCAATAGAATCGGAGTTTTATTCTCTCCAAAGTTTTATCGGAGCCTAAATGGGCTCCCAGAAGGTGAGCATGTGCTAACACACACACATGTTATTGGCACAACGATGCACCAAATTCCGCTGTTCCATTTTGCGTGACGCACAACCAAAAACGCAACTTCGCTAATAGCAGTCACAAAAATCACGTAGTTAACGGAAGGAGTTGAAACTCGCACTGAGCTATGGGAGAGTACTGATACACGTGCTCTATCAAGGACAACAGCGCAGCGTTGCCAGATCGCTTGCAGTGTTGCCAGTCTCATTACTTTTCTGCCATACCTCGTATCTGGTGACGGTACTCATAAAATTCTCACTATGGTCAGCTAATGTACCCCTCAAATGAAAATACTGCTATTTTTTTTTTTGTAAAACATATGAAGGGTGAAAATCTGCCCTGATCGAGCTGTGTCATCACAACTTGTGTGAAGCAGTTGGGGGAGCGATGTTATACTTTATATGCATGAAAGTTCTGCTCATGGTTGCAACAACTTTATGATGACATACTGGCCTCACAAGGAATCATGGGGTGCCGGGAAAAAATGTTCATCTAAGCCGGCCACACGGAGAATTTCCAGGAAAATATTCAGCAAACAAGGTAATTGCCGAACATATCATATTCTCTGTGAAAAATGCTTTGACAAATTCTGTCAAACAACACTAATTAGTAATTACAGAAATACTCACATCAATCCGTCTGGCACTAACAATCATGCCATGTCCCAATAGCCGAGGTCACATTTTTTTCCCTGTTTTGGTGTTTGATCTACTGGTGCTCCTGACCTGTATCTGTATAATTGTATGCATTGCACAGCTGTCAAATGATTGGCTGATTAGATAATTATGTGGATAAGAATGTGTATAGGTCATCATTTTCCAACCCACTTAATCTAGAACAGTGTGCCATGGGGAGCTAGCATAGGAACATACCCTGGACACAGACACACACACACACACACACACACACACCCACACACAGGCTGCTTTAGCATTGCAATTCACCAAACCTGCTAAGGGAACCCAAGTGTTCCTAATAATTTGTTCAGTGAGCGTATTTACCATGCAGGCCTACTGATTTTTTGCCATTTTTTTTAAACTTGTGAGTTATTCTGTACTGGTAATACATTTTTAAGTGGTATGTTTTCTTTTTAAAGTTGCTTGAAACTTTGTTATTGGAAGACTTTAAAACATACTGAATTACAAATACATCTGACCTACTATTCTGAACATTTTTCAACAATAAGAAAAAAATAAGATTACATATTTAGTAGTAATTTAAAAGTATTTTTTGTAGGTGGATAAGGCTACATTTTATTATGTGCCTTTAGGCATAAAACTGAAACTCGAAGAGATAAAATGAAATGAATAGTGTTTTGTACCCAGGGGGTTTGAAAGCATTCAACATACAATATATGCCTTTGTTTAGTAACAATTACCCTTGAAGCGTTTCACTCATTTTAAAAAGTGAAGGAAAAAAAATTCAGGTAACTTTAATAAGTTTTTCATTATAGTAGAAGCGTGGCTGATGTAAACTCAAAAAGCAATTTAATACAAACATAGGATGAGAAAATGCTAGAATCATGCTGACCTATTACAACAGCTTTATAATAGCGGATACGGAGGGTGATTCAGTTATCCCAGAGGCTACATTGTTTTCTTTTTGAAATTTTTCAGATTAAATTAAGGTCTGAAGATTCATAAGTAATGCTAAATTATTGGCAGTTCAAGATTTAAACCAATTAAATTGTTAAAAACTATAAGGGAAACCACATAAAAGTTTAGATTTATGCCAAAGCAAAGAGCAAATAACAATAATTAATTTCTTGTATGGCCCAGAATCCCACAAGGAATGCCTCAATGAGCTTCAATAGCTCCTGTTTTTTGTGCCCCCCAGACTTGGCATCCTAAGAAGACAAGAAAAAAATCTCCAAAACAAAAAAAAAAGCGGGAGAAAAATGGAAGAAATTTTGGGAAGGGCAATTCAAAGAGAGACCCACATCCAGATAGGTTGAGCATACAATGGGTGTCTAAAAGTGATATAAATACAATGCACAAACCAGAGCACAGGTAATCCTCTTCATGCAGCTAGATGTCCAACCTGTCATAGCCACCTCAGAAATACAATGCAACAGTACAGACAGCACAAATTACTTTGTTCTTGCACAGTGCTCCTTACCAAAATGCAAGAAAAGAACATGCCACTCACTGAATACAGAACATTTGAGGATATAGATTTCTTCAAATATATGAAAAACAAAGCTGAAACTAATTAACATCAATGAAAAACAGCAACATCTGTCTATCACCTAACTGTAGAACCACAGCCAGATTGTAGAAATGGAGTCAGTCAAGCCAGACATAGTCAGAGTCCTGGAGACCTCGGCCAACAAGCCGCCTACACCCTATTGGCCATTCTAGAGTTGAGTCAGTGCTGAGCCAGTCAAATTAGATGAAAGGACCCTTCTACTCAATGATTCAAATGATCCTTTATCTGAGATGACATTACGATAGGCAGTCAAATAACTTGGCAGTAGAGCAGTGGCACCAAGAGCCACATGACGATACCGAGAAGAATAGGGGAGAGTTAGTAACGTTTTATAAATATTGTGTAAGTTAGATTTTACTACTAATGAATAACAACAGAGATTCAGTATGCACAGTTAATCATTAGCTCTAGCCAGTGTATCCTAAACTGAAGTTGTAAGTCTGCAGCCTGGATTTCAAAGCTGAGACTGAAGGGGCACCTCTTATAATAGCAGGCAGACCATTCCACAGCTTTGAGGCCCTGAAACTTGACTTCCCACTGTCAGTTTATTGATCCTTGGAATCATAAGCAGGCAGGTTTCTTGAGATGTGGTTTGCAAGTAATGATAAGTTCGGATAAGTGAGCATGGCCCTTGCTATTTTAGACCTCATATGTTACACTGAGAATTTTGAAATCTGCCCTAAACTTAACAGGGAGTTCTGTGTTCATACTTTCTGGTTCTTGTAATAATTCTTCCAGCAGCAATTTTGAATTAACTAAAAAATACATGAAAAGAAAGACAGAAAGAATATTTTTTAGAATAGAGAAAGATAGGAAAAAGGATTTTAGTCAGATAAAGCAGATGAAAGATGAGCATGGTGTGGTCTTGAGTGAGCGTTTTAGGATCAAGAATAGATGCAAGAGGCACTTTGTAAAGCTGTTGAATGAAGAAAATCCAAGAGTAGTATTTGGGATTGGAGTCCAAAATGATGGGTTAGTACCATGAATAAGGAGAGGGGAAGTAAAAAGTAAAGGAGGCACTGAAAAGAATGGAAAATAGAAAGGTGAAAGGATCACATCAAATACCAGCAGAAGTGCGGAAGAGTTTAGAAGAAAAGGAAGTAGATGTGTTCTGGGATCTAATGCAGAAGATTTATGAACCACAAATATCTAACCTTGGTCAACCTGAAAGAGCATTTTCAGGAGTTGATCCACAGGCCAGCACTGCAGACAGTGTGGAAATGCTCCTTCCAGGTGTTGGAATGACTGACACTTTTGTTGCAATAGGAAGCATTGTGGGCATTATGGGGCTGGAATAGACTGCCCATTAGACACTGGGAGGTGGCAAATGTCCCATGCAGTGGAAAGGTTAGGATACAGTACTAGCAGTTGCCTCTGGAGGTGGTAAATGTGGTCTTTTCCTTTGCAGAGTCCATCAGGGGGATAGGCCAATAGCCCCTTCTTATGTTGAGGACAGACAAGTACCAAGCACTGCCTGAGCGATTAAGGAAGTCACCCACTATTGGCATGTGGTAGGTATCAAGATGGGAGACCTGGTTAAGCAGACGGAAGTCATTGTAAAAGTGACAACTACTATCGGGATTGGGGATGAAAACACTCAGACTTGCCCCGGGTTTAAGGCTTAACTCGATAACGCTCAGGTCCAACATGTATTGTATCTCCAGCTCGACCTCTGCCTCTTTGACCTCCGGGAACCAATACAGGTATTCCCTGACTGAGACTCTTAATAATGTCATGGTATACCAATGCTGTTCAGCCCAGCTTGGTTTCCACAACTCTGGTCATGAAGGCAATAATGGATCCAAGTTCCTTCTTTTAGTCGCTAAGGTTGTTCCCATAATTTGTTCAGCATCCACAGAGTTGCTGCAGTGTCAGTTTTCTTTCTGTCGTGGCAAGGCTTGAGGAAGTTTATTTGGTATATGCATTTACATGAACATTGATTGGACTGTTAAACTAAATAGTCCACCAGCCCCTTTAACTTCAAGACCTCATATGATCCTTGTCGGTGGGCCACGCAGTTAGAGTGGGATTAGGGGCAACAACTATTTCCCTATCACCCTGGCAGAAATTGCGAAGGTGGGATCCTGATTATGTAGCTGAACCTGCGTGCACCAAGTTGCTTTTCCATAACAAGGGACTGTAGTCTAGAAAAGTGGTCACATAAGTCCACAATATATTCTAGAACATTTAGGGAAGACAGTGTTGCTTACTTCTCCCAGCCCCGCCAGAATTAAAATACGCAGGCCTCAGGGATGTCGTCTATGTAAGAGCTCCAAGGTGGGGAAGCCAGTAAACACCTGCCAAACCTCCTGAAAAGCAAATAAAACGAAGGGCCTGAACTGGTTCCGGTCTGTCCCATCTGCATGTACAAGCTTCCTAAACATCTGTTTGAGTGTCTGTGGATGACAAATAGTCATTTTAAGGTGTGTGATGTGCAACAGCTTGGCAACCTCCATGAATGTTCCCTCTTTGGATGTGCCAAATCATGGGAAAACTCCCACTTTATCTTACTGCTATGCCATGGAAGCTGTTGTGATATCCTTGAACCTTTTGTGAAAGTGTTTATTTGATCTTTGTACTTCAGGCTTCACACATTATATAGTTTATGCCAACATTTTGTCATTTGCTACTAAAATATGAAAAACGTTTCTGTTTTAACAATGTGTTTACACAGATTATTGTTGAAACGGAACACACATGAAATGCATGTGTTTCAAATAACGATCTATTATTTCCACTCTAAAACTCCAGCACTTCACTCCCAGATAATCAATCAAGGCATGAGCCTGGAGAACTTTGTGCACATTCTGCGGCAGTGGGAGGATGAAATAGTAGGCTGCTTGCTGCTTGTCTTTACATTTACAGGACAAAAGATGCTGACGGAGAGGTGTGAACGGATTTAAGGTGTGCTGGATCTACAAGTTTTTTTGTAGGCTCTGGTAATTCTAGTGATAATGGTTAAACAGTGTTAAATGCTGAATTGTATTCTAAAAATAAAAAGATGTGGCATATCAGTTTTTATTATCCAGATGTGCCAGAATGGTAGAAAGTAGAAAGTATATGGCACCATCTGTTGTCCAGTTGTGACCATATGCAACCTGGATGTGATCATGACTATCTGGAATATTACGATTAATGTATCCCAGCACTAGTCTCTCTCAAAGCACTTCATTGGGATTGGAGTGAGTGCCACAGGTCTGTAGTTTGCTTTTGTTTCTTTAGGCACAGCAATAATTGTCATTTTGATCCAGTTGAGGACCTCAGTTTTACTTAGTGGAAGACATCAACTAATCTTTCACTATATGCTTTGAAATTCTATCTTGAGTAGATGCTGTATGAACATTAAGCATAGGACTTTTATTTTTAGCTACACATACACAACACTGGCATCTTAAAGTAACACAGGAATGTAACTTTTATATCCAGAGCTTATAAACACATTCACTGGTTTATGTGGTATAAATAGATGATCCGCTGTTTAACAGATTTTAAGTGAAATGGGGTCTCCAGCAGGGGGTCACATGATCCCAGGGATTGTGTTCTTTATAGAAATGCAGGACATACTTGAACCTGTATAAGTTTCAGGGGTTGGCACATCTTGGATGATCTGACATGGATTACAAACACCACCTCCTTCGTTAAGAAAGCACAGCAGCGCCTGCCCTTTCTGTGACATATGGGAAGAGCAAACCCCCCCAATACAGAGAGCCTCACAGTCTGGTATGGCAGCAGCACTGTTTCAGATCAGAAGAAATGAGTACATGGGCAATCCTACCACCGAGAAGCGATGAAGTCAAATAAATTAACGTGAAAATTGTTGATTGGTTACACAGCAAATTGGTTAAATGCGTATCAATAGACTATGCTGAAACAGTTGGTGGTGATGGTGTGGATGATGAAAACATCAACTTACAATATCCTGTAGAATATCTACAACTGTTAACACCATCCGGTCATCCACCTTGCTGTTGAAAGATAGATGTATCGCAATATTACGAGTGGCAAAATCTACAGTTTGGTACATCCTGAGAAAGAAAGCAAGCACTGGTGAAATCAGCAACGCAAAAAGACCTGGATGTCCACGGAAGACAACAGTGGTGGATGATTGCAGAATCATTTCCATGATGAAGAGAAACCCCTCCACAACAGCCCACCAAGTGAACAACACTCTCCAGGGGTCGGCGTATCGATATCCAAGTCTACCATAAAGACAAGACTGCATGAAAGTAAATACAGAGGGTGCACTGCAAGGTGCAAGCCAGTCATAAGCCTCAAGAATAGAAAGGCTAGATTGAACTTTGCTAAAGAACATCTGAAAAAGCCAGCACAGTTCTGGAAAAACATTCCTTGGACAGATGAAACCAAGATCAACCTCTACCAGAATGATGGCAAGAAAAAAGTATGGAGAAGGCGTGGAACAACTCATTATCCAAAGCATACCACATGATCTGTAAAACACGGTGGAGGCAGTGTGATGGCTTGGGTGTTCATGGCTGCCAGTGGCACTGGGACACTCGTGTTTATTCATGAGGTGACACAGGACAGAAGCAGCCAAATGAATTCTGAGGTGTTCAGAGACATACTGTCTGCTCAAATCCAGCTAAATGACGTCAAATTGATTGGGAGGCGTTTCATGATACAGATGGACAATGACCCAAAACATACAGCCAAAGCAACCCAGGAGTTTATTAAAGCAAAGAAGTGGAAAATCCTTGAATGGCCAAGTCAGTCACCTGATCTTAACCCAACTGAGCAGGCATTTCACTTGTTGAAGACTAAACTTCAGACAGAAAGGCCCACAAACAAACGGCAACTGAAAGTAAAGCCGCTGCAGTAAAGGCCTGGCAGAGCATTAAAAAGGAGGAAACCCAGCATCTGGTGATGTCCATGAGTTCAAGTCTTCAGGCTGTCATTGCCAGCAAAGGGTTTTCAACCAAGTATTAGAAATGAACATTTTATTTCCAGTTATTTAATTTGTCCAATTACTTTTGAGGCCCTGAAATAAAGGGATTGTGTTAAAAAATACTTTATTTCCCTCACATTTTTATGCAATCTTTTTGTTCAACCCACTGCACTTCAACTGCATCTGAGCTGTTTCATTTATAATTCATTGTGGTAATGTACAGAACCAAAATTAGAAAAAAAGTTGTCTCTGTCCAAATATTTATGGACCTAACTGTAAGTCCAAACACAGAATCAAAATTCAATGCGATATTATGGTATAAATAGATAACCCCCTGTTTAATAGATTTTAAGTGAGATGGAGTCTCCAGCAGTGGGGCGCATGCTCCCTGGGATTGTGTTCTTTATAGAAATGCAGGATGTACTTGAACCTGTATAAGTTCCAGGGGTTGGCACATCATGGATGATCTGACGTGGATTACAAACACCACCTCCCTTGTTAAGAAAGCACAGCAGCACCTGCACTTTCTGTGACAGACGGGGAGAGTGAACCCCCCCAATATAGAGAGCCTCACAATCTGGCATGGCAGCTGCACAGTTTCAGATCAGAAGTCCCACCAGAGAGTGGTGAAGACTGCAGAAGAAATAATTGGGACCATCCTGCCGTCTCTACAAGATCTGTACTTGTCATGATGCCTTAAGAAAGGTATTAAGATAGTCAGAGAAACCAGACACCCAGCCCATGGATTGTTCAAGCTTTTGCCCTGCTACCACAGTAGCAGACTCAGTCGGAGTTTCTACCACAGGCTATCAAACTACTCAACTCCCACTAACAACAAACAACATGCTGACCTATTAGGGTTGTTAAATTCTTGAACACACACACTGTCTGTTTAGACAAAAAATTTCTCCTAAATGCTGTTATGTCTGAGCATTATGTTAATGTTTATTTTCACTTGAACATTTTACAACTCTTCACCAAGTCGTCTATTGGATTATACATAAATTCTGTCTGTTTATGCTGTCTATTATGTCTATCTTTTGTTGTATAACTTGCACCTGTGTTTGTACACTGAGCCTGGATAAATGGAATTTCGTTCAGCTGTGAATTCCTTCTTGCATGGTTTGATAATAAAGAAAATCCAATAAATCCAATCCAATAATCAGACGAGGGAAATATGGTACAAAAAGAGATACAAGTGGAACCTCGGTTTACGAGTAACTTGGTTTACGAGTGTTTTGCAAGACGAGCAAAATTTTTTTTATAAATTTTGACTTGATAAACGAGCGATGTCTTGCAATACGAGTAGTATGGATACACTTTGTCTGCTGAGCGTCATGTGATCACAACTGAGCTGATGGTTCTTCTCTCTCTCTCCTTATCTCGCTCGCTTGCCCAGCACCTCTCTCTCTCCTTATCTTGCTTGCTTGCTCGCCAAGCGCGTCTCTCTGTTTACAGCACGTCTCTCTCTCTCTCTCTCTCCTTATCTCTCTTGCTCGCCCAGCGCGTCTCTTTGTTTACAGCGTCTCTCTCTCTCTCCTTATCTTGCTCGCCCAGCGCGTCTCTCTGTTTACTACAGCATTGTGACTGTGTGTGTGCGCTGTGAAGTGTGAGTCCCCATCTTGCTCCCCAAAACACGAAGTTGAGTCTCAGTACTTTAACACTAGTTTTATTCAGCTTGAAAGAGCAACAGCGCTGTTATTTATTGCAGCCGGATCTTTATAATGTTCCTTGTATGACCCATTGACGACAGGCGCTTATAGCATGTCTGCGATCTTTTTGGATGCGCTTATACGGCGAACTGCTACAGCGCTGGGAGACTGCAATTGCTTTGGGACACTCTTCTGCGTGTCTTCCTGTTGGGTGGAATCCCACATGAGTTTAGAAACTCACACCAGCCATGATTCTTTTTAAAGGTAAAGTGCAGGTTAATTTGTATTATGTATTTTACTTTATATTTTGTCTTAATCATTTTTATAATGAATAGTTTTGGGTTGTGGAACGAATCATCTGAGTTTCCATTATTTCTTATGGGGAAATTCGCTTTGATATACGAGTGTTTTGGATTGCGAGCATGTTTCCGGAACGAATTATGCTCGCAAACCGAGGTTCCACTGTATATGTATTTATCGTGCTTTAAAAAGGCTTTCACTCCCAATATACAATGTGATCATTTATACATACACTAGGTGTACCCCGTGGCTTTGCCCACATAGTAATGAAACAGGACAAACTCTAAAAATAAACAGACGTTGGCACTATATTTGATCGTGTTCAGCTCTGACAGTAAATCATTCCCCGCGTGAGGAGAAAAGCACATGGCCGTGATATCTCTGGCAATCATCAAACAACCCTGTAAGACACATGGAGCTCTGATCCCTCCCTCAAAAATGTCAAATGTTACTCCTTAACAATCTGTAGATCAGGGGTGCCCAATGTGTCGATCGTGATCGACCGGTAGATCGCAAAGGTAGTGCAGGTAGATCGCATTGCATTCAAAAAAATTTTTTTTTTAAATGTTAGTCTATCATACATCCTCCCTATGGCATTTGCCACTTGATTGACATACAGGGCGGCCATTCTGAGATCTCTTCTCTTCTAACACACTGGTCATCCCTCATCAAATGCGCAAGCTACTGCAAAACTCCGGCTGTGATCTAGATATGGAATTGGAAGAGGATTTTTTTCTCACAATGTCACAATCGAAGTGCGTTTGTCTGATCTGTCAATCTATCATTGCTATTCCAAAGAAGGAAAATTTGGAAAGGCACTTTCGAACTGTTCATAAAAACTACAAAACTGAGAAAGAGAAAGGAAAGGGAACTAAAATCGCAGTTAATCGGACAGCCATCATTTTTCACTCAGCTGAATTCAAAAGCTCCTTGACTGCATTATTCGCCTCTAGTTATTTATGCGAGTCAGCCTTTTCCCACATGAAGATTATTAAATCCAAATACTATAGTGACCATAAATGTATTGAATTGTTATTGTGCCATAAAGGTTATTCAGTTATGCAAGGTACAACAACATACATTTTATGCATAAAGTATACTCAGTGTGTATATATATTGTCAGGGATGCCAGGGGCAATGACCCAGCCAGGACGCCGTGAGAGACCGGATGTGGGTCTGCGCCCACCCTGGATCACGTGGGGGCCGCCTTCCTGGTTGCTCTGGGGGCCACAAGTTGAGGGCATGGAAGTCCCACCCTGTAGGGGCCCGTGGTCACCACCAGGAGGCGCCCCGATGCCTTGGGGACCTGTTACCTCAGCACTTCCGCCACACCAGGATTTAGGAGGACACCTGGAGAGCTGCCGGGAGAGCAGCCGGCACTTCCGCCACGCTGGGGCGTGGCCAAAAGGGGAATGCCGGGAACCACCTGGAGCTCGTCCGGGAGTATATAAAAGGGGCCGTCTCCCTTCATTCAAGGCTAGAGTCGGGTGGAAGAAGGACAAGGCATGTGAGGAGTGTGGAGGCGGCCCGAAGAGAGGCATTTTGTGGCCAGGACTGAGTGTTGGGGTTTGTGCACTGAATTTTGAGTCTGAGTGACCATATTTGTAAATAGTATTGTAGATAATAAACGTGTGGTAGTGAAGAACAACATGTCTGCCTGTCTGTGTCCGATCGGCTCCACAATATATATACATTTTTAATGTAGGTAGATCATTTCAACTTGGTCATTTTAAAAGTAGCTCACAAGCCGAAAAAGTGTGGGCACCCCTGCTGTAGATGATAATGTCTGTTGAACAAGCAGGTACCGCTAGCTAAGCGGAGGCAAGGTACACTCCAACACGTGGCGAGAGGTAAACTAACTCGAACTCAGGCTGGCGAGTGAATGAGGAAGGCCCTGCCCCCCTGCTCTCGGCCCACAGCCAGTCTGTTGGATTTGCATAAATACATCGGTACTGCAAGCGAACTATGGTACTTAGCGCGATGAACGAAGTCGCAAAAGCAACCAGAAAGTTCAAGCAAATTATAAAAAACAACCGGATCTTAATCCGTTAAGTAGTTCTCTTGCGAAAAGTGGACAGACATGCAGACGACACACACTTGGACCACAGAGTTTTTAAAACCGTTTCTTAGCGAGCACCTATGGGCCTAGGGTAACCTACACTCCAAATTTCAAGTCCCAAGTCCTCATGGTTCGGGAGATTTCATGATGAGTGAGTCGGTGGTATTTGACTTTTATATATATAGATATCCAGGCTGAAGAGAAGCCATTGGAGCTGGACAATCATTGTCCAGTTCTTCAGTGGCGAGTGCTAATGAATGTACGTCCAGATCGGTAAAGTGAAAGAGGTATTCTTCTTGCAGATGGCTTATGGCTTCTAGAAAGTTTTTCACCATTAAATATTCACACAGTTCGGTTTTTATGAAACTTGCCAGGTATGGGTAACTGATATCTGAACTATGTCATAGATATGTGGACTGTGCTCTCCTAAGACCCAAATAGCACCTTTCATCCTCTCTGTGTACTGTGAGCTTGCTCTATTCCCTCACTGTTTCTGCCTGAAAGTGATGAGTCAGGCCTGAGGTGATGGGTCAGGCCTGCTTTAATCAACCAAAATCCCTGCCTGAAAGAACTGACCCCACGTCAGCTGCATTAGGCTCACAAATCACAATTATCAGATAGTTCATTTTCAATTCTGGTTGCAGATGGTTTGCATTTACTACATTTTGGCTTTCTTCGATGCTCATTCGCCCTGCTCATTGGATTTACTGTGACTCTGTGTCATCCATCTATCAATTAACATCCTGTATCCAGTTATCTCTGGCCGGGGTCACAGGTGATACAGTATCACTGTCAGTCTACTGTAAATAGTGGTTTAGCGGATATTCCTCAGCAGTCGATCTGTTTGTTATCAACAGTACAAGAAGCAATATCCGTTCTTATCAGTCCTTTACAAATGGCCCTTGCTGAGCCTCCTGGTAGGTTTAGGATGTTCATTATCAGGCAGTTAATGATTTATAACGATTCTAAAGGTGACTTTGAAACTGGACACAGAGGCAATGTTAATGCGTTAACTTCTACCTTTATCCTACTTTATTAAATGAGTGTATTTAGTCCCATTAGAAGCTGTAATGCATTATTTTCAGGATAGCTTATGTATTTGGTTTGATGTATTTACTGTATTCAGTCCTAATTTAAACATTGATATAAAACGCTGGCAGCACTGTGAAGATTATGCTCATTGACTTCAATACCATCCAACCATTCATGTTAAGGGGTGAACTCAGAGATCTGCCAGTGGATGAGCCTGTAGTGTCTTGGATAATGGACTATCTGTTAGGCAGAACACAGTTTCTGAGACTCAAGGTCTGTGTGAGCAACACTGGAGCACCACAAGGAACAGGCCTGTGATGATTCACTCTTCACTCTGTATACCTCTGACTATAAATATAACAACAGATTATGTCACCTGCAGAAATTCTCAGATGACTCTGCACTTATGTGTTGTACTGACAAAGAAGATGAGACAGAGAAGAGGAGTCGGGTAGAGAACTTTGTTTCTTGGTACAAAGAGAATTATCTGCATCAGAACATTAGCAAAACCAAGGAACTGCTTTATTGACTTTCACAGCACCAAAGAGTCTTTATTGCCGGCCACTATTCAAGGAACGGATGTAGAGATGGACCACTCCTACAGGTACTTTGGGGTTCACATTAATGACATGTTGGAGTGGTCTTGGAACACAGAGGGACTATATAGGAGAAGGCTTTTCTTCCTTAGGAGACTGCGGTCCTTTAATATGGGAAGTGACATCCTTCACATCTTCTATAACTCTGTGATGGCCAGTGAGATTCTCTATGCTGTGGTGTGCTGATCTGGTAACATCACTTCAAGAGAGGCCCACTGAATCAACAAGCTAATTCAAAGGGCAAGATCAGTTATGGGATGCACTCTAGATCCCCTGTAGGTCATAGAGAAGAAGAGAAGTAAATCAAAACTGAGTGCCATTATGAACAATGCTGCACATCCTCTCTGTGACACAACAACACTTAGGACTTTCAGCCAACAAATTATCCAGCAGAAGTGTGTCAAGAAACGTTATGGGGGGCCCTTTATACCAACAGCAATACATCTGCATAATGCCTCACTGTGAGTGTGATCGGCACATCAGAACTTTTTTTTCTTTTGTATTTTCTTGTCATTCCAATGTGTGCTCAGACCAAAGTGTGTGTGTATATAATTATTTATTAACTTATTTACTTAAATATCTATTTATGTATGTATTTATTTAAAGAACTTTGTGTAAAAAGCCAAATTCCCCCCTATCTATCTATCTATCTATCTATCTATCTATCTATCTATCTATCTATCTATCTATCTATCTATCTATCTATCTATCTATCTATCTATCTATCTATCTATCTATCCAGTATATAGTGCTTTTCACACTATCTATCTATCTATCTATCTATCTATCTATCTATCTATCTATCTATCTATCCAGTATATTGTGCTCCTTTCACATCTATCTATCTATGTATCACAGCTTTCACACCCATCAAATCTATGTATTATGTAGTGCCTTTCATCATCTATCAACAATATGTATCTATATAGTGCCTAATTGCCATCTATCTATCTATCTATCTATCTATCTATCTATCTATCTATCTATCTATCTATCTAATAGTGCCTTTCATATCTATCTATCTATCTATCTATCTATTATTGTGCAATCTGCAGCCATGAGCTTTTAGAAATCAATCAGTAAACTGTAAGGGGCTGAACCTGAATCAGCTACGGCCATGAGTATTTGCTCTTATCTAGGAATAAAGCACATTTATGTAAATTCTGAAGGCTGATCAATTCAGTGTAGGTTTTTGAGGCCTTTGGCAGTACTGGGCATAAGCGCCAGTCCATTGCTGAGCCTGCATATGTTACTCCTCCACATTCACACTCAAACAGGGCAAATTTAGAGTCATCAGTTAACATGACTTGAATGTATTTTGGATGAAGAGAAAATTGAAGTATCCAGTGAGAAAACAGAGCACACACACAGGGAGAATGACTGGGGACATACATTAAAGCCAGGGTGTTGAATCTGTAAGTCAGCGACATGTACATTTTACTGTAAAGTTATATTTATTCACTCAGTGGACACTTTTATCCAAAGTAACTTACAAAAGAAGTCAAATAACCTGAGCACATATCACTACAGGAGTAGTGCTACAGGACAAGGTTAAAAAAATTGATTATTCCAAGTGAAGAACTTTGAATGTTTAGCATGTTTAGAGCATGATGTGGATTACGTGACACAAGTAACATGAGAATTTTCTTTTTTTCCAAGGATGTATTTTGCATTGTTTGTCATTTTGCTGCATGGGTCAGCTCTGTTATATGGATTGGAGACGGTGGCACTGAACAGAAAGCAGGAGACAGAGCTGGAGGTGGCAGAGTTAAAGATGTTAAGATTTGCATTGGGTGTGACGAGGATGGACAGGATTAGAAATGAGGACATTAGAGGGTCAGCTCAAGTCAGAGAGGCAAGATTGCGTTGGTTTGGACATGTGCAGAGGAGAGATGCTGGGTATATTGTGAGAAGGATGTTAAGGATAGAGCTGCCTGGCAAGAGGAAAAGAGGAAGGCCTAAGAGAAGATTTAGGGATGTGGTTAGAGAGGATGTGCAGATGATGGGTGTAAGAGAACAAGATGCAGAAGACAGGAAGATATGGAAGAAGATAATCTGATGTGGCAACCCCTAAAGGAAGCAGCCAAAAGAAGAAGATTCTGCATGTAAAACAAGAGATTCAAGATTTATTTTGGCCATTACTATAGACTATTTCGAGTAAGAATAATTTACAAATTTTAAAGAAAAGCAGTGAAATAATCAAAATAGCAAAATAGGCTGTGGTCCATGGAAGGATTACAGGTCTACAAGCTGGGGTGCCAACTCGGTTGTCCCCATTTAATTGAATGAAAAGTGCAAACAAAACACATACTCGATGGTGCCAGAAACACAAAAATGGATTTAGTTACTGTGTTAAGAGCTCCGTCCTGTGGTGCACTCTTGTATTGAGTGGCATCTCCTTCTGGGGACTGCAGGATATATAGCTATGGACCAGAAGGGGTGGAGTCAAATGCTCCTACTGGGCATCTTCTCAGCACTGTGGAGGAAACAGAAGAGGATAAGGTTAGTGCCAATGCCCCCTCTCAACATGGGATGGTAGTACATACCACAGTTGAGCTTTGAGGATGATTCACTGATGCACATGTGTGATAAAGGAAAAGGATTTGCTTTAAAGGCAAACAAAGTCTCAGATTACACAAATCCACAAAGGAGAATCCAAGTAACAGTGCAGAGAATTAAAAATAAATAAAAGAAACAATATTTCCAGCTAATAACAGTCTTTAAGTATTCCTTTAAAAGGACCGGGCTCATAACTAAATGCATTTACAAAATATAAAGAATATATACTGTGGCCACTAGACCTCCAAACATCTGACACAGTTACACCAACAACGGTCTTAAGTTTAAAACTGACCTTTTTAAAATAAGAAATACCATATACAGGTGGGAGTAGCACAGTGATGCAGTGGTAGCGCTGCTGTCTCGCACTAAGGAAACCAGGATTTGCATCCCGGGTCCTCTCTGTGTGGAACTTGCATGTTCTCCATCTGTCTATGTGGGTTTTTCCCTCTGGGTGCTCCGGTTTCCTCCCACAGTCCAAAGACATGCAGGTTAGGTGAACTGGCAACACTAAATTGGCCCTAGTTAATTGGCATGTGTGTGTGTGTTCACCCTGTGATGGACTGGTGTCCTGTCCAAGGTGTGTTCCTGCCCTGCACCCCATGATGGCTGGGATTGGCTTCAGCCCCTCTCCACAGGACCCTGTCCAGGATTAAGCAAGTTAAGAAATGACATGGCATGACCTTGTACAAGTTTCTAAGTTTGCAAAGCACAATAACATTTACAAATCCTAGTCTTTTTATCTTCCTCCGGTCTCTTCCAGGCTGTAGGGGACTGGCATTGTCACAGAGGTATTGTTCCGTGCAAGCTCCTTCCCACCGTCCTTCCCTATATATATATATATATATATTGTGGAGGATTGCCGGTTCCGGTCCTCACCCCCAGGCCGCCAGGAGAAGCTCTCCCGACAGCAGGACCATGTCCCGAGGTCCAGCAGGGCCTCATGGACTTTGTAGTGTTTATACACAGCCCTGCTGGATACCTTGGGGGCCACCAGGAGTTGCTGTAAGGGGGCTTGTGGGCTCTTTTTTGCCTTATGGCCCGGGAGTACGTCACGGTCACGTGACGGGAAGGAACGACATGTTCCCGGGGTGAAGAAAAGGACTGTTTGCCCTGACCCGGAAGGAATAAGGAACTGTGGACTGATTGGACAGGAATGCCTCCGGGTCAGGGGCTATAAAAGGACTAGAAGCCAGTCCAGACACTGAGCTGAGCTGGGAGGAAGGGTGGCTAAGTGTCTGGGAGCTGGAGGATTGGTTAAGAGAGTTGATAATTTATGAGTAGTGTGGAAGGTGCTTGGTGCACATTTGTGTTAAAAAATAAAGAGTCTGGGAGTTTTATCCAGTGTCTTGGGTGGTACCTGAGGGTATATATATATATATATATATATATATATATATATATATATATATATGTGTGTGTGTGTGTGTGTGTGTGTGTACGCACGCAGACCATAAAAATATGAAGATATGACAAAATAAAGGAAAATGTACTGCTGTATCTTAGCAGTAATGTAACACCCCATCTCATCCTAAATCATCTGTGAGCTCTAAGTGTAAGCTTCTCTGTGACTGTTTGACTGGCATGTTACAGTATTTTTAGTTACCAACACAGTATATTTTATGGGAAAATATAAATAAAATGCTGTACATCATAGTACAACACTGCATCCCAACATTCTTACAAGGTGAGACAAATGAAATTCTGAAATATTACAGCAATGTACTGTTATTAGCGGGGGAAACACAAATCAATTTCCATCCTGACGGCCGCTCACCAGGCTTCTTCTTAGGCCAGGCATAGGTGCCCTACTGCATACAGCTGTGGGAACAACAAATGCAATTAGAATCTCACACCTGACGGCAAGACGAAAAGTGTGGCGGTAGGGGGTCCAGTTTTAATCCAGAAGACCTCCAACGGATATAAGAGTAGTTACACTGATTTTTTTATAATTAATAGAAATTTGAAGTCAACGGCTTTTTTGTTATTTCTGGGGTATTTTGTGGCCATTAAGAGTATTCATCCATTTAGGTGGAATTATTTATATTTAGTGTACAGATTTTTTTTTGTTCTTTATTTTGCCTTATAGAATTTCTTATATTAGGAATTTGTTAGTTTTCCCATACTCCTTGGGATCAAAGCACAGGGTCAGCCATTGTACAGCGCCCCTGAAGCAATTACAGGTTAAGGGTCTTGCTCAGGGGCCCAGCAGAGCAGGGTCTCTTTTGGCAGTGACGGGGATTCAAACCAGCAACCTTCTGGATACCAGCACAGATCCTTAGCCTCAGAGCAACCACTTTTTGGACAAATTTATTAGTACCCTTAGAGCTCTTTTGAAAGAGTTCAGTATGCCCCCTGAAAAGTGATGAAATCAAAAGCAACTGTCCCCTGTATACCCACATGCCTTTAATATGTCATCAAGTAAAGCAAAGTAAGTGTGACCAGAGATCAAGTATTTGTATTTCTACAATGATATTTTAAAATGGCCTGGACACATTTGTTGGGACCCCTAGGAAAGATTCTAAATAATTGGATTGGGTTGGTTACTCAGATTAGCTGTTTTCTTGATTCCGTATCACACGTGACTCCAATCAATTGTTCAGCTGATTTAAAAAGAGATAAATGGTGTCACACTGCTATTTGGTATCATCATGTGTCCCACACTGATCCCAACATTGACCAGAGAAAGCAAAGAAGAGTATTATCTGAGAGGATCAGAAAGAAAATCACAAACAAGCATATTAAAGGTAAATGCTAGAAGACCATCTCCTAGCAGCTTGATTATATTATGAAGAAATTTAAGGTCCACGGGACTGTAGCAAACCTGCCTGGATGTGGCTGCAAAAGGAAAATTGACACCCAAAATGGGCAGAATAACAGTCGAATGGTAGACAAAAAGAAAAGGACAACTTCCAAAGAGATACAAGCTGAACTCCGAGGTCAAAGTCCATCAGTGTCTAATCGCACCATCTGCTGCATTTTGGGTGACAGTGGGCTCAATGGAAGATGACCTGGAAGGACACCACAGTTAAAAGAAAAACATTAAAAATTAGACTGGATTTTGATAAAGAAGTCACAATCGGAGAATGTCCTTTCGACAGATGAGACAAAACTGGAGCTTTTGGCAATTCACATCAGCTCTGTGTCCACAGACGTAAAAAATGAAGCTTTCAAAGAAATGAACAACATACCTATTGTGAAACATGGAAGGAGGTTTTGTTACGTTTCTGGGATGCTTTTAAGCGTTTGGCATGGGGAGCTTTGAGTCTGTTCAGGTAACAATGAAATCTCAAGACTATCAAGACATTCTGGAGAGAAATATACTGCCCAGTGTCAGAAGGCTCTGTCTCAGTTACAGGTCATGGATCCTCAAACCTTATGAGCCAAAATACACAGCTAAAAGCACCTAAGAATGG
This sequence comes from Polypterus senegalus, assembly GCF_016835505.1. NCBI lineage: Eukaryota > Metazoa > Chordata > Cladistia > Polypteriformes > Polypteridae > Polypterus > Polypterus senegalus. Next base: position 304,405,556 of record NC_053155.1, read on the forward strand.
CTAAGTAAAAAACATTGGACTATTCTGAAGTGGTCTTCTGTGAGCCCTGATATGAATTCCATTGAACACGTACGGAAAGAAAGAACTGAGACATGCCATCTGGAGAAGACCCCTTCAAACCTGATACAGCTGGAGCAGTTTGCTCAGGACGAGTGGGCCAAACTACCTGTGCACAGGTGTACACATCTCATTGAGAGCTCCAGGAATTGCTTGTTTGCAGTGATTGCCTCTGAAGAATGGCCACCAAAATATGAGACCAAGGGTCCCATCATTTTGGTCTGTGCAATTTTTACTTTCACGTATACAAAGTACAGGGAAAGTATTGGAATTGTCCAAAAATTAGATTTTGAGATTTTGATGAATCTTGACGTTTTAGACCTGAGTCTGAAAATACCATTTTTGGGATTATGTCTGTGTGTGTGAGTAAACAGAATAACTTGAGTACACTTTCACTTAAGTCAAGAAAATTTTACATACACGTATTAGGTAAAAAAACATACATTTCTATCAAGTTTTAAGCTATTTCTGCTAACTAGAAGTGGTACATTTTTATTCATGCAGTTGCAGAGTCCTGTTTATTCAACTTTACTTGTATAGTAAGTGTTTAATATATTATTATTTGGATTTGATTTGTTGTTGATGGTTCTTTAATATACAGTACATCTTTCTGTTATATAAAAAATCTATTATATAAAAAAATCCTGGGATGAGACATGACTCTTTAACCTGGGATGAGACAAGACTTTTCAGAGAGATAATTTAATGTCCCGCGAGATGAGACTTTATGCCCAGAGTTTTAACCACACCCGGGGCCGGAAATAAAAGACGAAGAGTAGATGACAAAGTAGAACTTCGGCAAGAGGTTTAAAAACGTTGGCGCAATACACATACAGAGCAGGTTAGAGATAAATAAAAGTACTAAAATACGAAAGTCTCAAAAAAATGATAGTAAAGATTGCATTCGTGCAAACAAACAGAAATTATCACTTGGTGAAATAATGGAAGAGCGAAAAGAGATCGAATATATTGTTCGGATTTAAACTTTGAGTCAGAGACTTGTAGATCATGTAATTCGTGTGGCCATCAGTGAAAAGTAGTGTTTCTTCCCAATGAAGAGGCCAATCCACGAGAATTAAAAGATTTATTGTTTGGTGAAAGTGAAATCCACATGAGTGAGTGGCAGTAACGAGAAGTGGCGCAGGTCCCCTAGTAATGTAAAAATATAATCACTGTCTTGCAGTTTATTCCTCAAATATCCATCCCCATATCTGAGTATTATGAAAAGGTCTAGGTGAGACCTCTCCTGATTTTTATTTGTGCTATTATTTGAAATATTCTGTTGAATCCAAACTCTAAAACAAAGTCTGATTTTTGTTAAATATGAAATAAACAATGATGGCTGCCAAACAATTATGTCAGTTTGTAGTAATTTCAAAGAATTTCTTGTTCTTCTTTTTTCACAGAGGGATACCAAAAAATTTGTCCACATCTGTAGTACAACAGGAAATCTTATAATATTTAGGCTGTAATGAATGCCTTTGATCAATGCAAACACTTGTATAATGTCTAGATGAAAAATAAATTCTATACATTTTTGAAAATCTCACTATATAAAATGGAATGTCTGTATGTTTGTTTGTCTGTATGTTTCCTGTACAATACAAACCCTTTGACAAATCTGGAACTTTTGGATAACTTTTTGGAAATCTGGAACTTACTCTTTAGGATCACACGGACAAGACAGACTACCATGAAAACTGGACAACCCACATCCTGCCACTGATTTCATCCCCTGGACACATGAAAAACATGAGGGACTGTTTCTGGCAAAATTTGTACCTGGGGATTTTTTTCTTTAAAATTCAAGATGGCAGATCCAATAATGCAAACAAATTTTTTTCCACAATAAAATGTAGGTACTGTATTTGAGGTTATCACTTGTTTTTTTGATAGAAGTAACAATTTTAACTGGCAATAAAGATGATGTGGTAATTCAATAATTCCTGTAATACCTACTGACATGACTTTCGATTTTAGGAAACTACAATATCCACTGTAACTTGTATTTACTATAAGGCTCAAAGACAGTTATTTGGGGTAGCAAGTATTAACTTAGAAACTTTATGCTTTTTCCGACGGTCAAGTATATGTTGCTTGTTCCTAAGTAGAGCTGATCAAAAAAAGTCACCAAAACATTTTTTGTCAGTAACTTTCTTTGCTGAATATTTTCCAGAAAATTTGTCATGCATTTTTATCCAAGTACCCTATGATGCTTTTTGAGGCCAATGTGATACACAGAGCTACAGTAGCCATTGAATGAACTTGCCAATGTCACCATGGCTGTATTGTGAGCACAAAAAGAATGCAAAAAGTTTCAGCTTCTGAGATGCGCCGAACACCCCCTTCTACCAAAGTGTTTGACAGTGTTGTGTGATATTTTTCTGACCTCTAACCACTCTAGATTCATCCATTTGCAGTGGTTTCAATTGCAATCTCTTCAATTGCTCTATGCTAGTCGACAGTAATCCTTAAAAAGTCAAAATATCTCCACAAATGTTGACAAACACTGCCAGACTTCCCTCCCAAATGTGTTAAAAAGAATACCAAAAAACTCAGTTTTATGAGTACTGCCTCCAGAATAATAAGGACGAGTTTGCAGTGATCCCTCGCTATATCGCGCTTCAACTGTCGCGGCTTCACTCCATCGCGGATTTTAAATGTAAGCATATCTAAATATATATCACAGATTTTTCGCTGGTTTGCGGATTCTGCGGACAATGGGTCTTTTAATTTATGGTACATGCTTCCTCAGTTTGTTTACCCAGTTGATTTCATACAAGGGACGCTATTGGTGGATGGCTGAGAAGCTACCCAAACAGAGCACGTATTACGTATTAAATAAAACTCCTCAATGATATATGATATGCTTCCCGCGCGGTGCTTGGCACACTTAAAAGGTCTAACAGCCCGTATTGATTTTTCATTGTTTGCTTTTCTCTGTCTCTCTCACTCTCTCTGACATTCTCTGCTCCTGAGGGGCTGTGAGCAGAGGGGCTGTTTGCACAGTTGCTGTTTGCTTAGAAGATACAGACGCTCCTCTAAAAAATGCTGAAAGGCTACCTTCACATTGATCCCTTCATTGTGGCTGCTTTATCGCGGTGCTTGCATACTTAAAAGTGCAACAGCCCTATTGATTTTTGAATGTTTACTTTTCTCTCTCTCTCTCTGACATTCTCCGCTCCTGACGTGAACCTTGAAGAGGAAGATATGTTTGCATTCTTTTAATTGTGAGAAAGAACTGTCACCTCTGTCTTGTCATGGAGCACAGTTTAAACTTTTGACTAAAGGGTGTTATTTCATGTCTAGAGGGCTCTAATAATGTTAAAAAACGTATTTAGAAGGTCACAAACAGGTTTTCTATGCTCTAACTGCGAAAATATTAGATTTAAAATTAAAGATTCCTCCTTTGTGGAAATTCATGTATCTGTCTGGAGCGGATTAACCGCGATAAACAAGGGCTTACTGTATAACTGTGCAGAGAATATTTATAAACAGTGTGGGAGAGTTTCTAAGGGCTTAAAATATATAAAAATAACCATACAAACATATGGTTTCTACTTCGCGGATTTTCACCTATCGCGGGGGGTTCTGGAACGCAACCCCAGCGATCGAGGAGGGATTACTGTATACTTCACGCGACACATGCTGCAGCGGACGCTCCAGCTACGCAACAGTTTTACTGTTTATACTTGCGAGCGTACTTTACATAAATCTGGAGGAATCCACCAGGTGGCAGTGCAAGATATAATCACAGTGAGAACAGGTTCGGCTTCACTGTGTTGTGAAATGCCTGGAACAACCATTAAATTCCGATAACACCTTGCCGCAATATCTCTAAAAAAAGGATGTTTAATGATTAAATCCATCAATCCAGAGATGTGCCCATTACAGCTAGAATTGGACATGAGGCAGAAACAATCCCTGGACAGGGCATCAGCTCATCGCAAGGTGAATACAATCACTCACATACACTTGCATCGTTTTAGTGTCACCAAATGTGCATATCTTTGGAAGGAAACCGGAGCACACTCTGGAAACCCAGCAGGAAAACGTAAACTCCAGGCAGGGAATACCAGCAACGTGACTCCCTGCGAGACAGCAGTGCTACCTCTCCACCACCGTATCACCCCCATGTGTGTAATATTAACAGTATTCATTATTTAAATGAAATTAACGATTTATCTGTAAAATGTAACATACAGTCCATAATTTAATGCAATTCATCATTAAAAAGTAATATCAAGTATAAATCTAAGGATTCTAAATGTGCAGAGGGTTGGAATATCATAAATATAATGTATTCTGTATGGCGATTGCTGCACGCCATTGCTGTCAGTTCAGGAGGAAGCCCCAGAAGCTTGTAGCATTTAAAAACTGGGAGGACGTTTACGATGGTCTGCTTTAATGATAAAGTAAACTACAAGGTTAAAGTGGACATTTCAAGATTAAAGCCGAAATTTCCACTTTAATCACAAAATACACCTTTTCACCATGTCCTTAATTTTTTTTCTCTGTAGCTGTACATTATGTTGCTGTTGTGAAGTTGCAAAAAAAAGATGGCACAAAAGATGGTATGTGACACTTTTAAAATGTGTCGTGTCACTACGATGGGGAATATGCGACACTTAAATATAAAAGCACCTCGAATGCATCTGTACAGTATGTCTGCATTTTGCTTGACCACATCGAACCATTCATCAAACATCGAAGCGTGCACATTGATCCCATAGGATCCGCATAGCAACTTTCTGTCACATGTACATACTGTAGTAAACAGAGACTCTGACGTCACATTCCAACTTTCATCACACTGCGCCTCCCGACTTTTTGCTGGTACTGCAACTCGTACACGTGTCACATTAATTTTTGAGGACCTGCTCAGAGGACGCGTCAAATGAACGATGGGAACGCGTGGCAGCCATGATGCCTTGCATGTTCTGAATATGAAGTATAAACGAGCCCTAACATCGATCCCTGCACACCGGCTCCACAATGCTAATTATGCATGCAAATTAACCATGTGCCCCACAACAAACTCAAAACAAGCCCCTCCCCTCATCAGAAAGCACAGTACATACTGTGAAATAATAAAAAAACTAAAGTTTTATTACTATTTAATGGGCGTTTCATTCTTCTGAGTGGAAGAAGAAAGTGCAAAGGATCTACACGCATACATGGGAAACTTGAAAGACTTGTTGAAGCCAAAGATGGGTTTTCCAATAATAGAACAGGTTAGTCCCTCACCATAACTTTGTGAAACGGCCAATGTGTGCTTCAATGTGTGTGTGTGTGTGTGAGAACCCTAAATCCAAAGAGGACTGTTTCATTTATGTTAGGTAGAATGCCCAGAGGGGACTGGGCGGTCTTATGGTCTGGAATCCCTGCAGATTTTATTGTTTCTCCAGCCGTCTGGAGTTTTTTTGTTTTTTCGGTCCCCCCTGGCCATTGAACCTTACTCTTATTCGATGTTAATTAATGTTGATTTATTTTGTTTTCTTATTGTATCTTTTATTTTTCTATTCTTTAATATGTAAAGCTCTTTGAGCTACTGTTTGTATGAAAATGTGCTATATAAATAAATGTTGTTGTTGTTGTTCAAGATTTGAACCCTTTGAGTTCAAGGATCTATATTTGATTTACTAATTGCAAGTTTGTGGAAGATGTTGTAGTTTGTTTGAGGTATTGTATGGACACAATACTCGGTGCAGCATAGTTGGCAGACTTTTCCTTTACCCTCAGGATCACTTAAAAGACCACTGCATTATTTTAATCCACTCAAAACTAGCAGAATTCCTTCTTCCCCATCGACTTTAATGCAGCTTGTGGAGTCTGAACTTTAATAACATTTCTGCGATTTCGCAAACTGGAGGTAAAGTAAATTCAATGGAGTTTGGTCCAGGGTGGACACCTCCCCTCACCTACGCACCGAAGGAGAAAACCAAAACCATTTTATATTGCACTGCATTACTTTAATTAATTAGCCATGCTGCGATAAAACATGTATGCATTTTGAATAGAAGAACAAAATGAATTTGTAAATGAAGTATCATTGAATTATTTTGAATGTGTTATTGTTTCATTTTCACATTTCCACAAATGTTGATGTTCTAGATATAAGAAGCCTGGGCAACATTGAGTTGTCTGAGATATTATATCTAAAAGCAGATGATGACTAATTTAGTAACTATTTTTTAACTAAAAAGAGGCTCAGATAAAAACTACTACTACCACCACCACTACTACCACTACTAATAATAATACATTTTATTTATATAGTGACATTCCCTTCTATAATTATCATGTAGTTGGAGGAATGGACTCACTCTACACCCATAAACATACTGGTTCTTTAATTGCACTTTATGTTTCTTTACTGGGTCTTGTGGTTTCTGATAGGACCATTGCTTGACAAAGGACCATTTCATTCTTGGGAGGTTTCTGTGCATATGAAATTGGTTCTTTGGGTTTTGAAAAACGTCCTAATATGTACACAAAATAATGAAATCCGTAGTGTTTGGTAGGCTACCTAGAAGAACATTAATAAAGCTCAGAGATAAGCAGGTGAATGAGCCTGTGGTATCCTAGATAATGGAGTATCTGTCGGGCAGAACGCAGTTTATGAGACTCAAGGACTGTGTTTATCATACGTATATAAGCAACGCTGGAGCACCATAAGGAACAGGACTGTCACCTTCTCTCTTTACTCTGTACACTTCAGAGTATAAAATACTGTATAACAGCAGGTCATGTTACTTGCAGAAATCCTCAGATGATTCTGCAATTATGGGGTGTATTGATAAAGGAGATGAGACAGAGGAGAGGAGTCAGGTGGAGAACTTTGTTATTTAGTGCAGAAAGAATTGTCTACAGATTGGTATTGGTAAAGGTGGGTGAGACTTAGGAGAGGAGTCACATGGTGAACTTTGTGTTTTGTAGCAAAGAGAATTTTCTTCAGCTTAGCATCAGCAAAACCAATGACTTTCACTGCAACAAAAAGTCTCTATTGCCAGTAACTATTCAAGGAGTGGGATGCAGAGGTGGTCCACTCCTACAAGTACTTGGGGGTCCACATTCATGACAGGTTGGACTCATCTTGGAGCACAGAGGAACTACAGACGACCCCCCCAGATTCACAGGATTACGTTCCTAGAGCACCCACGAATTGTGAAAAACCACAAATTTTGGATGTGGTCAAAAAAGTGCCTATAAATGCCTGTTTTTATAGTTTAAACCCTAAATATGCAGCAGAACACTTTAATTTCATTTCAAATTCAGCTTAATACATTACCCTAAAAAAAGAATGTAAAGGTAAACCCGTATACTGTACAGTACGGTACTGCTATGTCTCCCACAGTGCTAGAATGTAAAATACCGATGTTACCCCTATATGTATTGTAATTCAAGCAAGTGTGTTTTCTTTGGTATGCGCTGTCGTTTTCTTTGGTTTACTGTAAGTAGGGTAAATATGTAATAATTTAATTTAACAAAAATAGAGAAAAATGTACAGGTACTCACCAATAATTAATGATATTAATTGAAGAAGATGATGATGATGATGAATTAGCTGTGCAGTACAATGAAGGTATCTAATGAAGATAATGACTGCACAGCAAAGCAGAGGATTTACAGCTCCTCAGGTGGCAACTGCAGCATAACTTTTTAGTTCCAGGAGCAAATCCAGTAGTTCAACCTTCTCCTGGACTGTCTTAAACTCTTTCTGGAGCTTAGGTTCATTGCCAAAAGCCTCAGAAGGTGCAGGGTGTTTGGGTGACATCTTAGGGCTTTAAGAAGAACAAAATGAAAAACATGAGAACACTCAGCAAAACACTCGAAAAAGGTGCAGGCGGTAAACTGTTATGATACAGGAATGCTGGGCTGCATCTGCCAGAGATGCGTCACAGAGAAGCAGCCAATCAGCAGCAAGAAGAAATGAATAATGTTCTCGGCCATCACAAGCCACCTTTTCCTCTACGGTTGCTTTGTGTTCTCTCTACAGTACAGTATTGCCATGAAAAAATCCATTTAAAAAATTGAGGAGGATATTTACGGATTCCATTAACAATTATTAGGTTCTAAGGAAAATTCCACAAACAACTGAGGCTGCGAGCTCTGAACCGCAATTTGTGGGGGTCTGCTGTATATAAGAAAGGGCAGAGCAGACTCTTCTTCCTTAAGAGGCTGTGTTCCATTAATATGGGAAATGACATCCTTCACATCTTCTATAACTCTGTGATGGCCAGTGTGATTTTCTACACTGTGGTGTACTGGGCTGGTAACGTCACTTCAAGAGAGGCTCACTGAATCAACAAGCTAATTTAAAGGGCAATCTCAATTATAGGAAGCACTCTGGACCCCCTGAAGGCCATAGTGAAGGAAAATATTAAAACAAAACTGAGTACCATTATGAACAATGCTGCACACCCGCTCTGTGACACACCAACAGTGAGGACTTTCAGCCAATGAATCATTCAGCAGAAATGCGACTGGGTCTTCATTATACCAACAGCAATATGTCTGCTTTGACAGGTAGGGGTCACTTTTGTCCCCTGAATCCGCAGACAACACGCTAAAACACCAGGTAAAAAGTCCAAATAATGAATTTATTTATACAGTAATGTGCACAAAGCACCTACACCTCGACTATACACAATAATAAATCAATAATTAACACTAATCAATACAATAAACAATCCTCCTCTCCACCCAGCAGCTCCATCACACTCCCAACCAACTCGGCTCAGTCTGCTGGGTTTCCCACAGTCCTTTAAATAGTCTTTGACCCGGAAGTGCTTCTGTCCTTCAATCAATGTAATTCCCTAGCACTTCCGGGTCAGATGAAAACTCCTTTTTCTTCAGACCGGAAGTACTTCATCTCTTCCGTCCCCGTGACTAGGGAGTACTTCCGGGCTATATGGAAAATACAAATCCCTATGCCTCTCTGCAGCGTTCCCTGGCGGTCCCCACGGTATCCAGCAGGGCTATGAATTAAAACCCCAATGTCCATGATACCCTGCTGGAATTCGGGGCCCCTCCATGTTGCAAGGAGGACTCCATCTAGCGGTGTGGGGGTATTGGCCGGGTTAACCTGCTGGCCATTTATCACACTGCATAATGCCTCACTGGGACTTTGACAGCCAAGTCATAACTTTTCTTTCTTTTGACTTATCTTGATTTTTAGTCATTCAGACCAAAGTGTGCATGTGTTTATTTATTTATTTAAAGAGCTTCTGTAAAATGTCAAATTTTCCCCTGGGACAAAATAAAGTTCTGTAGTGTGTTATTGTAAGTAAGAGACCTTTTCAAAGCATGACTTATTGGTATTTCAAAACTTTGTTTCCATCTATTCATGGGTATATAGTGTACGGAGCCTGTTCTGAATCAAAATAAATGTGTTGTTTTTTTTGGAACCTTCATGTGGATGTGTCTTTTTGGGAACCAAAAATGGTTCACCTATGACATTGCTCTGAAGAACCACTCTGGCACCTTTTTTTAAGAGCGTATGGCTCCAACAAGGTATCTCACAGATTGCCCAGGACAGCAGCTAATAAAAGATAAAGGAGCATTCAACACAAACCTGAAAGAAGGTGATTAAAATACACCTTTCAGGTGTTTTGTCAGTGGCGAGTATCTTTCCTTACTGTAAATGGTGGCTTCCCTTCTCAGTAAATCACATTCATTTTTTTACCTCTGTTAACATTACAAGAAGCATCTGATTAACTAATTTTGCTGATGTTGCAATGTAATGCAGAAGATACCCTGAGTCTCTGCAGCGTTGATGGTGTTCAGTCTCATCCATTAAGTTGGCTAAACCTGCTTCACCCCATCCCTTCACATTTTTATTTTACTGCTGTATGCACGTCTCTTCTAAGAATATAGATTTTTTTATAGATTTTAATTTTAAAATGAAACTGCTTGCATTGATTTATTTCTTTAATTAAATAATTGTTTTTTCTAGAACGGATCACATTGTTCAAATGACTAAAAATATTTCAGAATTGAATTACTTTTATTTTAAACATTATAAGAAACAAAACAGAGACTGTCAAAGTGTTGGGGTACCCTTAAGTGAACTCTGTATAACTGAAAATATAAAGTTTTCAAAATAAACATGTGAGATATACATAAGAGTCTTCTCAGACTGGAATCTTTAGTACTGACTGCCCAAGATGATGGTTCTTCCAGTCATATGGCAAACCGGGCAGAAAGAGAAGGATCCAAGTGGACACCGGAAGTGATGTCAATGGAAGGGAGCTGTCAACCATCCAGTCTGCAAAGGGAGAAGAAGAAAGAATGTTATCACACAGCGCCATCCTCTGGAGTGGAGGAGAGTCACCATCACCAAAGCCAATCAACTGTCTGTAGCTCCAAAGAGGCATACCATGCCTTGTGACGATGCGGTTCCTGCTCCATGCTCTCTCTTTTCTTGAGGGAGCCTCTCGAACCCAACACTGTTGATAATGTAACCAGATGAGCTGGACAAAAAGGACACCAAATGAAGCAGGGGGAAGGTGCAAAGTACAAAAGTGCTTTACTTAAAAACAAAACCAAAAACAGTGTCCAAATAAAATACAATCCATCAAAATGTCCATAAATAAATAATCCATAAAATGATAAAATTCCCAAACGTTTAAAACAAGGCTAAAACGAGACCTGCAGCAGTCATTGGGGCCACTCCAGCCAATCACCGCTCTTTCCCAGTCTTTCCAGCTCACCCAAGGCTTGCTCAGTGGGAGAGACTTCAGCCACCGTGGTCCTCACACTACCAAACCCCATCTTGACTGCCTCCACCAGTGCCTGCCAGACCGCTCAGGTTTGGTTGTCTTCCCGTCTTCCTTCTCGCACTCGCAGTTGTCCCTCGGATCCCTAGGACAGACTCCTCTGCAATCAAAACCACTCTTTCACATCATTAGTGGGTGCGATCCGTAACTTAAGTGATCTGTCCATCAAGTGCAGATCCTTCACTCCACATGGGACCCCTGACTACGCTAACCTCTATCATCAGCTAGCTGACTCGTTTTCTCACTTTCACTGCCCCCAGTGCCGCACTCTCATTCTCCAAGATTTTTCCATCTCCTTTTTGTTTCTCTGTGCCGGCCCATTCTTATACAGCTCCTTCGGCGCAACGCCTCAATCACGCACCACAGGAAGCCAAATAAGCAATTGAGAACGATCGCACCCTCATGTGCAGGTGCGACTCGCCCCAACTACCTCATCAACTACCTACGGCTGCACAGTCATGCCCACAGAGATTGACATGGCAAATTGGATTATTTAAAACCTGGCCAGGCCCGCTATACCATATGCCTGCAAAAGGCAATTACAAAAACAACCGAGTCCCATTACAGAAATCTAATGGCAAAGTCGGAAAACAGAGTAGAAGGTCAAAAATCAGAAAACCGCAAAAAGTACAAGGCACAGCAAAAGATTCAAGAACTCACCAATTTAGGAGCACATTCACAACGAACTGCCAGAAACGAAGGGAGGCCCTCTGGTGTATTAGGGTGGAGGGCAGTTCCCGGATGTTATTGGCAGGTGGCCCCGCCTCCTGTGGGACCACCCAAAAAACACATGCAAAGAAAATCCAGCAGAATATTACCACAAGTAACTAAATGGCCCAAAAAAGAAGAAAATTACATGAAATATGGCTTTGAACCTCAGCCAGGTGAGGAACCCTGGCTAAAATAGAATAGTTAGGATGAATGCTATTTCCCAAAAGGATGTTTGAGCCTACACTTTTCTATTGCAAAACCATTGCAGGTTCTATAATAATGCTTTTCGTCAGATACTTTTACCAGCCTAGAGTTATAATTTAGTTGGGATTTTAGAGAAGACTGATGGTTGGTTCACACTGTTGGAATAGGTGAGATGGCACTTAGGATGTTGGAAATTATGAGCAACAGGATCGAACTCTTCTCAGCTAAATGGACAGATGCCTATCCAGTTTGTTATCTGTGACAGAGCTTATTGCACGGCTGTTGCTAAGGGATCACAAATGACGAAGTCACATTAGATGGCTTTTCTACAAGTTTTCAGTTGTATCTTTCATTTAAATAACCTTAATGAATCAAAGACAGTTGGCTGTGTGTTCCCATGATGATAAGTGTTCTCATCTGACATACACAATGATGCAGTCCAGCTAGTCCACAACTTGTCCTGAGAAAATCAAACAGGTCTGATTTTTGTCTTTAGTCATAGGACTGAGTTCAGTGGACATGAGAACTGACAACCAATCCAAGTTCATCCAGATGCAGCAACAAGGAATAAGGGACACAAGCATTTTGGACCTCATAAACAGAGAAGAAGCTCACCTATCGGATGTCTTGTGCTTTACATTGCGGCTGATCTCGCTGTACACGTTAACTCTTTGTGCAACATTGACTGTTGGGCATGAGAAAATAGGGTGAGCTCAACTGCGCTGGAAAGTCAGCATGCTGTCGCTAATTTGGAAATGACCAGTGACTTTCGTTTATGTTGACATGGTACAGAGAAGAAATCAGCAACACAGTTGACATGTCTGACATCCCTTACAACTGGAAGTCACGTAGGGCAGAGTGGTGACTCTGAGGCTAAGGATCTGCGCTTGTATCCCGAAGGTTGCTGGTTCGAATCCCCATCACTGCCAAAAGAGATCTTACTCTGCTGAACCCTTGAGCAAGGCCCTTAACCTTCAATTGCTCCAGGGGCGCTGTACAGTGGCTGACCCTGCGCTCTGACCCCAAGGGGTATGCGAAAACTAACAAATTCTTAATACGAGAAATTGTATAAGGTGAAATAAAGAACAAAAAAAAAAAAGTCACATCGGCTTAAGAGAGTCACCTCTGCCAGCAGCTTTACTCCCAGAAATCATATTGGGAATTACAGCCAGTCCCTTGTGACTAAGCTTATTGTGGGGCTGCGTATGCATTCACACAAAATAACTGCAAAATGTAATAAAGCCCACAGTGCGTAGTACTATTCCTCACCATTAGTGACTGCTCTTATACATTCATTTGCATCAAAACAAGTCAGATTTATTCTTAAGTAAAAAAAAAAAAATCCAGATAAAAATTGATTGAAGCTCAGATGAAAAGAATTTGTATCTTCAGAATTGCCATAAATTGTGACTGCTGTCACCCAAGAGCCACCCATATATTATAATCCTGAAAGCCAATCTTTTGATAACCTTTGGACTTTCAAATCCTTGAAAGCTACTTGATTTGTTTTCACTAAACAGCTTCATCGTGGCCGATTATAAAAGTATCAACTTGTAGTAGAATGTGTAGAATAAAGGTAATAATAAATCTGCCCATGGTTTAATGGATGTCTCAGCACAGTAAAGTTCAATTTTCACTCTTAACATTTTCCTTATTTTAACAGTACCCTCCTTCTGTTCATCCAACTTAAATCATCAATGCTAACTTTTCGGAGTCATTGACGTCTGGTGTAATTATCTTTCCTTATCTAATGCATCTTTAGTCTTCTCTTCAAGGCATATCACTTTGTTTCACATCAGTTCTGTTGCCTGACAATTTATCTCCCATGTACCAGATAAATCATTTCCAGTTCTAGCAAAAAGTGGCTAAATGACACTTGTGTACCCTTCATTTTGTCATTCCAAGGCAGGTTTGCAGAACATTTGGGTCCGGTTGATGAATGGGGCGGTGGGGGTCAGTTCCTGAATGTTATTGGCAGGTGGCCCCGCCTCCTGTGGGACCACCCAAAAAACACATGCAAAGAAAATCCAGCAGAATATTACCACAAGTAACATGGCTAAATGGCCCAAAAAAGAAGAAAATTACATGAAATATGGCTTTGAACCTCAGCCAGGTGAGGAACCCTGGCTAAAATAGAACAGTTAGGATGAATGCTATTTCCCAGAAGGATGTTTGAGCCTACACTTTTCTATTGCAAAATAATTGCAGGTTCTATAATAATGCTTTTCGTTAGATACTTTTACCAACCTAGAGTTATAATTTAGTTGGGATTTTAGAGAAGACTGATGGTTGGTTCACAGTGTTGGAATAGGTGAGATGGCACTTAGGATGTTGGAAATTATGAGCAACAGGATCGAACTCTTCTCAGCTAAATGGACAGATGCCTATCCAGTCCATTACTTTTTGGAGTCATTGACGTCTGGTGTAATTATCCTTCCTTATCTAGTGCATCTTTAGTCATCTCTTCAAGGCATATCACTTTGTTTCACATCAGTTCTGTTGCCTGACAATTTATCTCCCATGTACCAGATAAATCATTTCCAGTTCTAGCAAGAAGTGGCTAAATGACACTTGTGTATCCTTCATTTTGTCATTCCAAGGCAGGTTTGCAGAACATTTGGGTCTGGTTGATGAATGGGGCGGTGGGGGTCGCACCCCATTCATTCTCAGTGGGTGGCTGGGTGCGCAGCTGGCGGTGACCCAGGGTTCATAGTCACCGGGGCTGCAGCTACCGTTTATGTGGAGGATGAAGGCTTGATGTGGTGGTTCGCTGCCAGCCATCCACTCTGCCATAGCTACTGCTCCTGACTGGACAGAGGCTGGATGGGGCAGAGGGGGGTGTTTCATTGCCCGCCCACCACACAGCCTTGCAGTGTACCATGATCGGCTGCCCCGTTCATTCTCGGTGGGCAGCTGGTGATGCTGCAAGTGGTGACCTGGTTGTGGCTGAATAGAGGCCATTGAAGGTGAATGCAGGAAGTTGTCTCTCATCAGTACACCAGACGTGCTCACAAGGGGTGCCTTGATGCTGTGATAGCGTGTACAGTGCTGTGCAGAAGAGATCATCTCACCCTTCAACAATGTCTCTGAAACACAACTCTGATGCAAGTGCTGGTGATACAGTAAAGAAGAGAAAAACAATTACCATGGAAAATAAAGTAGAAATAATAAAAAGCTCAGAGAGAGGTGAAACTCCATCACTCATTGGCAGAGCACTTGATTACGGTTGGTCAACAATAGCATTTATTAAAATAATGTACCTATTCCAACTTACCTACAAATTTAACTTAAGAACAAACCTACGGTCCCTATCTCGTACCTAACCCGGGGACTGCCTGTATAAGAGAATGGATGTTTTCTTTACTGTACGTTATTTCAGCATAGTGTTACTCCATATACTGCAGGATTTTACAGATCCATTTCGGCACATCTCTTCCAGGCTCTAGTCTTCCTATGACTCTATTTTTAAATGGTTAGCTTTAATTATAGCTTTTGAAAAGGGCAGCATTCTGCGTTTTGAACAATCCCCAGCACAACTTATTTTAGAAAAGTTTTTTTTTGCCCAGCTTGCTGTAAAACTTTAAAACTTGTATCAGTGGTGGAGCCAGGAAGGGAGCAAGGCATCATTCACCCCGTACTCCAACCAATGAAAGACTATTTTTTTGCCAAGACGGAAGGCCAGGATGGAAGGATAGACAAGCTTGCCAGCTCAATGAGGAAACGACTTTGTGCCTGACCAGAGTAATTTAATTGAGTGACCAGCAGAAACAAGGAGCAGTTCCATCCCCCATACAGTAGGTGGCAGAGGTCCTCCCAGTTTTGGTGCTTGGGTTTTGGAGTCCAGTAGTGCAACCTTGTCCGATTTCCTGCCAGTAGAGGCTGCTGTAAGGGGAAGATGTCCCAACTGTCCATATGACTCACACAGAGGAGTTAGCAAGTGACATTCTTGGAGGAAGGAAGGAGGAAGATTCTGTGTGTATTGTCTGTTGAGACTGATGTTTGTACAGAAGGGTGATTGGGTTTAATAATTATCTTTTATTGAAACCCAAAATCATGTTTGGCATTACTGTGTCTGAGGTTCCAAAGGTTCCTATGTCTATACATAGTGCAGAATTTAGCTTTACAATTTAAAGAACATACAGTATCTATCTATCTATCTATCTATCTATCTATCTATCTATCTATCTATCTTATAGTGCCTTTCAAGTCTATCTATTTGTCCCCAAGGGGAAATTAAAATGCAGAAACTTGAGATAAATATAAATATTACAACATCTCCCCAAACACATGCATATAATGCACCTACAAAGAATAAGGATCACGAGTGAATATGGCAAGCTAAATTAACATTTAGAGAAATCTCAAAATGCATTTTAAGATATTTGGAAATGCATTTTAGATACTGTATATCAAATTGAATTAAAGATATCTAAAGGTGCATATATTTCAAGATACCTGAAATGCATTTTGTGATATCTCAAAAAGATTTCAAGATATCTATATTTAACAGTTGCCACAGTATTGCAATAAATCCCCTGGCCAGTGCCATTACTGTTGTAGCGAAAAATTCAGAGCTTGGTGAAAATTATATTGCAGATAACTCAGTTGACAGCCTCTAATCAATGTTTACTACTTACAGAAATCTGTTCAGTAAGGAGGAGTGCAATCTGCAGAAAAATTAATAAACAAGGCACTACACAAAGTGGATGGATGTGGAATACAGCCGATCTCACGGTATTACAGGACAGAGAGAGACACAAAAGCACAATGTAAATTAAGCAAAGATTTTGATACATGCACACATTTATTTATTTAATTTTTCTATTGTGTTAGTCTTGTACAAAATGCGCTCCAATTACTGTGGATTGCTTATAATCAGTCCTCTCACTGATGAACACAGAGTTAAACACTTTTTTTTTAAGTGTCACTTCAACATTTGTACTGTTTTTACTTAATGACAAGATGACCATCCCCAGTTCTGAAGACTGTTACTTTAATGTGTAACCAGTGCATTCATGTGACACGGGGACAATTCACTGCACTTCCTTTAATATTTTCTCTCTTTTTGCACATGCTATGAACATACCATAAGAGTCCTGCGTGTGTGATGGTCTTGAAAGTGAATAAAGAACATGGGAAGCTGATTTTCAATACACGGCCCCTTCACAGAGTTGCCACCGATGCGTGCATGCACAGTGTTATGGAAGGTCTCCGTCATATGCATTTTTGGGTGTTTCAGAATGGACAAGGGTTTTTTTGTGAACAACGTGAAAAGTGCAGTGTGGGTGGAAATTGTTTTCATTTAAAAATGGTGAAAACATGGTAGTGTGCACATCGCCTTAGTTGAAAGGTAGGATTGCACTTTGGTTTCGCTTTTCTGCTCGTCTTACGTCTCTTCTTCTGGTCATCCCTTGATAGCCTTCCTAGAAAGGCTTAAGACCTCTTTAAGAACCTAGCCAGCTGTAAGCTAGCTGATGGGACATTAGCTCCTGCTTATGTTTGTTCGGCTCCCTCCTTTAATTTGACTTTTGTTTTTTGACTTTTGCTAGTACCTAATTAGATATTCTGGCTTTTAGACACACTCTGCTGTAGTTTAAGGACTTTTTATTTAATATGTGTATTTAGTTTTTCATGTATTTCCTCTCTTGTGTCACCTTCTTGAATTTTGTTTATTTAACGAAAGTTGTTAATACAATCACTAAGAATCCTTCTTATGTTCTAGGGGCCAGAGGTTTCCTGTTTCCTCTCTACCGTTTTGTATAGAATTCATCATCTTAGCTCTTTTTTTGGCCTTTGCAGCCCAGGTTAATTTCTTTTCTAGGCCTCATATGTGCCACAATCTGATTCATTTTTTTAAATATTTTTCAGTTGCCTCAAAAAATAATTGAGCTGCTATTTTTAAACTGATTTAAAGCTAAGGATTGTTGTGATCTTGTGTTATTTTTTCTGACGAGTTGTTATAAAGTTCTTCCATTGTGCCATCTTGGTTTTATTATGAAAGCTGCCATTTTGTTCATTTGTTGTGACTGTCTGCTAGGCAGGATGATCAGGAGTGTGCGACGGAAAAAAAAGGCAGAATTGCGCATTTCCTAGCCATTCAGGTTTCACAGACAGTCATTTAAGTCTTGGTGTTCAGACTGTTTACTTCTTTCAAGATTCCCAGTTACTGCCTATGATTTACTTCTTTTGTTTTGGCTTTGGTTGTGTCTAATGATTATGATCATCTCTAATGGAGGATTGCAGGAATCATCAGGTAGAGGGGTTCTTTCATTGGAATGGCTCACCCAGTGCTGTCTCATCTGTGGAACGGCCAATTGGGGGAGCCGGCTTGATGGCTGAGGTCTCCAGGACTCTGAACAAATCCAAATCGTATTGTGTGATATCATCTACTGTTAAATTCTGCTCTGTACTTGTAATATTTCTATTGCACTATTATATTGTATTGAGGATTACTTGTGTTTTGTTCTGTGTATTGTGTTGTAATAACCCCCTTCGTTTTGACAACCATTGCACATCCAACCTACCTGGAAAGGGGTCTCTTTTTGAGCTGCCTTTCCTGAGGTTTCTTCCATTTTTTCCCTAGAAGGGTTTTTTTTGGGAGTTTGTCTTCTTAGAGAGTCAAGGCTGGGGGGCTGCTAAAAGGCAGGGCCTGTTAAATCCCATTGCGGCATTTCTTGTGTGATTTTGGGCTATACAAAAAAAAAAATGTAAATTGTATTGTATTGTAATGACTACTGGCCGTAGGCACATAAGTGATGTGAACATGTTCAGCCCTACGATCAGTTGACGCTGGTACCTCACTTTTGTTTGTTGATCTCCATCTCCAGACCACCTGCATCAAAATCAGAATCTGACAAGTCAGAGTCCGATTCAGCGATAATATGCAAAATGTCATCCACGGAGTATTTTGCTTTGGTCTCTCGCCAGACATCGATGCCATTTTGGAGGTTGTTTGCTCTTCTCTACTCATTCACGCAAAGGAAATCAAAGTCAAATCAAGGAAGCAAATTTTCCTTCGAGCTAAGAGAGTCAAACAGATGATTACCATCCTCTACCCCTGAATGTGACAAAAATCGACATTCGCCCTGAAAGAATTAATATACAGTATGTACATCCACACTATATGAAAACTGAATGTCTCCTGATGGGTGGGAGTGAAGGAGGTGAGTCCAGGTTTTTGGCAAAATTATCTATATTGTTGTCTTAAATTATCCGTGTGCTTGCAACCTCCCTTCGTTCGGTTATCTTTACTTCCACTTCTGGTTCATGATCTTGGCTTGGTGTTTGGTATATTTTCCGCCTTCTGATTCTTCATTTAAAAATGAGTGATTGCTTTCCTTACGCACAGTCATTACACAAATAAGCATTGATGTCTAGTAACAAAATACGAACTTAAGAAATGTGAGAAGCGAAAGGAGATCACTCAGTCCATCAAACCTGTTTGTGTAGATACTTATCCCAATATCCTATCCAGATACATCTTAAAGGTTGTCAAGGTTTCTGCTTCAACCAGATGTTTCAGTAGTATGTTGCAGATTCCCGCAACTCTTTGAATGCAGAAGTGCACCGTGGCTTCAGTTTTAAATGCACTTCCCCTTAATTTCCACTGATGTCCTGGGGCCGCATGTATAAACGGTGCGTACGCACAGAAATGTTGCGTAAGAACTTTTCCACGTTCAAATCGCGATGTATAAAACCTACACTTGGCGTAAAGCCACGCACTTTTCCACGGTACCTCATGCCTTGTCGTACGCAAGTTCTCCGCTCGGTTTTGCAAACTGGCGGCACCCAGCGTCAAAGCAATGGTACTGTTCTTGTGTGATTACTCATTATTTTCATGACGCGGCTTTATAAATACACAGAAACTAACCGCATATTGTTTATTAGTGTAATGCATCTGATTGTAATTAACTCGTAACAATATAATGGTCCAGGGAACAGCCATAGTATTCCAAATACCATAACTGCTTTAGCGTTGTTACTCTCACTTCTTCTTCTTCTTCTTCTTCTTCTTCTTTCAGCTCCTCCCGTTAGGAGTTGCCACAGCGGATCATCTTTTTCCATATTACTCTCACTGCACGACTCGGAGGATTTATATCACTGTATCTGAGTGTGAATCACAGCAGCAGCTGATCGGAAAGAGAATTATCGGTATACAGCTTTAAGGACACGCTACCTCAGCCACTGCAAAATGTTTTAAAGCCTTTCCTGTACGGACCTCACGGTTCAGAAACAGTTTAATCCCAAGAACTTTAAATGCACTCAATCAATTGCTCCTTGTAGAACGGTTTGTACTTATAAGTACAATCACCCCACTGTAAACTTGCACTACAGTTATAATATCTCACAACCTGGGCCACTTTATAAAGCGCGATTTACATATGATGACGATATCATTTTTAAGGTGAAATGCAGCAAAATATGTTTGTTAAATTATACACATAAAACTTTAACTTCATTTAAATAATCTATATTCTTCACTGGGAGTGTCGTGAAGGATAGAATAATTAAACATGTACTACGAAGATATTTCAATGTTCTTTAAACGTTTTGAAGAATCGGGCTAAGCTTACAGATGGCTTAACTTCTATTACAGAGCTGATTGTGTGGCGATCGGTTACTTGGGGAAAGAAAAGCAAGGACTCTTGGGGCGGCCACGCCAATATATATTGAATATAAAACAGAAAGAGAAAATAACACAGCTAAAAACGGAGCGACAAATTTCTACAAAAGATAAATGCTTGTCATGAGCACGGGGCTCATGAAACACATGTTTAATAATGTGCTTTAGCTCCTATCATCATGAAAAAGACATCCGTATACATCTCAGTATTTTAGTTATTCAGAGAGCTGTAATATCACAAATGTAATGGATTCTGTGTCCAGTTGGAGGAAGAGAGCCAGTTTAAGAAGCAAGTAGTGATTCACACACATAGATCACATACAGTAGAAGATCAAATACAAAACAAAGCATTTAACGTGCTACTTTAATTACGATGTAATTTTGAGAAACTGGTTAATTAAACGATTTTAAGATGAAGTTTATAATGTTCTACTAAATGACAAAATAAACTACGTGATTAAAGTGGAAAATTCGAGATTAAAGTTGACATTTCGTGCTTTTTGTGCCTTTTTTCTCTGTACCCTAATAAGCTTTCATATGACACTCAGACAGTGGGCTTACAACTCTTCTTTTCACGGCAACTTTGATATGTCACTTCTTTTTATTTCCGGCACTGTGCGATTTTGTGAACGTGAGCTTTCAAGTTTCTCCAACACGCTATGTCACTCGATCAACTTCATTTTGTTGATTATACCACGGTTTATTTGAACAAATAGTATGTTTTTCCTTTGCCTCCACTTGGTATTCGCTGAAATTCTTATATTTTCCCCGTGCTTTTCCCATTGTCTTTTCACAGAAGGCTGCGCTTAAGGGCGATTTATATTGATTTGCATATTCAAATAGGCGTAATTCTGGGAGGATTTGGGCGTTACAAAATGCGTGCACGAGCGTTAGTTTTCACGCTGATCGGGATTTATGTAACGAAAGAACGTGGAAGTTGGAGTACGCACAGATTCCTGCATCTGGATTTTTCTGTGCATAAGCACATTTCGGCTTTTGTGCTTACGCCATGTTATAGTGCGAGTTCTACGCACGGCGTTATACATGAGGCCCCTGGAGTACACGATTCATTTATTTAGTTGGCAGAATTTAGCTGGATCTACTTTATTTGATATCTTTGAGGATATGAAATACCTGGATGAGGTCCCCATGCAGTCTTGCCTGCTTGAGACTAAACAGGTTTAATTCTCTGAGTCTGTTAGAGTAGGACATGTCCTTTAGCCCTGGGATTCGCCTTAGTTGCTCTCCTCTCCACAGCTTCAAGTGCTGCTATGTCTTTCGTAGGGCATGTTTACCAGAACTGCACACAGTGCTACAGACATGGACTCACTAGTGTATCATATAGTCTGAACATAACGTCTCTTGAAACCTAACATTTTATTTTACTTTTTAATTGCTTCTGCACAATTGCTTAGATGATGAATCTGTTGTGTCAAACTAAACCCGTAAATCCTTTTCAGAGGTTACTTCCAGTAGGACCGTGTCTGAAGTGAAGTCAAGTCAAGTTGGGGAGCATGCACTGGTATAGTGCGTTGCCACACCCACTACATGACAAAACAACTCGGGATCCCGGTTGGCAAACCCCCAGGCAGACACACTGTCCACTCAAAGGACCGTGTCTCCCATCTTTTATCGGGGTGTCATTTATTATTGACATTCCTTTTGCATGCATGTAACACTTTACACTTTTCTACATAAAACTGCATTTTCCAAGTGCGTACCCAGATCTGAAGCACACCCATGTATTTTGGAATTGTTTTTGCTGCCTCTTCAGCATCTGCCATCCCTCCAATTTTAGTATCATCTGTGAATTTGACAAGTTTATTAACTATAGTGAAATCAGTGACATTAATACAAATCATAAAAAGTAACAGTCCCTGGACAGACCCTTGAGGGACTCCCCTGATGACCTCACTCCACGTGGATCATCCTCCTCTTATCTGTACTCTTTATCTCCTACCAGGTAACCAATTTGAGGTCCAGATTTGTAGGTTACCTCTGATGCCAACAGCTTCTAATTTCAGAATCAACTTTTGATGTGGAACTGTATCAAAGATTTTTTTAAAGTCTAACCAAATTATGTCATACTTTTTTGGACTAAAATCTGTTTTTGAGTTTTGAGAACTTGACAGTACTGGTGTCCAGTGCTATCTTCTTCATAGTGTCCTTTATCACCACCTTAGGACAGTTTCCTATCCAATCAAATAAAGAGATGACCCTAAACATCCAACCATCCATCCAGCTATATCCTAACCTCAGGGTCATGGGGGTCTGCTGGAGCCAATCCCAGCCAACACAGTGTGCAAGGCCGGAAACAAACCCCGGGCAGGGCACCAGCCCACCAAATGGTACACACTAGGGACAATTTAGATTCGCCAATGCACCTAACCTGCATGTCTTTGGACTGTGGGAGGAAACCCATGCAGACACGGGGAGAACATGCAAACTCCACGCAGGGAGGACCCTGGAAATGAACCCGGGTCTCCAAGCTGCAAGGCAGCAGCGCTACCCACTGCGCCACCGTGCCACCCTGACCCTAAACATGTGTACAGTAAATACATCAACTCATTATATACACTTAGACAATAATTTGTCGTTATTAAGAGGAAACATAATCACCGTAAACAGATATCCTTGCAAAAATTCAGGCAGGCAATGAGATTATACCTCATGAAACGCAGAAAGCAGCAATTCAAGTGAAGTGACATTTATAACCGCAAAATACCATTGTAATTCTGAAATAGCACATGAAAAAGATTATATATAATTTGTATTAAACAATAACAAAAATAGTCATTTTCAGCTCTTTTCTCTCTTTTTTACGTTTAAGCAGCTAAACCTAAATGAGGTTTCTGTCTTAAACACATACTGTGATAAATGACGTCTTTTCTTGTCCCCGTTAAAACACTGTTTTTGAGGTCAACATCTAGCTGTTTGTATTGATTTCTTCTGTGCCTAACATTTGCCAACTGGTTGTCAACTGATTACAGGGTCTCAAGTAATCTTTTAAATTCTTTTTCTGAGAATTTGTCAATGTCTTGTGCTGCATCTTCTACAAAAACAGAAATAATTCAGCTCTTTAAATTTACAACTTGTTGTCTGTCCTTTTGTTAACACATAATTCCTCTACCTATAAATGTAGCTAACATCTTTGTACTTTAATTTTCAGTGAAATTACATTTCAGCTTATTTAAGGAGCTAAGCCTATTTAGTTTCTGAGGTTTTTATTGTATTATTGACTTCAACAGTTTTTCTTGAATGAAATGTAGTAGTCGTAGTTGTAAACATTTTATTAATCCCATAAGGGTACTTACAGTGTACCATCAACATAGCAAATTACACTGTAATAAAAGTGTATATTACATACACTGTGAAGTTAACAAATTACACAAATCATCATTTGTAATTAACTCAAACCACGTCCTTACTGCACAAAGCCACGAAACAGAACACCAATTATAAACAGAGGAATCAAATTAAAATTCAAAACACGTTCCCTACAGGGTTTTTCTTTGGGACTTTTTTCTTGTCTTCTTAAGGATTCAAGGCTGGGGGGCTGTCAAAAAAACAGGGCCTGTCAAAGGCCCTCAAGACATTTCTTGTGTGATTTTAGGCTTTACAAGAAAACATTGTTGTTGTTGTTGGTGCTTCTGTTCAAATACAAAATGGATGAGTTATAAAGTCTTATGGCCTGAAGCAAGAATGACCGTCTGTAGCACTCTCCATCACATCATGGCACTGCAGATCAGCATGTTATCTTACGTCTTATGTTGCTGAATAGGCTCTTCATGCCAGTACGACAAATAAAGCATTATCTATCTATCTATCTATCTATCTATCTATCTATCTATCTATCTATCTATCTATCTATCTATCTATCTATCTATCTATTCTTCTCTCAGCTACTTCCACTGGAGTCCACACCAGATCCAAACCTGAACTATCTCTTTTGAGTAGTTTGTCATCCCATTAGCACATCCCTTGCTCTAATTGCAAAACCATAGTAAATCATCAATTAGAAAATGGCAATAATAAAAATAATAATTACAATTATATAATGCTTTCCTCAATACTCAAAATCCTTTACACAGACAGAGGAGGACCACTACAATCACCACCAATTTGTAGCACCCACCTGGATTATGTGACAGCAGCCATTATTTTGCCAGTACGCTCACCGCACATGAGCTATGAGTTGGTAAAGGAGTGAGGGAGATAGTTAGCCAGTTAGAGACGGGGGATAATTAGTCATTTTCAGCAATTTAGCCAGGACATCGGGAAACAGGGATCTTTAATGACCGCAGAGAGTCAGGATGTTGGTTTTACTTTTCTACAGCACAGTGTCCCTGTCACTGCATTGGGGAATTGGGATCCACATACAGACCATGGGGTAGCATCCCCTGATGGCCTCACCAGCACCTCTTCCAGAAGCAATCCAAGCTTTTTCTAGATGATGTCCCATCCAGGTAATGGTAGGGCCCGAATGTGCTTAACTTCAGGTGGATTATTCATTCTATAGTGCATGTGGTATGGCAGCAGAAAGAACATTACAAATATTTTACTGCACATTTTGAAGCACGGTGGCACAGTGGTAGTGCTGCTGCCTCGCAGTTAGGTGACCCGGGTTCGCTTCCCAGGTCCTCCCTGTGTGGAGTTTGCATGTTCTCTCCGTGTCTGCGTGGGTTTCCTCTGGATACTCTGGTTTCCTCCCACAGTCCAAAAACATGCAGGTTAGGAGCATTGGCGATCCTAAATTGTCCCTGGTGTGTGTGGGGTTGTGTGTGTATGTGTGCCCTGCAGTGGGCTGGCACCCTGCCTGGGGTTTGTTTCCTGCCTTGCGCCCTGTGTTGGCTGGGATTGGCTTCAGCAGACCCCTGTGACCCTGTAGTTAGGATAAAGCGGGTTGGATAATGGATGGATTGATGGATTTTGAAGCACCTGAGCTTTCACAAAAGGGTTATTCCATGAAGGTTCACCTAGGTTGTGTGTTACACAGATGTCAAATATCACCTAAACCAATAAAGATATTTTAATTACTCATAAAAGTTGTTCCTTAACATAAAGTAAGGATTCTTTTTCACTTATCATATGATCTGAAATCAATCATGTTCTTTACTTTATAGCTCTTTACACATTTCTCTTACTTTGTGCTTTTTTTTAAGCGGCACAGAGAAGGTAAACATAGTTGTCATTTATTCTTTAAAGACCTTGTGAAATGAAAAAAAAAAAATTAAAATCCTTCAAAACAAATTTTGCAGCCAGGGACAATATATGGGTGGCTGCCCCAAACCTTCTCATGTGTTGAGATTGATTCTTTCACAATAGATTTTCAGATTTTTTAACACCTTGCCTCACCAGGGGCCTCATGTATAAACGGTGCGTACACACAGAAATGTTGCGTAAGAACTTTTCCACGTTCAAATCGTGATGTATAAAACCTACACTTGGCGTAAAGCCACACACTTTTCCACGGTACCTCATGCCTTGTCGTACGCAAGTTCTCTGCTCGGTTTTGCAGACTGGCGGCACCCAGCGTCAAAGCAGTGGTACTGTTCTTGTGTGATTACTCATTATTTTCATGACGCAGCTTTATAAATACACAGAAACTAACCGCATATTGTTTATTAGTGTAATGCATCTGATTGTAATTAACTCGTAACAATATAATGGTCCAGAGAATAGCCATAGTATTCCAAATACCATAACTGCTTTAGCGTTGTTACTCTCACTTCTTCTTCTTCTTCTTCTTCTTCTTTCAGCTCCTCCCGTTAGGAGTTGCCACAGTGGATCATCTTTTTCCATATTACTCTCACTGCACCACTCAGAGTATTTATATCCCTGTATCTGAGTGTGAATCACAGCAGCAGCTGATCGGAAAGAGAATTATCGGTATACAGCTTTAAGGACACGCTGTCTCAGCCACTGCAAAATGTTTTAAAACAGTTTAATCCCAAGAACTTTAAATGCACTCAATCAATTGCTCCTTGTAGAACGGTTTGTACTTATAAGTACAATCACCCCACTGTAAACTTGCACTACAGTTATAATATCTCACAACCTGAGCCACTTTATAAAGCGTATTTACATATGATGACGATATCATTTTTAAGGTGAAATGCAGCAAAATATGTTTGTTAAATTATACACATAAAACTTTAACTTCATTTAAATAATCTATATTCTTCACTGGGAGTGTCGTGAAGGATAGAATAATTAAACATGTACTATGAAGATATTTCAATGTTCTTTAAACGTTTTGAAGAATCGGCGCTAAGCTTACAGATGGCTTAACGTCTATTACAGAGCTGATTGTATGGCGATCGGTTACTTGGGGAAAGAAAAGCAAGGACTGCAGTGACGGCTACTCCAATATATATTGAATATAAAACAGAAAGAGAAAATAACAACACAGCTAAAAACGCAGCGACAAATTTCGACAAAAGATAAATGCTTGTCATGAGCACGAGGCTCATGAAACACATGTTTAGTATTGTGCTTTAGCTCCTATCATCATGAAAATGACAACACGTATACATCTCAGTATTTTAGTTATTCAGAGAGCTGTAATATCACTAATGTAATGGACTCTGTGTCCAGTTGGAAGAAGAGAGCCGGTTTAAGAAGCAAGTAGTGATTCACACACATAGATCACATACGAGTAGAAGATCAAATACAAAACAAAGCATTTAACGTGCTACTTTAATTACGATGTAATTTTGAGAAACTGGTTAATTAAACGTTTTTAAGATGAAGTTTATAATGTTCTACTAAATGACAAAATAAACTACGTGATTAAAGTGGAAAATTCGAGATTAAAGTTGACATTTCGTGCTTTTTCCCCACCGTGCCTTTTTCTCTGTACCCTAATAAACTTTCATATGACACTCAGACAGTGGGCTTACAACTCTTCTTTTCACGGCAACTTTGATATGTCACTTCTTTTTTATTTCCGGCACTGTGCGATTTTGTGAATGTGAGCTTTCAAGTTTCTCCAACACGCTATGTCACTCGATCAGCTTCATTTTGTTGATTATACCACGGTTTATTTGAAGAAATAGTATGTTTTTCCTTTGCCTCCACTTGGTATTCGCTGAAATTCTTATGTTTCCCCCCGTGCTTTTCCCATTGTCTTTTCACAAAAGGCTGCGCTTAAGGGCGATTTATATTGATTTGCATATTCAAATAGGCGTAATTCTGGGAGGATTTGGGGCGTTACATAATGCGCATGCACGAGTGTTAGTTTTCACGCTGATCAGGATTTATGTAGCGGAAGAACGTGGAAGTTGGAGTACGCACAGATTCCTGCATCTGGATTTTTCTGTGCGTAAACACATTTCGGCTTTTGTGCTTACGCCATGTTATAGTGCGAGTTCTACGCACGGCGTTATACATGAGGCCCCTGATATGTTAGAGAAAATATGTGAAGATAGATCAAAAAGTAAGTACTCCAGTTTCTTCCCACAGTCCAAAGACATGCAGGTTAGGTGCATTGGCGATTCTAAATTGTCCCTGGTGTGTGTGTGTGCGCCCTGTGGTGAGGGTTTGTTTCCTGCCTTGTGTTGGCTGGGATTGGCTCCAGCAGACCCACGTGACCCTGTGGTTAGGATATAGCGGGTTGGATAAGGGATGGATGGATGGATCAAAAAATAAAGGCAATCTGAAATTTATGCGATAACCGTAGTGGATAGAAGCTGACACAATACAACACATTCATGATGGCTTATGGGTAGTTGGAACACACACAGCACAGTGCTCTGCCATTAAAATATTTGAAACCAAGGTCAAATGAACATTAATGCTCCATATTGTGGAACAAAGCGCCGTAGTGCGATTTCTTTGGCTAGAGGGTGTGACACCTGATAAAATACACTGAAGGAGGTTGGCTTTTTCAGATCAGTAAACTGGCCACTCATCCTGTGCAAACTTTACAGTGTATCGCTGCCACATAAACAAAAGTAATATATTTTTCTGCTGTCAATCAGGTTTTTGTGTGGATAGTACTTGCCGACTGAGATTGACAATGGTGCCCAAGAGATGGGACATCTGGTTTCCCTTTTTTGTTTTCTGGGAGCAATTTGCATAAAGTGCGCCTTTTAAAAAGAAGAGAGGACAGCCAAGAAGAAGATGGAAAAATCAAACGAAGCAGATCAGCATCTGCCTGGGCCATGAGAAGAGGTCCTGGAGCTTATAAAGACCTGACTGTTATGTGGAAGTCGGTGATTCTCTTTTGGTTTGTGAATTGGGCATTCTGCTATTTGCCACGGACTCGAGTGAGCTTCACAAAGACCTTATTGTTCTGTATCATGGGGCAGACTGACTGTATAGCTTTTAACACTTAAGACCTTCACTGCTTGAGGTCAGCATCCAATTATACTCTTAGTTTCACCTGCTGCCAAGGGGGAACTGGACGAATGATATTCTTACTGAGTATATATATATATATATATATATATATATATATATATATATATATATATATTTTGTATTGCCTTTTGTACCCTTTTGTATATATAAGGGTTATTTTTGGGTTGGGGGGCAGATGAAAGGGAATATTATTGTTCTTTTCTCCTCTCTATCTTTTCTTTGATATAATATATTTCTCAGTGTTTAGTGATATTCATCACTAGCTAATTTTTTCTCATACTGTAAATACTCAGTCATCAGGTTTGAACTGAACATTTTAAAAGAGTGTGTATGGTGGTGTGCTACAGGGTGCGATATTGGCCTATCCTTTTTATCATCTGCCTTAACATAGGACAGGAGAGCGGTAACAATCATCCAAATTGGTTACAACAGTACCCTTAAATCACCATGCACTGACATGTGCAGATCCATAGCAGATATCCAAATGCGCAGCGGACAACATAATCCAATGGTTTTCTCTGATGAAGGCATTCGCCATGTCAAAGTGGGCTTTGCATGCACAATGTTGATGGTCGGCCAGATTGAGCCTTGTCGGTTACACTTGTTCTTACCACTTTAAACCATTCTACCCATTTCATCGAGTCATGCCGTTTTCACTTCAATCCTGAGGCAACATCCTTCAGTGAATTTCAGCAGGTTTCACTCCATCTGCTTAAAGAAATCTCACTACGGCATGCTGCTCAGCAATGGTGCAATGCTGCAGAGGAGCATCCATGATCATTTGACCTTGGTTTCAACTAGACTAATGACAGAGTGCTGCACAGTGTGTGCTTGAACGACCCATAAGCCATTGTGAGCCTGTATTGCTTTAGCTTTTATGCATTGTAGTTACTGCATAATATTCAAATTGTATTTACTTTTTGATTTGACCTCGTAGATTATCAGCAGGTACAAAATACTTTTTTAAATATTAATAACAAATTACATTTTCGTTATATTCATCAGAAGATAAAAATAAATAAATAAATAACAATCGGAGCCCTAAAATACATACCGTATATTTTTTTTAAAGTCAAAGTATTTTTGCTGAGAAAAGAAAAGCAAGGTCTCATTTTTCAGAGAGTCATCCATTTTGTATACTTTGTGCGAACATGAAGTACAGATACTCAGGAGGTGAACATATCTTTTGGATTTTGCTATATGGAACCCTAGCTGATGTTCTTTCATCATTTGATGGCAGGGCTGATGAGCCTTTCCTTTATATAATCCATGTGAATGCCACTTGATCCGGGGGAACAGTCATGGGCGGCCTACTACTTCCCTGCTTGGTGGCACCCCCCCTTGGTTGCATCGGGGCCACAGGCATGGGACTCTGGAACTCAGCCCTGTTGGGGTAGCTGCATGGCTTCTTGAGCCCGTGTGGGTGGGGATGCAGCCACACCCAGAAGTGCAGCCGGATCTAGGTCATCAATCACCTGAAGCACTTCCGGGAGGGCTATAAAAGAGAGCCAGTAGCCACCATCGGGAGCGAGAGTCAGGAGGAGGCAGACAACGCTTGCAGGGAGGAGTGGTAGAGAAGACCAGTGTGCTCTGTGTTGGCTTTTGTGACTTGTTTGTGCCTGTGTTAGGGCTGAGGGTCACGGGGAAGACGTGGCCCCCAGCTGAAGAGAAAATAAAAGCTCTGTGTCGGGTCAGGCTCCAATATAATGCCTTTCTACAGTATATAAAGCTTTAGATAGATAGATAGATAGATAGATAGATAGATAGATAGATAGATACTTTATTAATCCCAAGGGGAAATTCACATAATCCAGCAGCAGTATACTGATACAAAGAAACAATATTAAATTAAAGAGTAATAAACATGAATGTATAAACAGACAATAACTTTGAATAGTGTTAGTGTTTACCCCCCCGGGTGGAATTGAAGAGTCGCATAGTGTGGAGGAGGAACGATCTCCTCAGTCTGTCAGTGGAGCAGGACGGTGACAAAAGTCTGTTACTGAAGCTACTCCTCTGTCTGGAGATGACACTGTTAAGTGGATGCAGTGGATTCTTCATGATTGACAGGAGTTTGCTTAGTGCCCGTCGCTCTGCCACAGATGTTAAACTGTCCAACTTTATTCCTACAATAGAGCCTGCCTTCTTAATAAGTTTGTCCAGGCGTGAGGCGTCTTTCATCTTTATCCTGCCTCCCTAGCACACCACTGCGTAGAAGAGGGCACTCGCCACAACCGTCTGGTAGAACATCTGCAGCATCTTATTGCAGATGTTGAAGGACACCAACCTTCTAAGGAAGTTACTTATTCTTATATTTTACTTATTAATCTTACTTATTCTTATATTTTGGAGGTTCTGTCTGTCTATTTTCCAAATTGTAACATTAGACTTTCTAATAGCGGTCTGCTTATTATTCCAACAGCTAAGCATAAAAGAAATAGTAAGGCGGTCTTCTGCTGTTATGCTCAAGAAACCTGGAATACTTTTCCAGTAGATATACACCAGGCTAATACTGTGGATCATTTAAAAAAAAAACTATTTTTAAATGTGGCCTTCTCATAACTACAATTTAGTTCAACCCTTAATACATAGAATTATCATACTTAATGAATCTATGTCCAATCTTTATTTTTCTCTGTTTTCTTTTCCAGTTCTTCTCCACCACCAGCACCTGATCAAAGTCCTGTGCAGCCACCTGTGATGTTTGACTGTTTGAATGACACTGCACACCCCAAATTGCCAAATCCTCCAATACAACGCCTTTAAAGAAGGACGTTGGATCGTCATTTGGACACTTAAAAAAAATTCTATATTTAAGGACTCTTCCTCCGATTCATATATCTCTCTTATGCAAATGTGCATCTTTCTATATACTTTTTAAGTATTATTTTTCAAATTTAATTTTAATGTACATTTATTTGCATGCAGTTGTTTCACTAACATCTTGTATAGCATTTTGAGATGCATCGTGTGTATAAAAATGTTCTATAGAAATAAATGTTGTTGCTTATATAGCAAGGGCCAAGAGAAGTGAAACTGTGAAGCAGCAGGCTACTGACAGTCTCCATGCCACAAATTATGATTTGTTATTTTTTTAATGGTTACTTCTTTATAAAAATATTCAGACTTTTAATTCAGTACTTTGTAGAAGCCTCTTTGGCACCATTTGACTTGTTGACTTCTCTTGGGGAAAATTCTTCAAGCTTTGCAATCCGGGATTTGGGCAATTTATCCCAATTATCCTGGAAGACCCTCTCAAGCTTTATTTGATTTCTGTAAATTGCCATCTTCAGGCCTCTCCTCACAGGTTCTATAGGTTTAAATCTGGGATTTCGCTGGGCCACTGAAGGACAGTCCGAGACTTGCCACAAAGCCACTCCAGCGTTCTCTTCACTGTCTGCTCTGGGTCATTGTTATGCTAACAGGTAAACCGTCGCCCCACTCTGGGGTCTCTTGCATACTGGAACATATTTTCTTCAGTGGCCTCTTTGCACTTGGTTACGTTCATCAGTCCATCAATTCTGACCAGTCTCCCTACCTCTACCACTGAGAAGCACTGTTATAGCATGATGCTGCCACCACCATACTTCACTGTAGGCAAGAGATGAGCAGATTGATGACCTCAATTTCAAAATTGATTTACAGTGGTAGGAGTACTTGTATACCACACATTCTGCTTACAGTTTTTGTCTCACCTGACCAGACAATTATTTCCTCATGTTCTCTGTGATCGTTAAATGCCATTTGGCAAACTCCAAGTGGACTATCATATGCCTTTTGCTCAAAACTGGCTTCTGTCTGAATGATGGAGTGCATGTGAGGTGATTGTTTTCCCAACAGGCTCTTCCCATCTCAACAGAGGACTTCTGAAGCTCTGTTAGAGTGACCATTAGGTTCTTAGTCACCTCCCTGACAGGTTACTCATGATGGTTTCAAACTTCTTCCATTTCACATTTATTGAGGCCACGGTGCTCCTGGTAACACTCAGAGCTTTAGAAATGATTTTATCTCCTTGTGCTGATCTAGACAATTGGATTATGGAGGTCTGCAGATAGTTTTTTGGATTTCATGGCTTGGTTTTTGTCCAAACATGCAGTGTGAATTTTGGGACCTTCTATGCACAGGTAACATATTAAAGGATGTCCAATCAATTCAATTTGCCATAGGTAGACTCCAATCAAGTTCCAGAAACACCTTAAGGAGAACTGACACTAGAATCCCTGAAGCCTACAAAAAAAGTCATAATCCCGGGCCACCTTAAATTCCTTTTTACCTCCTCATCAGCATTTTTTCTTTTGTAAATGCGTCGATCAACAAAAGCAGCCTGCTATCTCATCCCCCCACCAACTCAGCTCAGCTCAAGTGAGACAAAAAGTTCTCCCAGTTCAAGTCTGTTTATCTGGGTGTGAGACGCTAATGGAGAGGTGCGAAGGAATTTAAGGTGGCCCGGGATTACGACTTTTTTCGTAGGTTTCAGGGATTCTAGTGTTAAAGCAAAGAGGATACACCTGACCAGAAAGTGGAGTGCTGCAGCAAAGGGTCTGAATAATTCTAGGGATGAGAGATTCCAGTTTTTCATTTCTAATAAATTTCACTTTGTCAATATGAGTTATTTAGTGTTGATTGATGGACAAAATTGGCAAATTTATCCATTTAAAATTAAATCTACAACTCAATAAAGTGTGTAAAAAGGACAGGTGTTGGAATACCTTCTGAATCTACTGTAGGTTAGCATATCTAATGGGTAGTGTTCATGGCATATGACACCATCTAAACAGTGTCATTTGGAATTCTGCTATTCTCAAAGACTGAAATTTTCAGGAAATGAAGAAGAAAAACCCCAGATGCCTTTTCTCGGTGATGCGTGTATGAGCATGCTGTATGTAATGAAGACATACATTAATAACACTGGTTGCATCCCAACCAGATGTTCTTGACAGGTTTTAACTATAAGCAAATTTTAACCTAAAGCAGGAATTTACATTTACAGTTAGAGGTGAATTAATAGCTGAGAGCAGGAATTGGACATTAAGACCACCAGTTTTGCTTGCAATGAAATTGTAATTTTAATAATAACTAGGGGGACAAGCTCCCCGGCGCCTTCAGTGCCCAACCTTCAGTTGTGGCCAGAATGTACAAAAGAAAAATGAATTATTATTTAATGGAGTAAAAATCATGAAATGAGAATAGAATATTTACTCTCTTACCGATTTGAGTATTCCTGTTAAACTGAGGTTCACTCTGCTCGATGAGTATTTAAATAAATGATCCATTCATTTTAACTGACATTCTTATAGATAAAAACTTTTAAAAACTGGTATGCAATGGGTCATCATAACTTGACCTTCTGCTAACTAAATCACCTAAATACAAACATTGGTGTTATGAAAAGATAATTGTTTTTTAATAGTTTGTTCCTGTGAAAGAAAGTTTACTCGATCAAAAATAAAAACCACGACTTTCTTATTATGTTAGTTTATAATTTAAAAACGGAATAAGAATCTGAAAATCAACCAACATCACATTAAAGTTCGATAAATTCTGAAAAGAATGATACCGAACATATATTTTTTATAGGTTTTAAAATAAGCCTGATTTAAAGCATGAGAAAAAAAAGTGACAAATGTCACATAAAATCGTTGCACAAAATCGTTGCAATTTTAGGCCTAGGATTTTATATATATAAAGTAGATTTACAGTTACAGGTGAATTAATTGCTGAGAGCAGGAATTGGTCATTAGGACCACCAGTTTTGCTTGGAATGAAATTGCAGTTTTAATAATACATTAAGTATGGAATGTAGCAGACACAAACTGTGTAAACTGTTGTCTCAAGGAGGCATTAAACTAAGGAGACAGTTTATGTCGATAATGTATTTGTCTGGGACATTTCAATTTATTCTCATACAGCACTTCAAATCCTATAATGCTTTGCACATTTACAAATACAATAGAGTGAAAATAAAAGAGTAAATTAAGCATGCAACAAATAAGACACAAAGATACTGTATCCATCCATCCATTATATCCTAATTACAGGGTCACGGAGGTCTGCTGGAGCCAATCCCAGCCAACACAGGGTGCAAGGCAGGAAACAAACCCCGAGCACAGTGCCAGCCCACCGCAGGGCACACACACACACATCAAGCACACACTAGGGGCAATTTAGGATCGCCAATGCACCTAACCTGCACATCTTTGGACTGTGGGAGGAAACCGGAGTACCCAGAGGAAACCCATGCAGACACGGGAAGCGAACCCGGGTCTCCTAACTGCGAGGCAGCAGCGCTACCCACTCTGCCACCTTGCCGCTCAAAGATACTGTATACATCTTTCAAATACATACATTATTAATGCATGTGAATTTAAAGGACGAAATGGAGTAGTACTGTATGTGTAAACCTGACCATCACATATATGTGAGCTAGTTAGACAATTGCTTCCAAAACCATGGGCATTAATATGGAGTTTCCAGCCCTCTGTGGCTATAAGAACCTCTTCTCTTTTTTCCATGACATTTCGGAATGTGTCTGTGGGCATTTGTGCTCATTCAGCCAAAAGAGCATTTGTGAGGTCAGGTATTGATGTTGGATGAGAAGGTATGGTTCACAATCGGCCTTCCAATTCATCCCAGTGTTGTTCAGTAGGGTTGAGGGCTTGGTTCTGGGCAGGCCTCTCGAGTCCCTCTGTTTCTTTAATAAAATGGCTGTGCATACAGGGGTACAGTCATGCTGGAACCAGAAAAACGGCCTTCCCCAAACTGTGAGATGGGCTCTGGCTGCAGATATCTACTGTGAGGCAATAACCACTGACAGGCTGGGTGTACACTGAGAGCCAGGAAGTGATACATCTCCTCAATGGTTATAGCCTCACAGTAGAGGTCGTTAGCCAGACTCTATTGCAAACTGTTGCCACAAAATTGGAAAAACACAATTGTCTAAAATGTGTTTACTTGCTGTAGCATTAACAATACCCTTCACTGGAACTGAGGAGCCTAACCCAAGTCCTGACAAATGGCACCAGACCATTAGTCTTCCTCCGCCAAACTTTTCCGTAGGTGCAATGCAGTTAGAAAAGTTGCATTCCCTTGACATCTGCCAAACCCATATTCATCCATTAGATAGTCTGTGATTCATCACTCCACGTTTCCACTACTCTAGAGTCCAATGGATGTGTGCTTCACACCATTTCAGCTGATATTTGGCATTGCAAATAGTGATCTTAGGTTTGTGTACAGCTGCTCGGCCATGGAAACCCATTTTATGAAGCTGGAAACGTACAATTGCTTCCAGAGCCAGTTTAGAACTGTATTAAAAGTGATGCCACAGATGCCAGGCCATTTTTACATGCTATGCTATAAGTCTACATGGTGTGCCACTCTCTGGCTGAGCTATCGATGCTCCTCAATGCTTCCACTTCACACAAACGGCACTTACTGTTAACCAGAGCAGACCTAGTAGAGCAAAAATTTCACATACTGACTTGTGACAATGGTGGCTTCCTATGACAGCGCCAGGTTTAATGACACTGAGCTTTTTAGTACAACCTACTAATATTGTTAATGGGGATTTGTGACAGTGTGGGTAGGATCCATGCTCCTGCTTCAATTTGGGAGAATCTTTAATCAGCAACCATCGATGGTCACAACCGAAATGAGCTGAGCAAACGAGGACACATACATGCAGCAAGGGGTAGATGCAAAAGTGACCTGGTGCTTTTATTAAAAATAATCCAAACAAAGTGTTCAATAGTGCAGTTTAAAGTATTCCTTAAACAAATAATTCAATAAAATAATCCAAAAACTGGAGCCAATTCCAAGAGGATAAAACATCCATTGTGACATGTGTGTCCCTGTCTTGCACCCCTGTAACCAGAAAATAAGTTTAACGTCACTGTGCTCTGTACAAAAATTATGTTATAAATCCATTCACATGTACAGGCCAGGCCAAAGTTAGCACACAGGGGCTCTCAGCATTTAGAACTGCTAGGCAAGCATTTGAAGAGAGAAGGTACAACTACGAAAATGGGCATTGTACTATTTCTGTATGTTTGAGATGAAACTGAATCCTCTCCTTGTTTGGAACCTAAGAAAGGGCCTGCACGTGGAGAAACCAGTATAAAACACTTGGACAGGTGCCAAACACCTCAAAGCCGACGGACGGATGGGTGATAACGTCATCCGTCCTGAAAATCCTTCCATCGCAGCGACGAAAAATGACAGACTGTATACATTGAGATTCCACCTTGGTAATTGTCTTGCCATTTGGCTTCCTCGTCTGTAATGCTGCGTAAATCGTCATTAAAGAAAGCTAACTTATTTTCCCTTATTTGATTTCTTATCGCCGTATCACTATGGGAGAGGTATCGACTTAAAACACCGCAATTACAAAAGAACTTATTCCAACTAGGAAGCTAGTGACCCCTAGAGGAAATAACCCCAAAACATGAGGCTGAGTCTCAGTACTTTAGCAAAACCAGTTTACTTCAGCTTGAAACAGGAACAGCACGATTATTTATTGTAGCGGGATCTACCACTCTCCTCTCCTATACGCAGACACAGCAATCAGGCAGGGTTGTGGCCAAGTAATACTGTTCCCTGCATTTATAGTGTTCCTTGGATCATCCGTCAACGATGGCACTTATAGTGTGACTAAGGCTGGCTCGGATTTGCTTTGGTGGTGAGCCACTGCAGCGCTGAGAGCCTGTGGTTGCCCTGGCAACAGATAAGCTGTCTTTCACAGATGTGATGATCTGTCCCGTTGGGGGGAGTCCCAAAAGTGTTTAAAAAACTTATACCATAATAAATCTGTTCCATTAAGCCAAAGTTACAATCCAATGGCAGGTAAAACTCTTTAAAAATGTTCAACCCCCACTGCCTCCTCCATTTTTCCCCTCACCTTACCCTCAGTGGATCAATCAGCATTGGAAGATATCCTGTCGACAGACACGGCCAACCCTCAATCCAGGTTTGGGTCTCTGCTGGTTACAGGCACCCAACAGGGCTCCCAATCTAAGCCTCACCTCGCTGCTTTCATCTACCACTACTTTTACCCCGGACTTACGCAGAAGCCCACTGCGATTAATCGGGTTACTCCAGCTACTCATAATGCAAGCCTCTTCAGCTCCATTGAGCACCCATCCTACGCTCCCCTTAGGGCTATTCCTCCCAACCTCTTGCACTTGCTTACATGCCTCTGTCATTTCTCCGTTCATTTCAACCTCCCTCTTTTTATTGCTCCTTCTCATTTTCTTTCTGGACTCATTTCTTTCGGTTCCTTTTTTTTCCCTCTCCGTCCCATGCAGCCTCCTTTTATTTTACATTGATTGGGCATGGGTGTGATAAGCCACCATCTCTGAGGTGTGAATGAGGCACCTGACTGACGCTTGCCTTTGCATGTGTATGCGCAACCAGTTTGGCACCCCAGCCACCCCAAGAATGAAGTGCGCTCACACAGCCAATTCGGAGCCTACACGTTATCAAACACATTTATTTAAAATCTGCCCTACACTACGGACCAATCATCATAAGATTACATGGCTATGTGCTGCTGTTATGCACCTACTAACAATGAAACACCTGAACTAAATCCTTGGCTATATAGTGTATGTATGTATCATGTTGCAATCAGACCCAAAAGACCTATAAGTTAGGTTAATTGGGGGCTCTAAATTGGTGTGGCCTGTCCTGCCCAACACAGACAGATGCAGGACACAAGTTCAGCACACATGTTTTTATTTTTTTATTTTTTCCCCATGGGAAACTCCTTCCTCCATTTCCCACCTTCACAGCACAGTTCTAAAGTACAAACACTCAGCACAAAATTCCTTATTTCCTTCTTCTTTCTCTCTCTTCACCTCCACGCCTCCTCTTCCAGCAAGCTTTGTCCACCTCCTCCTGACTCTGGCTCTCAAAGTAGTGGGGGCTGGCTCCTTTAATAGGGCAACCGGAAGTGCTCCAGGTGCTAGAGGACCTTCTTCCAGCAGCACTTCCGAGAGGACCTTCTTCCAGAAGCACTTCTGGGTGTAGTGGATGTGCTGCAACCAAGGGTTCTGAAATTCTTCAGGCGTCCCCTGGCGGTGGATATGGGCCCCAGCAGAGTTGAGCTTCCATGCTCCAAACCTGTGAAACTGCTGCAAGCCAGGGGGACTGCCCTCTAGCATTCCAGGATAAGGTGGATACGCTCTTTCCCCTGGTCCAAACGCTGGTGAATCTGCCTTCTTCGTATCTCACCGTCACTTGAATTTTTTTTTTATTCAGTTTTATTGAGTGTTCCTGCTCACGCTGAATTAGTATGCACCTTATGGTCCATGATATCAAAGCAGCACTGACAAGAAAACAGAGACATAGGTATATATGATATTTGGAATAACTCATTTTAGGACCTGTATAGTACACTTCGGAAAATATCGTGGCACTGATGCAACTTTATTTATATTATTATATTATATTATATTATATTATTTATTATTATTTTTTTTTTATCTTGCCCATGCAGTCTTTCACATTTTGGTGCAATAAAACTGAATAAAAAAAATTTCAAGTGACGGTGAGATACGAAGCAGGCAGATTCTCCAGCGTTTTCGTGTCAGCTTTTATCCTTCCAGATCAGAGAATTTCCAGTTCCATTGTCTCAAAACACCACCCACATCTACAGTTATTCCCAGTTTCAGATTAAAAGTAACCGCGTCAGACTTTGGGGGGTGTTGTATCGTGATCGCAACTGAAAGAATATAAGTGAAAAAAAAAAAACGCTAACTTTGACAAGCACTATACATTTACAGCAGCTGTTACAGACACAAATCAAATGTATGTTTTTATTGTATACTATTAACAATTAGAGCAGCTCACTACTCAAAACGGTAAATTTCGAACTTGCAACCTCTGTATTATAATTCAGCAGAGCTTACTGCTGCACCACGGAAGCTATAGTATTGCACTTGCACCTTTTGTGCAAGTGTTTATTTGATATTTGGCCATCAGCCTTCACACATTATATAGTTCATGTCTACATTTTGTCATTTATTACTAAAACATGAAAACATTTCTGTTTTAACAATGTGTTTACATAGATTGTTTTAGACACAAAACACACATCAAAATATTTCCCCTTACAATTCTGGGTAGCTCACCTCCAGATAATCAATCAAGACAGAAACTGGGTGAACTTCTTGCCCATTCTGAGGCAGTGGGGGTGATGGTATTGCAGGCTGCTTTCTGCTTGGGCTTATCGGCACATTTAGAAGACAAAAGACGCTGACGGAGAGGTGCAAAGGGATTTAAGGTGGGCTGGATTTACAAGTTTTTTCTTGGCTCCGGTAATTCTAGTGTTAAGCCTTGTTTTACTTTGTGACATAGTACATTATCATGCTTGTACAAGATGTGTAAAATGTGCCCATGAAGGGACGAAGATGGTCAACAGCAATATTCACATAGGCTGTAGGATTCAAGCGATGATTAAATGGTATTAACAGGGCCAAAGTGTGCCAAGAAGACATTCTTCACACCATTACACCATCACCACTAGACTGGACTGTTGACACAAGGCAGGTTGGGTGCATGGATTCATGCTGATGGTGCCAAATTCAGAGCCTACAATCTGTGAAATCGAGATTCATCAGACCAGCCTATGTTTGTCCATTCTAGGCACCTTGGAGTCCCTACATTGATGGATTGAAGGCAGTTACCCCAGATGTCCACATGACCATCATCATCAAATTCTTTCACATGAAGCCCGAAAACCATGAGGTCTGATTTGGATCATTTATGTTAAGTAGAATGCCCAGTCGGGGCTGGGTGGTCTTGTGGACTTGGAACCCCTGCAGATTTTGTTTTTTTTTTCTCCAGTCTATCTGGAGTTTGTTTTCTCTGTCCTCATGACCATCAGACATTACTTTAGTCTTTGTTACTTAGTATTGCCTAATCTTATTTTTGTTTTTTTTATAAACTTTTCTTTCATCATCTTGTAAAGTACTTTGAGCTACACCATTTGTATGAAAATAAAATGTTGTTGCTTTTCTTCTTGTCTCTGACTGTACAGGTTTGGTTAACCTATGCCAACTACAGCCTCAGCTTTCAGTTCTTGGCAGCCAGGAGTGGTACCTAATGTGGTCTTCTGCTGTTGTGGCCCATCCTCCTCAAGGACTGACATGTTGTGCATTCTGAGATGCTTTTCTGCTCACCACAATGGCAGTGGTTATCTTAGATACCAAGCCTTTCTGTCAGCTCGAACCAGTCTAGCCTCAAAAAGGTGTTTTCATCCACAAAACTAATGCTCACTGGATGATTCCAGCTTTTCAGACTAGAAAACTGTTGTGCATAAAAATCCCAGGAGATCAGCAGTTACAGAAATACTCAAACCAGCCTGTCTTGCACCAACAATCACACCACAGTCAAAATTACTTATTATTTATTTCATGTTGTTTACTTTGATGTGAATATTTGCTGAATTTCCAAACCTGTATCTGTGTTAATTTGATGCATTGTACTGCTGCCACATGATTGGCTGATTAGATAATTGCATGGACAAGAAGATGTAAAGATAGTTCTAATAATTTCTTAGTAAATGTAGATGTGTGTCTTAGACAGTTCTGAGACGATATTATGGACATTTCTGCCCTGCACCCATTACTGCCTGAATCAACTCTACCCTAAAGAACCTTGAATTGGTTTAAGCAGTATAGCAGGGTAAGGGATGACTCAATAATTGGGGTGCCGACCAGGCCAAAACCCCATTTAAAACATTACAAATAAGGATAAATAATGGTTTAACAGAAAGGAGTGCACGATGCAGCAAAAATTATCGTCAAGTTGTAGTGGCACAACTGGGTAATAGAATGCTAACTCCCTGCAGTGGCTCTGATTGGTCATCTGCTGATGGTGCAGGAGCTGCTGGGGACAAGGAGGTCAACGCGAGATTTAAAAGGATGTCAGTGCTATGGAGGAAAAAGAAGTCTTTTGTTGCTTTGTGTCTTGAGTTGCCTGTCTGTTTGCCTTCCCATTTACTACCTGTGGATTCTGGTCTTGTCCTGGATTATCTCCTATATGTGTGTATGGACTGTCTGGTGTCTGACTGATTTGGATTCCATGTCGAACTTTGTTCCTGATCCCATCATTCGTCATCATCAGGAAATACCGGTAGGACTGTGTTTACATTCATATACAGCGAGATGATTTCTGGACTGTCTATCTCCATCATTTCATTCCATCAGTTGCCGTATTTCATGGACTTCATCGTGTGTGGTTTTTATTATTGGTTTGTTATTGTTCAGTTTGTGTTTATTGTATATCGCCATAAAGGGAACTGGGGTGGAATCATTGTAGTTTGTCTTCTTATATAATATGCTACCGTGGCTGTCCGTTTGTCTGTCCAGGATTTTAATTACATGTTGCTCGCAAACTGTTTGACCTGAAATTTGATACACCTATCCTACGTGACATTTACTATCTGCTTTTGGGGTGATGATTGACCTCCAAAGTTATTCCTCTTATTTTATTGTAGAATCAACTCTCGGCAGCGGACAGTAACGCACCCGTGTGGCGCATTTGTACGGGTGCTGTTCTCATCCCTACCACTTTCACCGTCACTTCCCCTAACTCTTCATATCTTAAATCATTCTTGAGGCAGATTGAAGACTTAAGTGCCAGCTTAAATGAAAAATTAAGGAAAGCATACTAAGTAATTGCAACACAAAGACTGACTTAATCAGTTTTAACGCGAAAAGACACCGATGAAAGAAGAGAAGAAGTGGGCTAGGGTGCAGAAAGCAAGAGTTGCTCAGGAATCAGCAAGCGCATCAACCTCTGAGCAAACGAACGCTGAACGTACAGAGAAAGAGTATGAAGACTATGAACACTCAAGTCAAGTTATCACGCAGTGCACTGTTACTGGTATAGTTATGTTTCATTTATTATTGTTTAATATAGTCTTCTATTTCTGTTTTATTACCGGTTGCTTTTTTGTCTCTGTGAGGGGAGTGCGTGTAAGTCAGGCCAAGGCTGGGTGCCTTCCCAGGATCCCTACCAAAAAAATAAATAAATCACCGTCAAAGGCGGTGAGAATCATAGCTGGGTTTTAGTCCACTACAAAGTTGCCATTGTGTGAAACATTTTGAGACTTCCGTGTAACATTCCGCGTGGCTTGTCAGGTCTTAACTGAGACGCCCTCTGTATTAAGAACGTCCCTCTTTTTTACCGGCTAGACCGGAAGGGGCGGGGCTTCTTTTGGCTCTGTTACATTTAAGGGTCAGTTTCTCAAGGCGATGAGGCAGAAAGGAGACAAGACTGTTAGCAACATCGCCCCCTTTTGTCCCGGGGTGGTACCACATACCTTAGGTGAGCCAAGAAGGCAATCTTCTAATGGGCACGCGTTAAAAATATGTTATGTTATATTAAATACTTTTGCCCCATTTAAATAACACCTAAATTGTTTTTAACTGAAATCCTTAACTGAAACTATTCTGCATGTGGAGACCAAGGACAGTAAAGAAACTCTAACATAAACAGGCAAACAT
Source organism: Polypterus senegalus (assembly GCF_016835505.1). Taxonomy (NCBI): domain Eukaryota; kingdom Metazoa; phylum Chordata; class Cladistia; order Polypteriformes; family Polypteridae; genus Polypterus; species Polypterus senegalus. Next base: position 304,448,806 of record NC_053155.1, read on the forward strand.
CATTTGGGGAGATAAAAATGCACTTGTGATGCTTATTATTCTAGTAAATCTTCTGCAAACAGGCATAATTATATCAGATGAATATTAAATGAGTACTTAATGAGTATTGCTCTTTTAATTAGAGAAAATCATTACTTGTAAAAATACATTTCTGAAATAAAAAAAGCTTGGCATTTTTTAGGATATCATTGTTTAATATTTTTATTGTTTTAATAAAAGTAGGTAAATTAGGACACTTCTAATGTCATAATATTGAAGTCGTTTTTTTTTTTTAATTGCTCCTAATACATGCAGAGAAACTTATAATGTTCTGATGCTTAAAATTTACAGATTTTAGAGCTGGCAAATTGACTTGTTCTTTGACATGTAAATGTGTTATACATATGGGTAGTCGAGCAGATGCTCCCTGCAAATCCTGCATTGTTCGCTCAGGTGCTTCTAATTAAATGGCCCCAGGGATTTCCAGCAGCCCGTGCTAAGCCGGCACTGAATAAGGTTAAAGAAAAGGCTGATTATCTTCAAATATACGAGGAGGACTCGAAACGCACAACGTGGATGTGCAGGTATTATACAATTAGAGTCAGTTCATTGAAGTCAAAATGTGATTGACAGGCAATTCTGACGTTCCTGTCGAAGGAGTTTTAATGTCTATTCACTTTAGAATTATACTGTGGTGCAATTAAAAGAGCTAAACTAAACCAATGCAGTATGAAATATTGTTATATTTTATTGTAATACTGCTTTAGTTGGTGCCATTTTAAGCACAGACTGACTGTACTATAATGGATCAAGTAATTGTGCTGCTCATCAAAGATTCATCAGACTTTTTCATATTGGCTGTGCTTATTTTTTTCCTATTAGTGTTAATTTATATTGTAATGACCAGGGGAGAAAAGGGCACTCTGAGAACATTGAAGGTTGCGACCATTAAAACGTCTGCTATTCTCCTTCCAATCCAACCTTCACTCTTCTTATTGTGCCTCCAAATGGGCTCCTTACATTGCCAGCATCTCCTCGTCACTAACAGCGTCCTTACTAGATACAGTGTCCTCCATAATGTTAGGGTACAAAAACCTTTTTTTCTTGACTTACCCCTCTGTTCCACAATTTAAAATTATAAATCAGACCATTCAGACTTGATTAAATTGCATATTTCAGACTTTCATTTAAGGGAATCACACCATGTAGTGGAGTACACTGCTGCTGGAGTATGCGAATTTAAGATTAATAAATTACTGCGGTGGGCTGGTGCCCAGCCCGGGTTTTGTTTCCTGCCTTGCACCCTGTGTTGGCTGGGATTGGCTCCAGCAGACCCCCATGACCCTGTAGTTAGGATATAATGGGATGGATAACTGATACTTTATTAATGCGTCCATCCATCCATCAAGAATTCAAGCAAAATGACACGTTTTATTGGCCAACTAAAAAGATGACAATATGCAGGCTTTCACAGCAACTCAGGCCCCTTCTTCAGGCAAGATGTAATACAGAAACTGGAGTTCCATGTGTTTATATACACACTATGACAAATAACAACATTGGAAAACCTTTAAGTGAGACATCTTAAATGTAAAAAATTAATAGACCTCTTCAGGCTACGGTTCATTTAGCAAGAGAGGAGAACAATGTATGGTCAAGATCTTTTCTCTCTTGAATGGGAAGTCAAACTCATGGTAAATTTTAACACATTATAGCATGGTTTGAATAGAGACAAGAGTTTTATGGCCAGGTATGAGGATTGTTTGCATCTCTCAGACTGACACAGAGAACCTGAGCAGTGGAGTGTTGTACCGTGTTAGTCATAGATTGATACAGGAGAAAGTAGGGTGAAATGACACCTTTTATTGGCTAACTAAATAGATTACAAATGCAAGCTCTTGAGGCAGCTAAGGCCCCTTCATCAGGCAAGGTGTAACAAAGAAACTGAAAAATACTTTAGCTTATATTGGGACAGCAAAGTGATTTTTTTCTTTCATCTTAACAACCTTTTTTGTTCAAATGTTAGCAAAATGAATATAGCTTAGATGAATTAACCCTGAAAGAACACAACAATGAACTAATAAAATGCAGAGATAAGAGAGGAAGTCCTGTAAGGTTTTTTTGAAGTACGTTGTTTGTTAGATAGGCCTCTGATGTAGTCAGCTGGTCAATCAGTCTGTTAGTCCACATATCTGCTCATAAAACACTTGTCTCTATTCAGACCATTTTGTAGAGTGTTGAATTTAAGCATAGGTTTGTATTCCCATTCTCTCCACTCCTGTTAGGTCTAGAAATTACCCATAAGCACAGTGACCCTCAGATCCTTTATGCTGTGGCCATTACTGTTAAAGTGTGCTGCCACCAGAAGATCAACACTTTTCTGACTGATATGATATCTATGTAAGTTCATTCACTGGCGCGGTGTCTGACCAGTTTCTCCTTCATACAGTCCAGTGTTGGGGCACTTTATGCATATGATTAGGTAGACCACTGTGGTAATGCGTGGCCTTGCGCATTACCAAATTTAAGTTGAAGAAGCCTTGAAATTGAAGCAGCGGCATTTATATGGTCATAAGGGCTCATTTATACTTCATGCTCAGAACACGTACCCGCCCGCATCATGGCTGCCAGGCCTTCCCAGCGTTCATTTGACGCGTCCTCTGAGCAGGTTCTCAGAAATTAGCGCGATGCGTGCACGAGTTGCAGTACCAGCAAAAAGTCGGGGGGCGCAGTGTGCTAAAAGTTGGAACGTGACGTCAGTGTCTCTGTTTGCTATCTAAATGTGACAGAAAGCCTCTATGCAGATCCTATGGGATGAATGCTTCAATGTGGTGAAGCAAAATGCCGACATACAGATGCATTCGTGGCGCTTTTATATTCAAGCACCACATATTCCCGATCATAATGACACGGTACATTTTAAAAATCTCACATACCATCTTTTTTTTTTTTTTTTGCATCTTAACAACAGCAACATAATGTATAGCGCTGTATTTGAGCCACTGAGGACACGGTGAAAACGTGTATTTTGTGATTAAAGTGGAAATTTCGGCTTTAATCTCGAAATGAACACTTTAACCACATAGTTTACTTTATAATTAATGCAGACCATCGTAAACGTCATCCCAGTTTTTAATCGCTACGAGCTTCTTGGACCTGACAGCTGCGACAAGCAGCAATAGATCACCACACAGAACACATGACATGTATGATATTCCAACTCTCTGCACATTTAAAATCTTTAGATTTGTACTTGATATCACGTTCATGATGAAATGCATTAAAGTGTGTATATTACATTTTACATATAATTTTGTTTAAATAATGAATACTGTTAATAATTACACACATGGGGGTGTCACGGTGGTGGAGCGATAGCACTGCTGTCTCGCAGGGAGTTATGTTGCTGGCATTTCCTCCTTGTATTCCACACTGTGCTCCGGTTTCCTTCCAAAGATATGCAGATTTGGGGATTTGGTGCCGTTAAAATGACGCTAGTGTATGCGAGTGCTTGTATTCACCTTGCGATGAGCTGAGGCCTCATCCAGGGATTGTTTCTCACTCGTGTACAATGTTTGCTGGAATGGTCACATCCCTGGATTGATGGATTTAATCAATAAACATAATTTTTAGAGATATTGCGGTAAGGCGTCAATAGAATTTAATGAGTGTTCTAGGCAATTCACAACACAGAGAAGCCGAACATGATCTCACCGTGATAATATCTAGCACTGTCACCTGGTGGATTCCTCCAGATTTACGTAAAGTATGCGCGCAAGTATAAACACTACAACGCTTGCGTAGAAGGAGCGTCCGCTGCAGCATGCGTCGCGTCGCGTGAAGTATAACTCCGGCCTAAGGAAGTGCGCTTACAGTTTGTGTGTTGAGGGCGCTGTCGCGGGAACACGGGACTGGCTCGCGGGTGAGCGCTGTGAGGCGCGGTGTGTTTGGACACACGTGGAGCCGGTATAATATACATGCCGGTGTCCTCGCAGCCTGTCCAGCGCAGGCGGTTTAAAGTGCGGCGCGCCTATAAGAGAAAGCCGGCAATTGTTTGAGTCAGAGGTGTGGATCCCATAATGTTAAAGAAATGATTTTACTTACTGGTGAGTCGGCAACGAGTGTACTTGAACTCAGCACAGCCGTTGGCCGTCCCGGAGGGTTTATACGCGCGCGACCCGCAGGAGTTCGGTTTTAAATACATAGTTGCTCGGGGCATGGCGTGAACGCGCTAGTGTCTACCTGGATAGGTGTGTGAGATGGACAGGTTGGCAGATTGGCTGGGCAATCTTGCCGGTTATATTTAAGGAGTCGCCGGCCAACCGGGGACGTCAGGTGACCTAAAGGCGAGGTATGAGTAAGCACTGCTGAGCTATTTGGAGGAGCAGTTGTGATTTTGGCGGCTTTTGTATATATTCTTTTGTATATAGAGTTATATATCTCCTAGTGCATTTTTGGTGGAGGTATATATATTTATTTGGTGCTGGGATAGTTTTTGATTTTGGGTTTGGTGCAATTGTTTTTGTATATACACACACTTGTTTTTGTGCATTTTTCTTTCCTGCTGGAGCAGTGTCTTCAGCCAGGGATAAAAGAAGACAACCTTCATTATTGGGGTGTGTGTGTAGTTTTTTGTAGTGCACTGTTTTTGTAAATACGCCATATTTTTCCTTTTTGTTTGTTTTTATTTATTTCTGAAGAAGTGTCAGTGTTGAAGGACTGTGTCTCAAAGCCCACCCGACACTACTGCATTTTGGTTGTACAGCACTCTTGTAAATAAACTTGCACCAATCACTCTTCAATTTTTGTCTGTTCCTCATCTCTGCACGGATCCTGTTCGGTTCATGAACTATCAGATGTCCAGAGTGTAGGCTGGGGCCACTTCCCACTACATGGGATATCACAACAACATTAGCAGACAACCTTAGTACAGATCCACATTGTATTGAAAAAACTCATCAGAATATTCAAAAGACTTTGTTGGACAGTTATCTTATCCAAAGATCTTGATCATACATTGTTCTCTTCTCTTGCTTAATGAATCTTAGCCTGAAGAGGTCTATTATTTTTTTACATTTAAGATGTCTCACATAAAGGTTCTCCAATGCTGTATCTGTTCTGGTGTCTATATAAGCACAGGAACTCCAGTCTCTGTATTACATCTCGCCTGAAGATGGGGCCTGATTTGCCTCGAAACTTGCATATTGTAATCTTTTTAGTTGGCCAATAAAAGGTGTCATTTTGCTTGAATTCTCACCACATTCATAATGGCTAACACGATACAACACCCTAGTACTACAGTCACACCATGTAGAAATGACAACACTTTTTCTACACGGTCCTCCCAGTTCAGGACACCTTAATGTCAGGCAGGTCTATTAAAGCTGTCATATTCAGTACTTTGTCGCATATCTCTGGCATGCAATGACTTCTTGAAGTCTGCGATTCATACACGTCACCACATGCTAAGGGGGTTAAACCACGTATAAAAAGTGTTATCATTTCTACATGTATGCAAATACCCTGAAAGTCTGTGATATACACTTAAATTATGATGTCTGAATTGTTTAATTTGTAACTTTAAACTGTGGAGCAGAGGGGGAAATGAATAAAAAATATTCCTGTGACCCAAACGTTACACTCCGCCCTGGGTATGATGTTAACCTGCATCCAGCCCTGCAAGTAGGCCCTCCAACCTGCAGGGAAAACTTGGGAGTTGGTGGAAAAATGAGCAACCCAGCTACCATAAAAAAAACCTCCCACCTTTCCATTCCATCTGAACTAGTGCGTTGCTGAGGTGTCACCCATTGCATGGCTGCACTCGGGTCCTAATCTGGGATCCTGAGGTGGTTTGTCTTGTGGTGGGAGAGGCAAGTGCTGTATCAGCGCATGCTCTAACTTTTCCTCTTCTCTAATTAAAAAAATAAATGCATTAGTATATAGAAAAATATACTGCTGCCTCACAGTAGGGAGACCTGGGTTCACTTCCCGGGTCCTCCCAGCGTGGAGTTTGCATGTTCTCCCCGTGTGTGCGTGGGTTTCCTCCCACAGTCCAAAGACATGCAAGGTTAGGTGCATTGGTGATCCTAAATTGTCCCTAGTGTGTGCTTGGGGTGTGCGTGTGTGTGTGTGCCCTGCCTGGGGTTTGTTCCTGCCTTGTGCCCTGTGTTGGCTGGGATTGGCCCCAGCAGACCTCGTGACCCTGTGTTAGGATATAGCAGGTTGGATGATGGATGGATGGATGGATGGATGGACATGCTAGAATAAATAAAAAGTAAGAAAAGCTTCCGACTTGGCAGTCCCAGTAAGGTATTATGCAGATGTATTGTTGTTGGTAGCTCCAGTCGTATTTCTTGACACACTTCTGAATAATTGGTACAAAATCAACATTATAAAAAGCCGATAATCGTTCACTCGTTATTGACACACTCCTTTGTTTCCCCTTCACCTCAGGTTAAGAGTCTCGGTGTCATCCTTGACAGTACAGTCAACCCTCGTTTATCGCGGTTAATCCGTTCCAGACTCTGCCGCGATAAATGAATTTCCGCGAAGTAGGATTCTTTATTTATAAATCGAATATTTTCACAGTTAGAGCATAGAAAACCTGTTTACGACCTTCTAAATACAGTAATCCCTCCTCGATCGCGGGGGTTGCGTTCCAGACCCCCCGCGATAGGTGAAAATCCGCGAAGTAGAAACCATATGTTTGTATAGTTATTTTTATATATTTTAAGCCCTTATAAACTCTCCCACACTGATAACATTATTAGAGCCCTCTAGACATGAAATAACACCCATTGGTCAAACGTTTGAACTGTGCTCCATGACAAGACAGAGATGGCAGTTCTTTCTCACAGTTAAAAGAATGCAAACATATCTTATCTTCAAAGGAGCACTGTGAAGAGCAGATAATGTCAGAGAGAGCACTCGCTAAGAAAAGCAAACAATCAAAAAATCAATATGTGCTTTTAAGTATACAGAAGCACCGCGATAAAGCGGCATTTTGTAGAGGAGCGTCCTATATTCTAGGCAAACAGCAACTGTGTAAACAGCCCCCTCTGCTCACACCCCCTCCGTCAGGCAGAGAGAGTGAGAGAGACAGAGAGAAGCAAACAAAACAAGTGCCACGCGGGAAGCATATCTTATAGCATTGAGGAGTTTTAGTTAATATGTAATACATGCTCTGATTGGGTAGCTTCTAAGCCATCCGCCAATAGCGTCCCTTATATGAAATCAAGTGGGCAATCAAACTGAGGAAGCATGTAACCTAAGTTAAAAGACCTATTGTCCTCAGAAAGTGGCGAACCAGCGAAAAATCCGTGATATATATTTAGATGTGCTTACATTTAAAATCTGCGATAGAGTGAAGCCGCGACAGTCAAAGCGCGATATAGCGAGGGATTACTGTACTCTATCTTTCCAGTCTCACATTAATAACATCACCCGGTCTGCCTACTTCCACCTACATAATATTGATCGCATGCACCACTGCCATCCTTGTTCACCATCTTGTTACTTCTCGTCTGGACTATCGCAATTCCCTCCTGTATGGTCTCTCTAATAAATCTCTCCATAAGCTTCAGCTGGTCCAGAATTCTGCTGCCCACATCATTACTCAAACCCCGTCTATTCACCGTATTACTCCGGTCTTGCAGCAGCTTCATTGGCTCCCGATTAAGTTTTGAATTGGTTTTAAAATTCTTCTGTTAACATTTAAGGCCATTCATAACCTCACCCCTCTGAACTTCTTCATGTTGCCATTCCCTCCCATAACCTTAGATCCTCTTCCTCCGTCCACCTGACTGTTCCTCTCGTCCGTCTAACCACCATTGGGAGGGGAGCATTCAGCTGTTCATCTTGCAAGCTCTGAAACTCATTAACTACTGAGCTTAGAAATACTGAATCATTCTCAACTTTCAAATATAAACTCTTCAAAATGGCCCTTTCTCTATGATTACAATGGCTTTCTTTGGTTTTAGATTTTTATATTTTCTGTATTTTGTGATACTTTATAATGTGCTTTTTATTTATTGTTTGTTCGGTGTCCTTGAGTCCTTAGAGAGGTGCCACTGTATAAATAAAATGTATTATTGATTTGTTGGCTGAAGGTCCGCGGTGTTGTTGTGTCAGAGAGAGAATGTGCAGCATTGTTCATAATAGCAGTCAGTTTTGTTTCCATTTTCTCCTTTGCTACGACCCCCAGAAGGTTTGCCCTTTGAATTAGCTTGTTGATTCGGTGGGCCTCTCTTGAAGTGATGTTACCAGCCCAGCACATCACAACACTGGCCAGTACAGAGTTATAGAAGATGTGAAGGATGTCACTTCCCACATTACAGGAACACAGTCTCCTCAGGAAAAGAGCCTGTTCTGCCCTTTCTTATGTAGTTCCTCTGTGTTACAAGACCAGTACTACCTGCCATTAATATGGATCCGCAAGTACTTGTAAGAGTGGACCACCTGCACATCCCCTCTCTGAATAGTGAATGGACACAGATGTTCTTTGGACAGTCATTAAGTAGTTTCTTTGTGTTGCTAATGTTACATTGCAGACAATTCTCTTTGCACCAAGAAACGAAGTTCTCCCCCTGGCTCCTCTCATCTGTTTGATCCCCCTTATCGGTACACCCTATAAGAGCAGGATCATCTGAGAATTTCTGTAGGTAGCATGACATAATAATAATAATAATAATAATAATAATAATAATAATAATAATAATAATAATAATAATAATGAGTTTGCCAAACTCATGTTGATAATATTACTAAGAAAAGAAAGTTGGAGTTCCATAAAGTACAAAACACTTTATGAACAATAAAAATTAGACATAGTGAAAAATCCAGTTGCAAACAGAGTGGCATTTTAATTTTGCTGTCAATCAATTCACATCTCACATAAAAAATATTTGCCTGAAATACAGATGTCTGTTATATGTTATTAAATGTTAATTATATGCAGCAGTTTTAATTTAAATGTTTCTTTGTCATATTTATCGGTACATTCTAATTATATGCAAATAAGGCTTTGGTAAGGGTAAGAGATTATGACTGACAGTTTGTGAACTGTAAATTGCATCTGATAAAGCATTTACACTCTATTGTCTATCACTAGGCTCGCTCACAGCAGCTCTTTATTTAGACAGAAATTCTTCATTTTCCTGTTGCACAGAGAAAAAAAAAATTAAATGTTTGCATAATGCATCACATATTTTGTTTATTTTCAGTCCATCTATCCTTGTTATAATATACTTGTCTGTGTACAGTCACAGTTTAATTTTGATAAAATGACAATTTTTTTTTTTAATTTTTATCATAAAATTAAGTTCTTGTCATCATTACAAAACTTAAATAACTATTGATATATTTCCAATGTGGCCACTGATATGTGCCTGGAAATTTTAGAACTCACCATTTTCATGTATAATTTTGAAATGAATTACGATTCAATTTCTGCTCTGCCATTCTGGTGATAGAGGTGCGCCCACAGGAGGGACTCCATGGACTTTGTTGGAATTGACATAACTAGATTTGCCTAAACTGATTAAGGATTAACAATCGTTTGTTTGTTAGTCTTTCTGACAAAAAATTGAATTAGTTGAATGATGTATTTATATATTAATTATTTGCTGGATTTTTTTTTAGAATAAAGATAATCAGGAGGCATGCCACAGCAGTCACAGGATGGACCAGAGATATAAACCAGAAACTAACCTAGAGCAGTGGTGACCCCCAGGGGTCAATAGACAGATAAACAGACAGATATGAAAGGCACTATATGATAGATATATAGATAGACAGATATGAAAGGCACTATACAATAGATAGATAGTATCACACATGCGTGAGTAAGAGGCAGCTAAAGGGCCTGAATAATGGTAACTCCACATCCGACCAGGGAGTGGTGGGGTGCACTAACTGTCTTTCTCAATCCCTTGCCTACCATTCTCGAGAAATCTCGCCAGGTTCCGATGCCTCTGATGACATCACCTCCAGTTCTGGCGCCTTCGATGACGTCACTTAGGTTCCGGCATATTCGATGACATCACTTCCGGTTCTGGTGCCTCCGATGATGTCACTTCCAGGGCCGGCATATAAAGATGCCATTATTGCTGTCAAGTTCACTTCAGTTGTGGACTCCGATCTGTAAAAATCTGTGCTAAACCTTAACCTTTTGCAGCCAGGACTTAATATACGGGTGGCTGTCCCAAACTTTCTTGATGTTTTTGTGTGCTCTTTGTGACAATAGATAAAAGCTAATAACGTGTTGATCTAATATGAATGGGTCCAAATATGGGACATTAGATCATCCTGGATGTTAAAAAAAAACAGAAAGGTTTGCGTATGGTGTTTGTTGATGTTGAGAAGGCTTATAATGGGGTGCCATGTCAAGAGGTCTGTAAGTGCATGAGAGAGAAAGCAGGATCAGCGAATTGTGTGAGGATTGTCCAGGATATCTATGATTGAGTGAGGACTTGGGTTAAAAACAGTGGTGGGGTAATAGACAAGATCCCAGTAAGAGTAGGTCTGGACCTGGGAGCTTTAAGTCCTTATCTATTTGATGTGGTTATGGAAGTGTTGAGTCGTGGGATAAAAACTTGTCCCCTGGGGCAGATGTTTTGCTGATGATATTGTGTTTTGTAAGACCAATGCAATACAATTTATTTAGCACAGAAGGAGTGCCACAATGGGCTTTAACAGGCCCTGTCTTTTGACATCCCCCCAGCCTTGATTCTCTAAGAAGACATGAAAAAACTTTCTGTAGGGAAAAAAATTGGGAAAGGCAGTTCAAAGAGAGACCCCTTTCCAGGTAGGTTGGGCGTACAGTGGGTGTCAAAAGAAAAGCCATAAATACAATACAATACACAAAACAGAACAAAAGTAATCCTCAATACAGTGCAATAATACAATAGTCATATTACAAATACAGAACAAAATACAAGAGTAGATTATATCACATAATACCAATCAAATTTGTTTAGAGACCTGGAGACCTTGGGCATCAAACTGCCTCCCCCCCTACTAAATATTCCACAGCTGAGTCAGTGGTGGGCCGGCCAATATGAGGAAAGGACCCCTCTACCTGATAATTCCTGCGATCCTCTGAGAGATGACTACCTTAGGCAGGCAAAACAACTTGGCAGAAGGGCAGTGGCACCAAGTGCCACATTTGAGTGCCGAGAAGAGAAACAGAATAGGTGAGGGTTAGTAACAAATTATAACTAGCATGTTACTTATGTTTCAGTGCTGATGACTAACAACAGAGATGCAGTCTGTACAGTTAATCAGCAGCTCTAGTCAGGGTGTGCTAAACTGAAGTAGTGAGTCTTCAGCCGGGATTTGAAAGGTGAGACTGAAGGGGCATCTCTTATGGAAGCAGGCAGACCATTCCACAGATAAGGGCCCTTTAACTAAAAGCTCAACCTCTCACTGTTATTTTATTAATCCTTGGAATCATAAGCAGATCGGCATCTTGATATCTTAATGTGTGATCTTTAAAGAGGAAGTGGAGAGGAAGCTGGAAGAATGGAGAAGGGCTTTGGAAGATAGAGGGTTGAAGATGAATTGGAAGAAGACATAATGTCTAATGTTTAATAAAGATCAAGGTTAAAAAGTTAGCCTACAGCTAGATCTACTAAAATAAGTGCACATAATTAAATGTTTAGAATCAGTGGTAGCCCAAGGAAAATTAGATGCAGATACAATCCATAGAGTGCAGTGTGGATGGAACAATTGGAAGAGCATTGTGTGATTCAGGAAGGTTAAAGGTCAGGTTTTTAAGACAGTGGTAAGACCAGCAATGATGTATGGAGCTGAGACGTGGGCAATAAAGGCAGCAGCTCAGGAGAAAATGATTTGTGGACAGAATAAGAAAAGTAGAAGAGATAGATAAAAAAATACAGGGAAGCAGATTGAGGTGGTATGGACATGTGTTAAGAAGAGACAATGAATATGTGGGCGAAAGAGTGATGGAAATGGAAGTACAGGAGAAGAGAAAGTGAGGGAGGCCTAAGCGGAGGTGGATGGAAAAATGAAAAGAAGATCTGAAAGAAAAGGGCTTGACTGGCGAGGAGGTGCAGGAACGAGCTGTATGGAGAATGTTGATCAAGCACATCTACTTCACATATAAGTGGGAATAGATGTAGAGGAAGAAGAAGAAGAAGATTACCCTATCTTAAGTATCATAGGAAGAGAGAGAAAAGTGCTTTGAAGCATCTAAAGGTCAGAAGCTAGCTAAGGATCCACACACTAGAATGAATTCATCCTACTTATAGCAGTTAAATAAAAGGCATAATAAATGAAAAGTTTAATAGACTAAAAATGTTGTTACACTTTGTATGTGGCAGCTGTTGTAATGATAAGAAAATGCATACTACTGTTAGTAAATAAATCTAACACTTTGGAAGGGACATGTTGAGAATGACGCCCTTGAGTAAGTGTGTCACAAGTGAGGTCTGTAGACATGATGCCAATGACGGTGGTGGTGGAACAAGTAACCTGATTATACAGTATAAATACTGAAAATTCCTCAGCACTGGTAACGGTCATCAAAAATGGAAGTGGTCAAAGATATAATTGTAGAAAGAAACAAGCTGGGAATTTTGGACTGAAACAGAAAGTCCCACCTTAACAGGTTGCCACTGTCAATCATGGTCTTCTTCATAATATTTCAGTGGGTAGTTACAGTGCCCGTAAAAAAGTCTTCACCCCCTTGGAGGTTTTCACATATTAGTGCCACACGACATTCAATCACTGTGGATTTAATTTGGCTTTTATGACACTGGTCAACAGAAAAAGATTCTTTAATGACAAACTGAAAAGAGATCCCTGAAAAGTCATCTAAATTAATTGCTAATATAAAACACAAAATAATTGTACTGCACATACAGTGTACTTTTACTTTTTTCGAGTATTTAACGCTGCTATGGACTGGCTCCCTGTCCAAGGTTTGTTCCTGCCTTGCACCCTGTATTAGCAGGGATAGGCTCTATCCCACCCCAAGGCCCAGGTCTTGATGAAGCAGGTTAGAAAATGACGTGACTTGGCAATTAACAGAGCAAATAAAACACAACGTGACCAGCAACAGAGATGTGGCCAGAGCCATCAGAAACAATCCAGAAGTAGCTCTGAAATAAATACAATTTATGAGCATTAGAAACAGACCATAAAAATAAAGAAATCAAACTGCATGCTGAAAAATATGAATTGTAATCGAGATGGATCATAAACTTTGTGAGCACACTGCAAAAAATGAAATCTAAGCAAGTGAAAAGTATTTATATCATGACATTAAATCTTGTTTTCCATATGGCAAGAATTATTGACTTATCAAAAAATGGTATTTTTGATTATTTAGCTTACTTTAAGAAATCTTGTCAAGTAAATTTTGCTTACCCCATTGGCAGAATTCTTTGCTAAATAATAGCAATACAAGTCCCATTTAAAGTTTTTTTGTCTAGTTTTTGCATGTGCATTTTTTGCAGTGCATGTGCGGGGCTCGAACCCATGATTAATACCCATGTAGGACCCTCTTACAAATCAGCAGTCCTTTCCAGAGCACATTTATACGATCTGCACAGCTTCGCAATATAAATATACTTTTTACAATAAAACCGTGATTTAAATCTCTTATTTCACAGACTGTACAGAAGGAACACTTACATTTTATCAGTTTTCTTTTATTCAAACTGGAATGCAAGCTCTAGAAAATGAAGCAGTGTTTATTTAAATGTCTGCTTCAGAAACAAATATTTTAACAGTTGTTGATTACAATAAAAATCAAAATATTTAATAGAGTTTATTAAACAGGCGATGATGATCGTGTCATGTTTAATTTCAGTTTCTAGATCTGAATCCAACAGGAATTGAACAGCTGTTCTTCTTTGTACTTAAAATGTCAGACCTTGTTTGAATTTTATCTCATTTGAAATGAAAAAATTGTTTGATTGTTCAATGTATAAACTTGAATACTCAAGTGGTTTGGTTATTCCTTGTTCATATTTTTATTAAATAAAAAATGTGAATTAAAAAAAGTAATGATTTAAAACTAACTGAAAATGTCAGGTAATTTCCACCTGTTAAGTGATTTTCCTGTGGGCATCCACTATTTCGGAATGGAAAACAATTTAGCTTTAAATTAATTAGCTCATAACATTCAATTTCGTTGGCTTTTTTGTTAAATAGCAATGCGTAATATAAATGTTCATAATAACGTTGGATTCTTGCTCTGATTCCTTTATATATGTGACTGACATAAATTTTGATATTTGTTTTCCACAAATGTACACACACAGTGGTGGATTCAGAGAATATTTGGACTTGACCTTCTGCACATTTTATTGTGCTGTACATTTAATTTTAATGGATTAATTTGCCAAAAAGCTACACTCAGTAATGGGCGGAGAGGTTGCTCTGAGGCTAGGGATCTGCACCAGCAATCGGGATAGTTTCCAGTTCAAATCCTGTAAATACCAGAGGTGACTCTGCTCCATTGGGGCCTTGAGTAAGACATTAACCTGCAATTGCTCCATCCTGGCTATGACGTTAATCGGAATCGAGCCCTGCAAGCAGGTCCTCAAACTCCAACAGGAAAAAACTTGGGAGTTGGTGGCAGGATTGGCACTCCAGCCACCGTCAACAACCTCCCACTGTTCAAAGGTGGTGCTGGGGTGTCACCAATCCAGGTGGTTTGTCTTGTGGTGGGTGTAATAACTCGCTATCAGCGCATATTTTTTGTTAGTTGTGGTAATTACAACTTGAAGACACCTGACATCCGATATGGTGTTCCACAAGGCTCTATCCTGGGTCCGCTGCTCTTCTCAATCTACATGCTTCCGTTAGGTCAGATTATCTCAGGGCACAACGTGAGCTACCACAGCTATGCTGATGACACACAGCTGTACTTATCAATAGCACCTGATGACCCCGATTCTCTTGATTCACTAACACAATGATTGACTTGTATCTCAGAATGGGTGAATAGTAATTTTCTCAAGTTAAATAAAGAGAAAACTGAAATCTTAGTGATTAGCAATAATGGATACAATGAGGCTATTATAAATAAACTGGATACATTAGGATTAAAAGTCAAGACGGAGGTAAAAAGCTTAGGGGTAATTGTTGACTGTAATCTGAATTTTAAATCGCATATTAATCAGATCACTAGGACAGCATTTTTTCACTTAAGAAACATAGCAAAAGTTAGACCTCTTATATCTTAGAAAGATGCTGAGAAATTAGTTCACGCGTTTGTTTTCAGTCGACTAGATTACTGTAACGCACTCCTCTCAGGACTACCCAAAAAAGACATAAATCACTTGCAACGAGTGCAGAATGCAGCTGCTAGAATCCTAACTAGGAAAAGAAAATCTGAACACATTTCTCCAGTTTTAATGTCACTACACTGGTTACCTGTGTCATTCAGGATTGACTTTAAAATTCTGCTTATGGTTTATAAAGCCTTAAATAATCTCGCCCCATCTTATATATCATAATGTCTGACACCTTATATTCCAAATCGTAACCTCAGATCCTAATTTTGAGTGTCTCCTTAGAATTCCAAAAGCTAAACTTAAAAGAAGTGGTGAGGCGGCCTTCTGCTGCTATGCACCTAAAATCTGGAATAGCCTGCCAATAGGAATTCGCCAGGCTGATACAGTAGAGCACTTTAAAACACTGCTGAAAACACATTACTTTAACATGGCCTTTCTATAACTTCAATTTAATCTTAATTTAACTTAACCCTGATACACTATATGTTCAATTTCCTTATAATAACTATTCATGGTGGCTCTAAAATCCATACTGACCCCTACTCTCTTTTCTGTTTCTTTTTCCGGTTTCTTTGTGGTGGTGGCCTGCGCCACCTCCACCTACTCAAAGCTTCATGATGCTCCAACAATGATGGACGGATTAAAAGGCAGAAGACTACGTGACCATCATCATCATCAAGCCCTTCCGTGAGAACCCTAAATCCAAAGAGCACTGCTTCATTTATGTTAGGTAGAATGCCCAGAGGGGACTGGGCGGTCTCATGGTCTGGAATCCCTACTGATTTTATTTTTTCTCCAGCCGTCTGGAGTTTTTTTGTTTTTTCTGTCCCCCCTGGCCATTGAATTTTACTCTTATTCGATGTTAATTAATGTTGATTTATTTTGTTCTCTTATTGTGTCTTTTATTATTCTATTCTTTATTATGTAAAGCACTTTGAGCTACTGTTTGTATGAAAATGTGCTATATAAATAAATGTTGTTGTTGTCATACTCCCAACCACCCTCTCTCTTTCTCTACACTCAGTAGCCCATAATGAACGTAAAGACGTGTTTTCAGAAAAGTTTGCCAATTTATTACAATTCGCCGGTCTTCAGGCAGCCTTCATGTTTCCCTGAACACAGCATAGAGAAGAGGCCATTATTGGGAGGGCTGGTATCTCTGATGGTTTTCTTCGTGCTTGTCTGACATGGTTTGGTGTAAATGTCCTGGAAGTTAGCAAATGAACAGCCAGTGATGTGTTTGGCTGACAGCACCATTCTCTGCAGAGCCTTGAGGTCCTGCTCTGTGCTGTTTCCAAACCAGGCAGTAATACTTCCTGTCTGGATGCTTTTAATGCTGGATACTGTAAAATAAGAAGGGAAAAAGAGAAGAGGCGAGGCACTGTGTTTAATGGACACAAAACAAAGAAAAAGTTTGAAGGAAATAACTGGACATCTGTCATCATCCTATGCTGCCTAGGCTTTGCCATTTTCGTTTCTGCTTTTTAACTTGGCTCTCGGTTTATTATGTATTTCCGGATTTTGTCTCTTCTCTTTCTGACTTTGTTGTGGATGTTGTATGTTTAGCTACCTGACCCTATTAAAGCTCACAATGCGCTTTGTGTACCTAAGTGTGCTGTTATATTTAATAAGGGGTCCCCAACTCCAGTCCTGGAGGGCCCCATTGGCTACAGGTTTTCGTTTGAACCCTTTTCTTAACTAGTTCACTGTTTTTGCTGCTAATTACCTTCCACTTTAATTGACTTATTTTTTTAGATTTGTTCCCCTGAATTTCTTCATTGTCCCACTGAATTGGTTTATCTCACTCCTTAAATGTCACCCAAACACAACTGAAATATGAAGTGAGGGAGCCAACAGAAGACCAACTAAGTCAAGGCCTTAAACTCATTTCAAACAATTTCACTCCAACCAGTTGCTTAATGAGGTGACGATTCTTGTCGTTAATGAAACCTGTTCTTTAATTCCATGGCTTGTTGCTGCTCTCATTGTGCAACAGCACACATTTCTGAAATTGCTGATTTTCTTTTTTCTTTCTCTTTATTTTCAGATATTGTACGATCAACAATGTTGGTCATGTTTTGCTGGTCATGTTTTGGCTCATTTTAATTTAATTATTGTTTGACTGCTAATTAAGGAAAAAGAAACAATTCACAGGTCCGAGTCTTCAAGAGCAAGCTATATTTCACATTGCATTTGGAAGAATATTACGGAAAAAATTAAGTACAGTGGTGCCATGGTTTGCGAGCATAATTCGTTCTGGAAACGTGCTTGTAATCCAAAATACTCGTATATCAAAGCAAATTTCCCCCATAAGAAATAATGGAAACTCAGATGATTCGTTCCACAACCCAAATATATTAATGTAAAAATAATTACGTGCCGATGGTTTTTCTCCCTCTGTGGGATTGTGGGTAATCGTCTCCCACGCTTAGTCTCAGTCAGCATGCCTCACTCGTATAGATAATATCCATACGAGCATATAATGTATACTAAAGCATTGCAATCACGTGTGTGTGCGTAAAGCATTTTCTATATTTTGTGTCCAAGTGTAGTGACTGTTCTTTCATACTACAAAAGTAGTGCAACAAAGACATTTTGTAGAAAAGCACCACCCGAATAAGGCTGTATTGCTAGCGATGAATCTGTTGTCACATTTACGCAAAATCCACAAAAGGAGGCAAAAGCAACTGTCATTGGATAGGTTCCTTGTTAAAGTCGCAAAAAAAGAAAAAGATTCCAGTGTGCCAACAGATAGCAGGGATTCCGACCTACATGATAACCCTCTTCCTACTCTCCTCTCTCCCGTCTCCCTCACACCAGCCACGATTCTTTTCAAAGGTAAAGTGAAGGCTAATTTGTTTGATGTATTTTTACTTTATATTTTGTATTAATCATTTTTATATGAATATTTTTGGGTTGTAGAATGAATCATTTGAGTTTACATTATTTCTTATGGGGAAATTCACTTTGATATACGAGTGCTTTGGATTACAAGCACGTTTCCGGAACGAATTACCCTCTCAAACCAAGGCACCACTGTAATCAAAAAGACCAACAAAACAGGTGTAATAAAGGAAGGAGAAGAAACTTGAAAGTGTGGGGGCTTCAGTCAGGAGTCTCTGTTAAACGAAGGTGCTGTTTTAGCCAAATAGTCAATAGACAATACATTTTTCTAGTATTTTGGCACCCTGTAGCATTAATGTAATCACACCTCTCTGCCTTGTTTTCTGGTCGAGTGTCACCCTTTCTAAAGTCATGTGGGACGGGAGAGGTGGGGCCATCAGTGGAGCAAAAGTAACACCAGGTGTTCACCTCTCTGTGAAAATTAAAGGGAAGTGCATTTAATACTGAAGCCAGGAAGCATGAAGTTGAAGCCGAAACCTTAAGAACCTTGAAGAAGAATATGGATGAGATGTTGGGACAGCTTAGCTATTAGCTCAACAAATGGGTTTGACGGACTGAATGGTCTTCTCTTGTTTGTGAAATTTCTTATGTTTGTTATGTTTCATCCATTCAATGGAGGGAAATGAAAAGTGAGTGAATAAATGTTCCACCGCTCCACCAGCACCTGGCTGCATCCTTAAAATGGTCCCCAAAATGGACTCACTAAGCATAAGTGGGTGACACACTAAGGCAGAGAAAAAAGAAGCAAAAACAATACAAAAAGGGTTAATAATAATAATGCATATTTGTATAGTGTCTTTACCATACTCAAAGCACTTCACAAACATTTGAAAGGGTACTAAAAGAATAACAGCACCAAAAAAAGATCAAATAAGTTACAGTGGATACAAACTAATCTCAAACATTAAACACCAAATAATAAGATTATTATATGAAACCCCAAATTTTGAATTTGAATGAGGAAAACAACCAGAAACAAAACAATACAAAGTCACAAAATGACAGACGAGAACCTTCAGGAAATAAGCATTTGCATTAGGTTACATGTGGAAATATCAGTGTAGATGTTAAATCTGCCACCCAAATGACTGTTGTGATCAGTAGGGGGGAATGCAGCATCACAAACCCAAGACACAACTGTTTAGACATAAGTTCCAGGTTCAAATTAAAGGTTTATTAACACAAACACCTTACAAAAGGTTTTGACATAAACACAAGTGTTCTTCTCCTTCTCTCTTTTCACTCTCCTTCTACTCCTCCAGGTGAGCTTTGTTCGTCTTCCACCCAACTCCAACTCACCAGGATGATGTAGAGCGGCTTCTTTAATCCTGGACCCATGAGTACTTCTGGTGCTAGGGCACAATGGAAGCACTTACGGGTCAACTGGAAGTCCCAGTAAATAGAGTTGACAGCACCCCATGGTGGCACCCTTAAAACCTGACAAGACTACCCTATGGTAATACAATTTCCAAAATAGCTTGCGGGTGCCCATACAGGTAGCGTCACCCAGGGATGCTGCCACCTTGTGTGTTTTGGGAGAATGTAGACTTGCCAGGTTGTCTCCCAACCTGTCCTTCCATCATACTTGCCTCCTGGTTGGATAGTGTTCCTTAGTTAATTCCTGCTGGAATCCCAGTGTGTCCACTTCTGCACTGACACCTTCTGACCACCCTCTTGGTTAAGGCAAAGAACTGCCACTCTTCCTGCCCTGACCAGATAAGGAAAGGGAGTGCATCCTGGATTTAAGTGGG
The DNA here is from genome assembly GCF_016835505.1 of Polypterus senegalus. Lineage (NCBI taxonomy): Eukaryota > Metazoa > Chordata > Cladistia > Polypteriformes > Polypteridae > Polypterus > Polypterus senegalus. Next base: position 304,468,706 of record NC_053155.1, read on the forward strand.
TTTTTAGTCAATGATTCTTGTTATATATGCATTTGTGAATTTTTGTCATATCTATATATGTGACTTTTTTATCTGCTGCTATAACCCTGTCTTATATAGTACATTTCTTGTCTACGGTATCAATCTGTCATATTGTGCAGTTTTACTAGCTTAAACACTGGAAATGTTTGTCAGTTGATAAACATTCACCCCAGAAAGGGAGCAAAACATTGTCAAAGTAAGCCTTCCAATTCATTTGTAGTAGATTGTAAAAAGAACATAGAGTATTAAAATATAAATACATAACGTATAGCACCAAATACTAAATAATAATTAAAGATAGTAAAAACACCTTCAGGCAATAAAATACACTTAGGCCATAGTTAAGATTCTGGCTAAACCATTCCATGACATCCACCAGTTGAGTTGTTGTCACACCGTTCCTCCCGGCTTAGATAGATAGAAAGACATGAAAGGCACTATTAGATAGATAGATAGATAGATAGATAGATAGATAGATAGATAGATAGATAGATAGATAGATAGATAGATAGATAGAACTGTATTTGTCCCCAGGAGGAAATCTAGCTTTTCACAGAAGCTCTTTAACTAAATAAATGCATATACACACACCTTATGGTCTAAACCATGCCAGAATGACTAAGAGCAAGCAAAGTAAAAAGAAAGAAAACTTCTGACATGGCAGTTCCAATCTTAGTGAGGCGTTATGCAGGCATATAGCTTTTGGTATAAAGGAGCCACCATTGCGTTTCTAGACTGTGTCCACTAGCAGGCGCTCTCTCCCTGGTAATAAGTTCTTTTGTGATTGTGGCATGTTACTTAACCCAAATCTAATATAGATATAACATAAAAGATGATACCCTTCTCTAGTGACATGACAATAAGAAACCATGTAGGAGAAATAACTTAGCTTTGTTTAATGTCAGCTAACACTGCAGATAGTACAAAGACGAATGAAGCCAGTGACAAGACCCAGTTCATGAGTGGGGGCCTGAGGAGTGGAGCTTGTCGGTGTCATCAATGCAGAAGTGGAAGGCATTGTCAGGAACGGGGGGTGATGTTTGTTGGCTTCAGTGGTGTGCCAGGCAATGTTCCAAGGCTTTATACTGTTTCTCCATATCCAGGGCTCCCTCACACAAACCTGCAATTCCAAACAAGAGAACAATATTCTCCAAACAAGGAAGCAACTTTGTGCTGACAAACAGATATGAAATGGTACACGTTTAAAGCTTCTCACAGTCTGACTGTGCACAGTTTCCATTTTTCCTAGTCCATCTTTTTGTCATTTTTCTTGCCTGGCAGCTCTGTGTGTCCGCTTCTGTGCTTGTTCTGGCTATGCGTCTGCTGTACCGCATGTGTGTAAAAATCAGGTTTTATAAGACGTATTTGCACACATCTCAGTGACATTAAACTTATGCCTATATTGACCCACTTCTGCTGAATAATTTGTCGGCTGAAAGTCCTCAATATTTGTTTGTCATAGAGAGGATGTGCAGCATTGTTCATAATGGCACTGTTTTGTTTTCATTCTCTCCTTTGCCACAACCTCCATGGGGTCCAGAGTGTATCCTATAACTGACCCTGCCCTTTTAACTAACTGTTGATTTGGTGGGCCTCTCTTGAAATGATGCCATCAGCCCATCACATCAGAGAATAGAAAATCGCACTGACCATCACAGAGTTGTAGAAGATGTCAAGGATGTCACTTCCCACATTAAAGGAAAGCTTATATTTCTTTCTTATATAGTTCCGAGATCAGTCTAATCTGTCATTGAAGTGGACCACAAAGTACTTTTTGGAGTGGACCACCTGACTTCTCTTCCCTCTATCCTCACCCTTATCAATACACCCCATAAGTGTGGAATCATCAGAGAATTTCTGCAAGTGACATGGTGTAAAGCGTACAAAGTAAAGAGAAAAGTGGTGCTGTTTTTGTAGAGCTCCCCCTAGCAGCCCCTGGTGTCCCTGCAATTTTTTGGATTCCAGGTTTTCCTTTAAAAGGCAATGCAGACCATGTGTTCAGTCATTGATTCTGAGCAGCAGGGTACCATGCACAGTATACAGTCTTCTCTGCTATCATCTATCATAGTATGTCATCTATATTATTATCAGTAGTCCTTCATTGTTCTTCTAATATATATTCATGAGAACCAACTGAGCTACAGTGAAACATCCAGGCAGGCATCCATAAAAAGTGGAGTCTCTATTTGAACATTTTAAAGCCTGACTACAGACCTTAATCGTGTGTCAGTACTGGCAATTCTGGCATCCAACAGCGCCGTCTTCCAATAATGTAATGTTTCTGGTTAAGGAAAAGTATCTGTTGTAACCAAAGTTCATAGAGTATCTAGGATTTTAAAACATTGTATTTCCCAATGTGTATCCTTAAATAAAAATATGTGAGGCCTGAAAGACCAAATGTAACTGCAAAGGGAGGTTGGGACAAAATACCATTTTTAGTTTCACATTTAAAAATATGTCAAAAGGGGGAATGTATAAAATACTAAAAATGCAAAATGCAGTGCCTCAATTTCTTGCACTAAGTAAAAGTGTCCTTAGGGCAATCGAACATTTCCAACTGCTCTCTACACATTGTGATGCAGACATCATACTTTAACTGAAATAAAACCCTGCTGGCAAACCTGATCTCTCTCTTGAAGGAATAAAAAAAGTCATGAATTGAGTTGAATGTGTAAAGACATTAACATGTACTGGTTTTAGTTTGGAGTGATGGAGAGAGTGTACATTCCCAATGTAGCTTAATGCTCTCTGCAGATCTGTTTCCAAAATCTCCCTCTCTTGTTTCTTTCATAACACATCAAGCCAGCAAACGGTGATTACAGATTTCTGATCGGCTCATATGACGATGTGGTAAAGGCAGGTCAATGAAATGGGAAATGTTCAAAGTGTGATCACTCCACTGGTCTTACTGGGACTGACTTAAAGGCAAAACACAGGAAGGAACTCACATATAGTGCCTTCAGAAAGTATTCAGACCCCTTCACTTTTAACTGATTTTGCTATCTTACTGCCTTATGTTAACATCATTTAAATTTGTTTTTTTCCCACATCATGTAACACTTGATATCCCCAAATGAAAAAGCGAAAACAAAATTTTTTGAAAATGTATTTGTTAAAAACAAAAAGCTGTAATTTTACACTGGTATACATATTCCCATGGGCTCACCACCTGTAGGAGGGGCCAAGGAGGTCGGGTGCAGTGTGAGTTGAGTGGTGGCCGAAGGCTGGGACCTTGGTGGTCTGATCCTCGGCTACAGAAGCTGGCTCTCGGGAAGTGGAATGTCACCTCTCTGAAGGGGAAGAAGCCTGAGCTAGTGCGTGAGGTCGAGAGGTTCCGGCTAGATATAATCGGGCTCATCTTGACGCACATCTTGGACTCTGGAACCAATCTCCTTGAGAGGGGCTGGACTCTCTACCACTCTGGAGTTTCTCTCAGTGAGAGGCGCCAAGCAGGTGTAGACATACTTATTGCCCCCCGACTCGGAGCCTGTGCATTGGGGTTTACCCCGGTGGACGAGAGGGTGGCCTCCCTCCGCCTTCGGGTGGGGGGAAGGGTCCTGACTGTTGTTTGTGCGTATGCGCTGAACAGCAGTTTGGAGTACCCACCCTTTTTGGAGTTCTCTGGAGGGGGTGCTAGAGGGCATACCTTCTGGGGACTCCCTCGTACTGCTGGGAGACTTCAATGCTCATGTAGGCAATGACAGTGAGACCTGGAAGGGCGTGATTGGGAGGAATGGCCCTCCCGATCTGAACCCGAGCAGTGTTTTGTTATTGGACTTCTGTGCTCATCACGGATTGTCCATAACGAACACCATGTTCAAGCATAGCGTTCATATGTGCACTTGGCACCAGGACACCCTAGGCCTCAGGTCGATGATCGACTTTGTGGTCGTGTCGTCGGACTTACGGCCATATGTCTTGGACACTCTGGTGAAGAGAGGGGCGGAGCTGTCAACTGATCACCACCTGGTGGTGAGTTGGCTTCGATGGTGGGGGAAGATGCCGGTCAGACCTGGTAGGCCCAAACGTGTTGTGAGGGTCTGCTGGGAACAGCTGGCAGAGTCCCCTGTCAGAAGTAGCTTCAACTCACACCTCCGGCAGAACTTTGTCAACATCCCGAGGGAGGTGGGGGACATCGAGTCCGAATGGGCCATGTTCCGTGCCTCTATTGTTGAGGCGGCTGACCAGAGCTGGGGCTGTAAGGTGGTCAGTGCCTGTCGTGGCAGCAATCCCGTTGGTGGACACAGGTGGTGAGGGATGCCGTCAAGCTGAAGAAGGAGTCCTATAGGACTTTTTTGTCCTGTGGGTCTCTGGAGGCAGCTGATAGGTACCGCAGGCCAAGCGAATGCAGCTTCGTGGTTGCTGAGGCAAAAACTCAGGTGCATGGGAGGAGTTTGGAGAGGCCATAGAGAATGACTTTCGGATGGCTTTGAGGAGATTCTGGTCCACCGTCCGGCTTCTCAGGGGGGGAAAGCAATGCAGTGTCAACACTGTATATGGTGGGGATGGTGCGCTGCTGACCTTAACTCGGGACGTTGTGGGTCGGTGGTGGGAGTACTTGAAGACCTCCTCAATCCCACTAACATGCCTTCCAATGAGGAAGCAGAGCCTGGGGACTCTGAGGTGGGCTCTCCCATCTCTGGGACTGAAGTCACCGAGGTGGTCAAAAAACTCCTTGGTGGCAGGGCCCCGGGGGTGGATGAGATACGCCTGGAGTTCCTCAAGGCTCTGGATGTTGTAGGACTGTCTTGGTTGACACGTCTCTGCAACATCAAATGCATATCGGGCACAGTGCCTCTGGATTGGCAGACCGGGGTGGTGGTCCCCCTCTTTAAAAAGGGGACTGGAGGGTGTGTTCCAACTATAGAAGGATCACACTCCTCAGCCTCCCTGGAAAAGTCTATTCGGGGGTTCTGGAGGGGAGGGTCTGTCGGATAGTCGAACCTTGGATTCAGGAGGAACAGTGTGGTTTTGCCCTGGTCGCTGAACAGTGGACCAGCTCTTCACCCTTAGCAGGGTCCTGAGGGTGCATGGGAGTTTGCCCAACCAGTCTACATGTGTTTTGTGGACTTGGAAAAGGCGTTCGACCGTGTCCCTCGGGGAATCCTGTGGGGGTGCTCCGAGTATGGGGTACGGACCCCTGATAAGAGCTGTTCGGTCCCTGTACAACCGGTGTCACAGCTTGGTACGCATTGCCGGCAGTAAGTCGAGCCCTTTTCCAGTGAGAGCTGGACTCTGCCAGGGCTGCCCTTAGTCACCGATTCTGTTCATAACTTTTATGGACTGAATTTCTAGGCGCAGCCAGGGTGTTGAGGGGGTCTGGTTTGGTGGATTCTGGGTTGGGTGACTGCTTTTTGAAGATTATGTTGTCCTGTTTGCTTCATCAGGCCGTGATCTTCAGCTCTCTCTGGAACGGCTAGCAGTTGAGTGTGAAGCGGCTGGGATGAGAATCAGCACCTCCAAATCTGAGACCATAGTCCTCCGCAGGAAAAGGGTGGAGTGCCCTCTCAGGGTTGGGAGCGAGATCCTGCCCCAAGTGGAGGAGTTCAAGTATCTCGGGGTCTTGTGAGGGTGAGGGAAGAATGGAGCATGAGATCGACAGGTGGATCGATGTGGCGTCCGCAGTGATGCGAGCTCTGCTTTGGTCTGTCGTGGTAAAAAATGAGCTGAGCCGTAAGGCAAAGCTCTCAATTTACCAGTTGATCTACGTTCCTACCCTCACCTATGGTCATGAGCTATGGGTAGTGACCGAAAGAATAAGATCGTGAATACAAGCACTTGAAATGAGTTTCCTCCACAGGGTATCTGGGCTTTCCCTTAAAGATAGGGTGAGAAGCTCAGTCATCCAGGAGGGGCTCAAAGTAGATCAAGAGGAGTCAGATGAGGTGGCTCGGGCATCTGATCAGGATGCCATTTGGCACCTGGCAAGGTGTTCCGGGCATGTCCAACCAGGAGGATGCCCCAGGGAAGACCCAGGACAAGCTGGTGGGACTATGTTTCCCGGCTGGCCTGGGAACACCTCGGGATTCACCTGAAAGAGCTAGAAGAAGTGGCCGGGGAAAGGGAAGTCTGGGCATCTCTGCTCAAGCTGCTGCCCGCACAACCCGACCTCAGATAAGCGGAAGAGGATGAATGGATGGATGGAATACATATTCAAACCCTTTACACAGTACTTAGTTGAATCTCCTTTATCACCCATTCCATACTTGACTCTTCTTGTGTGTTTGACATGTCAAGCTTCAGACAAGTGGTTTTGGAAAATTTTCTGCCATTTTCGTCTGCAGATCCTCTCAAGCTCTGTCAGGTTGAGTGGAGAGAGTCCATGGACTGTTATGTAAAGAGTCTGCCCAGACTGGGCCACTCAGGAATGCTCAGAGTTGACCCTAGCCCGTGGCTGTGTAACCAGATGGTCATTGCCTGGTTAGAAGGTGGATGCCCAGTGCATTCCGGAGCAGGCTTTCGTCAAAGATATGTCGGTACTCTGCTCCATTCAGCTTTCTCTAAGCTCTTTCTAGTCTCCCACGCCCTGCCAACTCCACAGCATAATGCTGCCACCATCATGCTTCACCACTGGAGTGATATTGCACAGGTGATGAGTACTTTCCTCCAGACATGAAGCTAATCTTGGTTTTGTCAGACCAGAGACTTGTGATTCCCACAGTCTGAGAGTCCTTTATGTGTTTTTTTAGTAAACTCCATGAGGGTTTTGTAACAGTTGAATTTGATCCCTTGTCCAACGTGCACCTAGCATGTGTTTGAGTCTCATATTCTTCTGAGCTTTTGTGTAAAAGCTGATGCTGTCATTTTTATATGAATAGTTTTGGGTTGTGGAACGAATCATCTGAGTTTCCATTATTTGTTATGGGGAAATTCGCTTTGATATATGAGTGCTTTGGATTGCGATCACGTTTCCGGAACGAATTATGCTCGCAAACCGAGGTTCCACTGTATATACAGTATATATATATATATAGTTATGGATGGCCGGCCATTCATCCCAGCCAATACCCCCACACCGCCAGGTGGAGCCCTCCTTGCAGCATGGAGGTGCCCTGAATGCCAGCAGGGAATCCTGGACATTAGGGTTTTTATACACAGCCCTGCTGGATACCATGGGGGCCACTAGGAGATGCTGCAGGGAGGAACAATGGTTATTTGCCTTACAACCCGGAAGTACGTCTGAGTCACATGGACAAGGGGAATGCCGTGCTTCCGGGGTGAAGAAAATGACTTTTTATCTGACTCGGAAGTGATAGGAGATCACATGGACTGGGGATTGGAACACTTCCGGGTCAGGGAATATAAAAGGATTGTGGGAGCTCCCAGACGGCGAGCTGAGCTGGGTGAAAGGGTGGCAACGCGTCTGTGAGTGTGGAGGATTGTTTATTGTAGAGTATTATGTTTATTAATGAGTATAGTGGAGAGGAGGGTGCTTTGTGCACTGTGCTGTGAAAATAAAGTCAACTTTTGGACTTTGGTGTCTGGTGTCTTGGACAAGGGTTCAAGGGAGTGATAGTACCCCTATCTGTCACTATATATATATATATTTTGCAATCTCATTATTTGGGTGGTTACCTACCAGGTAACTCTTGTGGTTGGTGGGCCTGTCGTCAAACATTAGCCACTCCCCCTCAGTTGTGAGAAGCAGATTACAGATTTGTGATACAGTATCTGCCAAATAATACAAAGGGTACACAACATGTGTTTTGCCTTTATTGGGGCTCATCAGGTGTATGCACTTTTGCATCTCCTTACGGGGATTGAACCTTGGACGTCATCTGCCTAGGCATAATGTTGTCTCCACAAGAGGGAGAAGCACACAGACAGGGAGACGAAAGGGCTAGCATATTTGAAAAGAGGTTCCTAAATTCACAACCTGATTAAAATAGACTTAGACATTGTACCATTTTGCCTGTTTTACTAAACGGGTATTCTGATATGATAGTATATCTCTATATATATAAAATCCAATGTTTGTCTGTCTGTCTGCTATCCATGAGGGGCCTTCCTCACTCACATGCCAGCCTCGGTACATACTTTGCCTCTGCTTGGCTAGCGAACGAGAGACCTACTTAATGGATTTAGATTGTTTTCTTTTTTTTTAATTTGCTTGAACATTCCAGATGAATTTGCGACTTCTCTCATGGCCCTAAGAATCATAGTTTGTTTGCAGGAGCAACATATTTGTGCTAATCCGAGACAGGGGCTGCGGGCCGAGGGGAGGGGGAAGTGTAACGTCAGGAGTGGGGAGCCAGGCAGGGCAATTCTCACTCATGAGCCAGCCTCTGTTTCAATCGGTCTACCTCTGGCCATGTTTTAGAGCGTGCTTTGCCATTGCTTAGCTAGTGATACCTGTTTGTTTATTGGTTTTTAAAGTTTGTCCTGTTTCACTACTTAGTGGGCGGAGCCGCAGGAAAAAGCTAGTATATATATTGTAATAAGGTGCTATATATGTGACTGACCCGACACAAATTGGACACGGAGGCACACGTGTAAAATAAATAAACTTTTATTTTTCTTTACCTGTGGGGCACATCTTCCCCGTAATCCCCACAAGCACAACACAGTCCCAAGTGTAACACCAACACACCTAATCACACTCTTCTCTTCCACCACCACTCCTCCTCCTAGGTAACCTTGTCCTCCTCCACCCGACTCTGGCCCCTGAGTGGTGGTTGCTGGCTCCTTTTATTGGGCACTCAGAAGTGCTCCAGGTGTTTGATTGCCGACATCCGGCTGCACTTCCGGGTGTGGTGAAACCAGTGCCCAAAAGAGGCCAGCAGCTCCTGCTGCAGCACCCCCTGGTGGCGGCTACGGATCACAACAGGGCTGCACCAAACTCCAACCCCAATGAAACCCTGGGGGAGTCCAAGGCACCGCTGCAACCCAGGGAGGCTGCCATCGAGCGTCCAGGGGGAGATGTTGTGTTTCCCATGCTTGCTCCCCTGGTACATATGGTGCATGGGCCCCGGCCATCTGTCACCATATATATATATATATATATATATATATATATATATATATATATATATATATATATATATATATATATAAAACAAAACCTAAATATGTAACACAATATATAGTAAAGTAAAACTAAAGATAACTAATCAGCATTAACCCTTGGCCACTCTGTTGCACGTTTGCCCCGTTCTCCTTCCAATACTTTGGCTCTCCTTCTTCCCTCTGACCAGATGAGATTTTATCTCAACTCTAAGCTTCTTAAGCAAAGTATTTTTATATCCTGTCCCCACATCCTTCCAGGTATCATGACTTAAGCAATTAAAGGTCATCAGTCTTTAGTGTTGTATAGGCAAGAGTCCCCCTAGTCTCATTACAGAGGTGTACTCAAGAGGGCAAGATTGGTTGTCTTACCCAGTACGACTTTGAGACTACAACACATAGACTTGATGGGATGGGAACACATAGACTTCTAGTGGACTGAAGAACCTCAAACCCCACAATAGGGCTTATATTATTAACTGTGGGTTCTTGAATGACCACCTGCTGTGATGGTAGCATCTTTCGATGCTCAATAAGGGTACATCTGCACAGATTAACATTTATATGTACAGAATGTAATAGAATTAGGGAGGACAAGCTAAAAGATGGGAACAGAATCCCCATTTAATGAAGTTTTGCAAAAGTACAAGGGACCTCACTAATAGCACATGGACTTATCTTGCTCAACTGGAAGAATCCCACCCACCTCTTTTAAGTCAGCGGGAAACTGATGTCCTATAGTATTTAGAATTGGAAAAAATCTAATTCTCACTCAGGATCTGTTCAGAAGTTGTTTTTCTTTAAATATGGCAGGATCTACTCAATAGCATTTTAGAATAAGTTTCTATATCTGGGAAAATGATACTCTTCCTTCCTTGCTGCTTCAAAGAATTGCTTTGTTTTCTGACTCTCCTCTCTTTCTTTCTTTTGGGTAGAGGTTGAATTTTGGTTTTGTTACATTTGATTTGTTAAGTTTAGTATGGATTGTTATTTACTTTAAATTAAAATTAATTTAAAAAAAGTATAAGGGACCATTTCTGGTACTTGAAATTGCTGATTAAGGTGCTCCTGAAGGCTCATTTTCTCGAAGGTCTGTTAATGAGCATGAAGCTCGTTCTTATACAGTGGAGTGGGCACAAGGGGAAGGAGTGCTGGTGATGGAGAAGAAGCAATGTCAGCAGTTCCCATCTGATTCTTCCTTCACTCTAAAGGCAAAGGAGGGAAAAGGCATTAGACGCTATGGTGAACACTTCCCCATTCTCAGGTAGTTGCCAATGTAAAACCCTCAAACCCTCCCATAACATTTTATATCAAACACTACATTCTCAAATCTGCTTAATCCAAGCCATGAAACAGGAGCTAATCTTTTGAGAGATGCCAGATCATCTCAGAATCCGCCGATATATACAGAGACATTTTGGACTTGCCAATGAAACCACCAATTGATCTGAAGAATATTCAGATCCCACACAGAAAACGATCAGGCTGAGATATCAGCCCAGTGTACTGGACCTGTGGGGAACTAGTGCTGCCTCCTACATATTAAATATAACCAGCAAAGGTGAGGCTTAAGTGTATGTTTATTGTCATGTTTTTCACAGAGTACTGACATTAATACAATACCAGCAGAAGACAAGAATAGTACAACACCAAAACTGTCTTTCTAAGGCAGTGCCTGTTATATGCGGTGCCCTCCATGTTTGGGACAAAGCCACATTTTTCCTTGGTTTACCCATCTGCTCCACAGTTTAAATGTGGATGTGTAAATGTGTCTTTGTCCCAAACAATATGGAGGGCACTGTGTGACATGGAAGAGGGTTAGCTTGTGGCACCAATACTATTCTGAAAACAATATGACTTTCTAAAGACACTAGAACTGTGGTCTGTTGTACTCCACATGGTTATGCTATATAAATTGACACACATTATATTTTGAATCTGTGGGAGTGTTGTAAAATTAGAATGACTGACAAAGTGTTCCATAGGGGTTCAGCGCTGGGCTAATGTTCAATCCCAAATGTTTTTAAATTGATTTTTTTTACAGTCTATAAATCTCCAGTAATGTACCTTGTGGCAGGGGGAATCTTAATGTAGCCTATGACCTTCATCTGGATCTGCCAGCAGTTTATGTAAATTTAGGTTGGCATAGCTTCAGTACCTTTCTAATCTGCAAAAAAAAAAAATACTGAGACTGACATTTGGAATGATGGCAGATTTGGTAAGTTTATTTATTATTACGATTCATTTTTTTTATTTAACCACTTTAAAGCTTTATACAATACTTGATTTAACAAAACAAGTGTCTTGTTAATACAAAGCTAAAAACACGCTTACTGTATAGCAATGTGAACAGAAAGGGGCGCTAGTGTACCATACCTAATCTAAGAAATAATACTAAGTATCAAAAATGGTGCCTTTATTTAACCAAACAAAGGAAGAAAGAAAGTGGAAAATAAAAGAAAAATAAACCCTTGGAGCCTCTCTTTCCCATGTGCTACTTGTGGTGGCTGGTCCACCTGTCCACTTTGGCACAACTCCCTCTTTTCTCTATGTTGGTGTTTCTATGTCTCTCCCTCCAGTCAAGTGCTTGTCCTCAGTCTTACCAACAATACACTTGAAGTGTGTTTGGAGCCTGTAATCAGAATATAAGTTTAATATGTCACTGTGCTCTGTGCAAATATTTTAAATCTGTTTTTCTTTTCTTCTCACATGTACAGCTAACACAAAACCAGATTTAGTACAGGGGCCCAGCATTTAGAACTGCTAGGCAAAGCATTTTAAGGCAAGACAAGTTAAGGACAACTGCGAAATGGGCAACGTGCACTATTTCTGTGTGTCACATTCAGCATGAAATTGGATCTTCTCTTTCCCTTGTTTGGAATTGCATTATTCACCTAAGTGGGGGCTTGCACATGGAAAAAGAATATGAAGCCTTGGAACATTGCCCGGCACACCTTTGAAGCCAATGGACGGATAGGAGATACCGTCATCCGATCCAGAAAATCCTTCCAACGCAGCGACGAAAATGGCAGACTCTATACATTGGGCCCCCACTTCGGTGACGGTCTTGTCACGGCTTCCTTGTCTGTTATGCCGTGTACATCGTCATTAAAGAAAGCTAAGTTATTTCTCTTATGTGATTTCCTACCACCGTATCACTGAGGGAGGGGTATCGCATTTTAATTAATATCTATATACAGTAGTTTCTGGTTATGTATTTACAAAAGAACTTATTCTAACAAGGGAGCTAGTGCCCCCTACAGAGCCATATGGGGTAAATGTATTTAGATTAAAAAAGGCCAAATTATTATTTGTGAATGACATGGAAAACAATAGTTAATAATGCAGCCTCATAACTTCACAGACTTAAGTTTGAATGTTTGTCCAACAGCCCACTGTGCCCACTGTTGTTTTCTTCATGTTACAAAGTTTCTCCAGTTAGTCTCACTTACAAGTGGATATGTGTGTATGAATGTGCCCTGTAATAGGCTCATGGTATTTCAGCTTGGTCCCTGTCTTCTTCTTCAAGAATTCTGTGATGATCAGTTTAATTTTTCTACACTGTGGTGTGCTGGTCTGGTAACATCACTTCAACAGAGGCCCACAAGCTAATTAAAAGTGCAAAATATTACATGATAATAAAAAAAATTATAGGGCACATTCTAGACCCCTGGAGGTCATAGCGAAGGAGAGGATAAAACAAAACTGAGTGCCATTGTAAACGATGCTGCGCATCTTCTCTGTGAAACAAAAAACACTAAGGACTTTCAACAAATGACTTATTCATTAGAAGTGTGTCAAGAAATACAACTGGGGGGCTCCCATATACCAATAGCAATAAGTCTGCATAATACCGCACTGCAACTGGGATGTTCCTTTCTTTTGAATTTTTCATGTTTTATAGAAATTCCAATGTGTGTGTGTGTGTATTTATTTACCTATTTCATTTACCTATTTATGTATTTAAAGAGCTTTTGTAAAAAAACAAATTTCACTTTGGGGATAAATAAAGTTCTATCTATATATCTATTAAATAGTGCCTCACATATCTATTATATAGTGCCTTACATGTCTGTCTATCTATCTGTCTGTCTAGCCATTAAATAGGGCCTCACATATCTATTATATAGTGCCTTACATGTCTGTCTGTCTAGCCATTAAATAGGGCCTCACATATCTATTATATAGTGCTTTACATATCTATCTATCTATTATATAGTGCCTCACATATCAATTATATAGTGCCTTACATATCTATCTATCTATCTATCTATCTATCTATCTATCTATCTATCGTTTTCCATACAGCTCCATCCTGCACTATCCCCTAATTAAACTTTTAACCATCAACAACAACAGTAACATTTATTTCCATAGCATGTTTTCATACAAAGGATGTAGATTGAAGATATTAACGAGATGTCAAAGAAATAGTTACAAGCAACGAAAAAACATAAATAAATAAGAATAATAATGAATAAAGAGTATACAAAAAAGTGCACTCTTACGTAAGACAGATATTTAGTTAAGCTATACATTCAAATTATCTTTGACTTTATCCATTCTCCTCTGCTTTGGCCTCCCTCACTCACTCTTCCCTTGTACTTCCATATTCATCACTCTTTAGTCCACATATTCCTTGTCTCTCCTCATCACATGTCCATACCATTTCAACCTACACCTTCCTGTACTTTCTTAGCTTTCTCTCCCACTTTTGTTGTACCTCTCGTTGTCTCATTATTTATTCTGTCCTTTTTTGTAACTCCATACATCATTTTTAACATTCTCATTTCTGCCACATTGAACTTCTTCTCCTGCACTGCTCCCTTCCCTGCCCATGTCTTGGCTCCACACATCATTGCTAGTCTTACCACTGTCTTATAAACCTTACCATGAACCTTTGCCTTAATTCTTTGATCACACACTACTCCTGATACCTTCTTCTAATTACACTTCAATGTGCTATGCAAGCAGAACCTAACTTTTTAATCCTGATCATCATTAAAACTCATATATCTTCAGTCCTATATCTTCCAAAGTCCATCTCCATTCTTCTAGCTTCCTCTGAACCTCCTCCTTTCTGGTGTTACACAAAACCATGTCATCATTAAAAATCATACACTAGGGCGACTGCTAATTTATACAATGAGTCAACACATCCATAACAATATGAAAAAGGTACGGACTTAAAGAACACCCCTGGTGCAGACCTACTCTGACTTGTCTGCTACCTAAACACTGCTTTTATCCCTCATACAAATCCTGTACAATCTTTACTTACTTCTTTCCAAGTTCCAAGGGTTAATCACCAGTGTTTTTAATAATAATAATAAATGGGGCCACATCTCCCGTCCGTCTATTTAATAGTGTGACCTATGAAATAATCTGATGCCTGTGCAGACTTTCCTAGGGAACGTATGTGGGAAGTATGAAACAAAAAATGTACATGACAGCAAATGGAGACAAAAGCAGAAACAAACAATAAAGTCAATTAATTCTTCATTGACAACAAACCTATGTGAAGAACAGCAAAAGCAGCTGAAACCTAAAAAGTTTAATAATGAAGGAGAATAGAATACGAAACTATGATGTTCGTCTGTTCCAATGATATTATTCATTAGAAATGAGGGGATTTCATTGTCTGAAGAGAAGGAAACCGCATTATTTTATCTATGTGTAATAAATTAATTACAATAGGCCGCTGAGAAACTAGAAAACTGGCAAAGATATATAACATCTCACTTTGCTAACTGCCTTTCCCAAATCCCATCAAGGAGACATCATAATGAGAAATCTAATTTGAAAATTTCAATATAGAAACAAATGGATGTGGAACTCATTAGAGGAACGTAGCAATTGCATCTCACAAAGTGTGAGATGGTATTCTTGTAGGTTTTTAAGCAAATTGCTTATAAAGAAGTGGGGGCAATAAAGCAATGAACAATTTTGTAATGCCAAAATATTGTAAGGTTGAAATTTTATCTCTTTTTATTGGCAAAATGGAGGTAAAAATGGGCATATTAGTTGGTTGCAATCTCTGCATTCAGGTCTTTTTAATTATGCCCAGTGGGGGTGCAGGCTCAGCAGTGGTCATACACAGACAATGGAATCAATGTTTAAGCCTAAACAAGTCCCCTAACTGCTCATTATCTAGAAGTATTCACCCTAAAAGTAAATTCTATAGATAGATTAAGTGATTTTAGGAGGTTTAGGTAGATTGCATGTGCTTTTAATAAAACTGGACCGAAACAATGAATTGTTAGTAATCAGTGAAATAGACATACTGTATTTCATTGAAACTCATGGATCTAAGTTATTTATAAATCTGCCTCATATTAATGCTATTAGTGTAGTACTTTTGGATAAAGATTCATTTTATCCGGTCTGACATGAAGCCATCAAGGATGACCAGCACTGCATCCATCATGCGGCTAGACCTACAGTGGAATCAGAAAGACCTCTTCATTTTCAGCAAACTTTATTATGTTGTCGATTTGAAAACGATTTGTAATTGATATATTTGCCATTTTGCCCATCACTCAATAACTCATAATGACAAAATCAAAACATGGAATCAGAAAGGATTGCAAATGTATTAAAAATCTTTATCTATTAAAAATATTTTAGTTTAGGTACTGCAAAAATGTATCAATTGCCCATTTACTCTTATGTAACAAGACTTTAACATACACTTCTTTGGATCTCAAAAAATAGCGTACAAAGCATCAGTAAAGTGTTTATGCATCCCAGCAATGCAACCTACTAATCAAAGTGTCACTTTGGACTTGTCTGAGGTGGATTAACTGACACACATTTCTCTTGAAATCACACATTTAGTATAAGACCTGTGAATTCTTCAAGTTAGCAGGTAATTCTACCATCATGTCAATATGCCACACAGCACAAAGACGAATAACCAATCTACTGATGTATTTTTTATAAGTATCATGAAGACCCAAAGAACCTTTTGTTAAGGTCTTGTTTTGTTAAGGCCTCTAGTTTTTCCTTGAAATGAACACTTTCATGAGAATGAGAATGTTGTGTATTGACTTCAACTCAAAATTCAACACAGTTGGCTCCATGAAGCTAGAGGTTAAGCTCAAGACCCTTGGATTAAATACCACCCTGGGTAATTGTTTCCAGGACTGATGGGCTTCTTCAGATCTAACATAAATACAGTAATCCCTCGCTATATCGCGCTTTGACTTTCGCGGTTTCGCTCTATCGCGGATTTTATATGAAAGCATAACTAAATATATAACGCGGATTTTTCGCTGCTTCGGGCTCTGCAGACAATGTGTCTTTTTTACTTCCTGTACATGCTTCCTCAGTTGGTTTGCCCAGTTGATTTCATACAAGGGACGCTATTGGCAGATGACTGAGAAGCTAACCAATCAGAGCACGCAGTTAAGTTCCTGCTCGCTGAATGCAGTGTTAACCAGGAAGTCTCGTCTCGCTCATTCAGCATCAACGTGTTTAGCTGTGTAAAGAGTTGTGCTCTTTTGTGTTTATCTTTGTGCATAGTCAAGCCCTTCATTATGGCTCCAAAACGATCTGCTACTGCTTCAGGGGCCGTGCCCAAGCTCAAACGGAAGATGTTAACGTTTGCCAAAAGGTAAACGTTTTGGATTTGTTGAAGGCTACGATTCTTTTATTTAAAAAGTAGGAAAGGAATATAAGATCTACAGCCACAGTGTCCTTTTAACCAGGGTGCAAAACGAGTTGTAAGTGGATGTAATAAGGCAGTAGTCTGGATGGAATCTGCTTTAGGGATTTGGATTGAAGACTGCCAGAAGAAGAACAATGGCTGTGCTACACAGTCGCCTGAAGTGGCTGCTTTAGAAGAGCTGTAGCGCTCTCCTTTGTTGAGCAGTAAAATAAAACTCATTGTTATCGGACAAGTCATCGTGTCATTGTTGGTGAGTAACCATAATAATTTTCTACTTACAGTACTTAGTACATGTATGTACGTTTAGTGTCACTGTACACACATTTACTGTATACTATTTTTCTTGCATTGTACATATTTATTGCTGGTGGCCTGTCTATCGTAATGGCTGTAACATGTGATATCGGAGACACTCAATATCTTTAAAATAATATTTAGGTTTTACTGTATATAAACAGTGTGTTTATATACATAATTTCAGTGAATCTTACCTAATATCTAAGAGAAGACAAAGGGATTATGCTGTATAACTCTGCGGGGAATATTTATAAACAGTGTGGGCGAGTTTATAAGGGCTTAAATATATAAAAATAACCATACAAACATATGGTTTCTACTTCGTGGATTTTCACCTATTTCCTGATCGAGGAGGGATTACTGTACTTTGAACAAAGCAATACAGTACAGCAGGCTATGTTCTCCATTTGTTGCTGTTCTCCCAGTCCAAATGTGACACAAGCTTCATTATCTGGTTTACTGATGACAGAACGGTAGCGTATCTGATTAAAATCATGTAGAGACAGCCTACAGCTTTACTGAATGGCAGGAACATGACAATTTGAGCCTTGATGTCAGAAAAACAGAGGGGCTGTCTGAAGACTTCACAAGACTTGGAGGAGGTCACAGTCTTAATGATGTCAATGGTGTTGCTGAGGAAATAAGGAATGGTTTTAAGTTCTTAGGGGAATACATCAGTGACAATTTCCTTTGGTTCTTGATCGCCTGGTGAAGATGGTTCAACTACAACTTAAATATCTGAGAAGGTTAAGGACTTTCCTGCATCCTCACTAACCTTTAGTGAAGCATAATGTGGAGCAAGCTGACTAGCTGCATCATAATCTAAACTGATAACTTTTCATGTTTACGCCCTTAAGTTCCTTCATTGCCTTATGTTTCAATCCTTTTTACATCTTTTTTGGTACTTTTTGATGCTTTAAATACTTGTTTATGTAAATATTGTCAAGTCTTTTTTATTATGTGCCTTTGATATCATATACCAAATTTGTTTTGTGAGTATTTACCTTCTATGTGTATATTTTTGTTCTGTCATGTTCCTTGTATTTTATTGGTGGACTCCTCAGGAGGCAGGGCCACCTTGACCACATCTTTACGGAGCCACCTCCAGCCTTCATATATAGACTGACAGAACAAGTCCCTGTGATTCATTTGAATGTGCCGTTTGGTGGTGTTTGTAAGTATTGTATTTCTTCGATATCTGGATATATATTATGGTTTGGTTGCTGTGTGTTGCCTTTTTAGGCAAATAGTTTAACTTCCTCTTTTGAGCATTTTTGTTATTTGTGCTATTTTGCTATTAAACATCCTGATATAAAAATGTTTTGTGGACTTGTCTGTTCTTCAGCTGGAGATTTCACAGTTCTCCCTTGGATATCTTCAAAGTTTTGGGGTCTTTTTGCTATTGTTTTGGATTTAAAGACCTGACCTTCCTTCAGATGCCTAGCCAGGTCTAAATTCTCCCAGCTTCCGGGAAGATTAGGATTGCTTTGGGGTGAAATTTGTTTTGCGGACTATTTTGGAGACTTCACCCCGTGCTATTTTATGTTGCCACAGCAATCATAACACAATTTACCTTGCATGAAGTGGTTAAAACAGCCCAGTGCCTTACTGGAGTCATTGTCTCATCCATTATTTATTATAAGAGATGTGTGAAGAAAGAACTTTCCTTTGTTTGAGAGTCTACCCAGCAAAAAAAAAAAAAAAAGATTGTCCCACTGACATCCAGCAAGCGGTTATATTACATTTAATGCAGATTTATTGTGTTAACAGATCACCTGTGACATAAACCTAATATAAAATGTACCAACTAACCACTTAGGTTCTTTTCTTAGGGCAGATTTCAAAATCCTCCTTTTAACATACAAAGCCTAAAATAGCCAAGGTCCGGCTTACTTGTCTGAACTTATCATGACTTACAAACCACAACGTATGTTAAGATCTAAAGATGCCGGTTTGCTTATGATTCCAAGGATTAATAAAATAACAGTGGGAGGTCGAGCTTTTAGTTACAGGGCCCCTAAACTGTGGAATGGTCTGCCTGCTTCTATAAGAGATGCCCCTTCAGTCTCAGCCTTTAAATCCTAGCTGAAGACTCACAACTTCAGTTTAGCACACCCTGACTAGAGCTGCTGATTAACTGTACATACTGCATCTCTGTTGTTAGTCATTAGCACTAAAACATAAGTAACATGATGGTTATAACTGGATACTAACCCTCACCTATTCTGTTTCTCTTCTCGGTACTCAAATGTGGCACTTGGTGCCACTGCCCTTCTGCCAAGTTGTTTTGCCTGCCTAAGGTAGTCATCTCTCAGAGGATCGCAGGAATCATCAGGTAGAGGGGTCCTTTCTTCGGATTGGCTGGCCCAGTGCTGACTCAGGTAGAGGGGTACTTTCATCATATTGGCGGGCCCAGTATTGACTCAGCTTTCGAATTGCCAATAGTAGGAGGCAGCTTGATGGCCAATGTCTCCAGGAACAAATCCAAATTGTATTATGTGATATCTTCTGTTAAATTCTGCTCTGTAATTGTAATATTTTTATTTTACTATTATATTGTATTGAGGATTACTTGTATTTTGTTCTGTGTATCGCATTGTATTGACCCCCTTCTTTTTGACACCCACTGAATGCCCAACCTACCTGGAAAGGGATCTCTCTTTGAACTGTCTTTCCCAAGGTTTCTTCCATTTTTTGGGGGGGAGTTTTTCCTTGTCTTCTTAGAGAGTCAAGGCTGGGGGGCTGTCAAATGGCTGGGCCTGTTAAAGCCCATTGTGGCACTTTTTTGTGATTTTGGGCTATATAACAGTAAATTGTATTGTATTGTATTGTACTAATGGAGGATTGGAAGAAATGCCTATGCACCTGTTACCTATAACCTTTTACCTCATTGTCTGTATTGTGCAAAACATTTTAGACATTAATGCCATTCCTTTGTTTTATATCCCCTGTCTGCTGCACTACATCATTGTATCATGTACTATATTGTCACTACATTTCAAATTTCGCCTCACTAGCCAAACTAGCAACAAATATTTTTCACTGTAAGGTACAGGGACAATAAATTGAGATGAACTGAATGTGTTTATTGATCTGACTTTGACTGGTGGCTACCGTGTATGACTAAAGGGCACACATTTCACATTAAACCAACCTTGGAAACTGGCAAATGAAACTAGACATACAAGAAAAAAAACAATACTTGAGATTTCTAGTGCATCTACAAATAAACCATCTCCACAGGGAATCATGGAAACATAACTTACACGCCACAGGTGGTCATGTCTAAGAGATGAGAAATCTTAACTTGTCTTTTATACTGCAGGTACCCGCATTCTAAGATTGTAGAGCATAAGATGATCTGTTTAGGTTGCGTTTATTGTATGATTTTTTTTATGTCACTCTGTCAATACCTGAATGATCTATCCAAAAGCACACCAGTGTTGGCCTTGGTTAATCCAATTCATGAAGAGTTCACATAAAGACAAATCTCCCTGCCTCCCTTGACCCTGTTTAGTTTGCATACCGCTCAAACAGGACAACTGAGGATTCCATATACTCTGCCCTTCACCTGTCCCTAACACATCTGGATAAAAAAGACGCATATGCCAGGATGCTATTCATAGAATTTAGCTCTGCCTTCAACACAACCATCCCTCAAAAGCTGGTTGTAAAACTGAGCAGGTTGGGCCTGAACAACACCCTCTGCAACTGGATCCTGGACTTCTTGACAGAGAGGCCCCAGTCAGTTCGGATGGGCTGCAACAATTCCAGCATCATCACACGGAGCACTGGAGCACTGCAGGGCTGCGTCCTTAGTCCAATGCTCTTCATCCTGCTGACTCATGACTGCACAGCCACGCAGAACACCAACCACATGATCAAGTTTGCGGATGATACGACGGTGATGGGACTGATAAGCAGGGATGATGAAACAGCATACAAAGATAAGGTGGAATGGCTGTTCACATGGTGTGAAGACAACAATATATCTCTCAATGTCGACAAGACAAAAGAGATAATTGTGGACTTCAGAAAATCACATCCTGCCCACATCCCACTCAGCATCAACGGTTTAGATGTGAAGACTGTTAGGAGTACGAAGTTCCTCGGTGTGCAAATAACTGAGGAACTTACATGGACGCATAACACCTCATCATTTATCAAGAAAGCCCAGCAGAAACTACACTTCCTGAGGCGGCTGCAGCGAGCAAGTCTCCCCCCTTCCATCCTCACCATGCTCTACAGAGGCACCATTGAGAGTGTTCTGACCGGCTGCATCACTGTCTGGTATGGCAACTGCAACATATCTGACTGCAAGTGCCTGCAAACGATAGTGAAGACAGCAGAGAACATTATTGGGGTGCCTCTCCTTTTACTACAGGACATATTTTACAAACACAGTGTCCGCAAGGCCTGCAGCATTGTGCAGGACCTCTTACACCCCTCACATGGACTTTTCACACTTCTGCCATCCAAGAGAAGATACTGCAGCATCAGAGCCAGATGTCCCAGGCAGCAGGAGAGTTTTTACCCCCAAGCTGTCAGACTCCTTAACACCAGGCTGCCCCCTGGGAACTTCCAAACTGCTTCAACCACCTCTAAAAAGAGAACTTTTATACATGCAAGCCACTTTCCTGCAAAGACGAGTGTGCATGTAGAAAAGAACTGAAAATCTCATACTGACCTTTAAGTATTTAAAGTAGGCACACTGCACTTTGACATTCTTTGAAACATTCTGACCTGTCATTGTTTCCACACGTCTTAAACAACTATTATCATACATTGATAATTTCTGTATTATCTATTATTTATTTCTATACATATTTATTGACTATATTTATGTACCAAGATTGCATAATGCCATACAGTGCATCAATGTTCATATTGCTTACTACACGTCAATATTGCTGCTACTTCTTTGTCTTGTCTTTGCGCAATGTCTTGTCTTGGTTGTGTTTTAATTTTAATTTTAAATCTTAATTTTAATTTTAAATTTTAATTTCAATTCTAATTTTAATTATTTATTTGCACTTCATGTTGTTACACTGTGGACCCTGAACTTTGCAATTTTGTCTATCTGTATACTTGCTTATGGTTGAGATGACAATAAAGTTCACTTGGATTACACTGGATATAAGGCAGAAAACAATGTGCAAAGGGCACCTGCTCATCCCAGGGACCATTCATGCATACACCTACAGCCATAATAATATAGGCCGGATTTGGGCATTAATTTAGTGATGTAAAAAGAGAATCAGAGTGGCCATAGGAAAACCCACACAAACACAAAAAAAACATACAAATTCCACAAAGACAAGGACCACATATAGGATCTGAAGTCAGTCTGCGGGGCATTAGCACTAACCTCTCCACCATCATACTAGCCCAGAACACTTAATCAATAATGATAACATAAAATTAAAATTTCAAAATATAACTATATCATTTGATCATTAAGAAAATACACCACTTGTAAGGGATAGGTGGGTTGAAGCGATAGAAACAGTTCTATGAGCAAGGAAGCAGACAGTGGCAGTGGCTTTTTCTTAGGAAAATGTCTCATTTTATGTAAAGATCTGACCATATGGTGACCCACTTTGAATAGTGAAGGAAAGAGTGAGAAACAATTAATAGATGACTGATTATTCCTGAACAAAAGAAAACAAAAGTAATCCATGTCGGTTATTATTGGAAAAGTGGCCTTCACTCCAATAGTGATGAACTGATTTGAGTAACTGGTGCTGGGACAGACAAAACAGACTTTTAGATGTTGCATTTATACTGTATAATGTGTATTTCATATTTATATACAGTATATTAGTGGAAAACACAAACAAGCATAAAGAGTTGGGGCACCTGTAAAATTTAAAATAAATGCAAAGTATAAACATGTCAAGAAAGTGAAAAAAACATCTTCACATACGTGAGTCTTAAAGTGACTGCTCCAAGATGACGACAGTTCCAGTTAAGTACAGGCCAGGCAGGAAGTGGCAGGGTGACGTGAACAAATGTCATAAGTGACATCAGATGTTGTAAGGCTGTCAATCATCCGGCCTATAGAGGAAGGAAGAGAAGAGACGTTAGTATACATCGCCACCCTGAGAATCGGCAAGGAATTGCCACCACCAGAGCCTGTAAGCTGTCCTCAAGGTGCACTTGTGTGACAACATACTGTATATACAGTATATAAGGACTGATCATGTTGCACTTGCATACTCTGGGGCTGGTTCAATCAGATACAAAAGTAACAGACTTTCAAACGAATACCGGTGCAGGATCAGCTGTGACAATAGCACATAAGGCAGTTACCGCTCAATGTTTGGGGGCTTTTAAGATAGCTCACTTATGTGCTGATCTCCAGACCACCTCTTGCTTTTCTTCAGACATTGATTCTTCCTTTCTTCAGATGAACGCTTCTGAGGAAGACATCTTCGAGTTTTATTAATCTGGAGGGTTGATGCTTGAGCAAGACAGTGAAATAGACTCCACAAGACCTGTGGGTGTCCTGTTCTATTTTATCATTATTTAACTCAATTGGAATCACCATTGGTTTTACTCAATCAGTTCGCAATTCATGGGTTATCTCTGACACTAGCATGTCATTGAAAACACACATTACAAAACTATCCAAAACATGTTTTTTTCATCATAAAAATATTGGAAAATTAAGATGTTTTGTAAATTTGCAGGATACTGACAGATTAACTCATGCATTCATTTCTAGTTGGATTGACTATTGCAATGTGGTGTTCACTGGCTGCTCAAGCTGTTCTTCATACCGCTTTCAGTTATAACAAGAAAAAGAAACCACATGACTCCAGTTCTCAAGTCCTTACACTGGCTGTTGTGAAGTGGCCTGAGTTCAAAAAAGCACAGCTGCAAAAACAATTCCAATTCCAGGGTTGCCCTCTAGAGGGGGGAAACACCATCAAAATATTCCGACTAGAAACAAAAAGGTGCAAGATAAATAAAAGGTTTATTTTAACAAATGGCTATTCAAGTCCCAATGCTTCAAAGTACACAAGGAGATTGCTGAAATGGAAAAACGATACACAGTAAACAAAGTCCCAACATGTAACCCAAAAATCGTGGTTGAAAACAGAGCAGAGTTTCAAAAATATCAATAAGCATGATAATAAAAACAGAATCCAAGAGGCAGAATACAGGGTTGAAATACCAGAAAACACAAAACAAGCAATAGCACATAAACTCACCAAAAACACTCTTTACTCCCAGCGCATTCAATAAACTGGCTGTTACTGGCGGGGAAGTGTAGGTGGCCCCGACCCCTGTGGAATCACTCACAAAGCACAAGGGACATAATTAAGCCCCTTCCCCGTTTTCAATATACAAATAGAAAAATGTACATAATAATTAAAACGAAAACATAAATACAAACAATAGAAATAAAATTAGACAAAATAGACCCAAATATGAATTTGAACCCGAGCCAGGGGGAAAATGCTAGCTGAAACATGACACTGACTTCCAGTTAAGTTTAGAGCAGATTTCAAAATCCTCCATTAACAAATGTCCAAGCCCCTCCTCACTTAACTGAACTTATCACTACTTACAAACCAGAGCTGAAGACTCATTACATCTGCTTAGCATACCCTGAGTAGAGCTGCGGATTAGCTATGTATAGTGCATTTCTGCAGAAATATGATGCACTTTGTGATCTGACATCTTTCTTTCATGGCCAGCCTTACATCTTTCAGATAGTTGTGCTACAGGAGCTCTTCTGGGGAATCGGACCAGGCAGGCTAGGCTTCACAACCCATGCACATCAGTGAGCCTTGGGTGCTTATGACCATGCTAGCAACTGATCAGTTGTTCATCCTTGGACCACTTTAGGTAGGTACTAACTACTACATATTGGAATCGCCGCACAAAACCTGTTGTTTTGGAGATGCTATGACCCAGTCATCTAATGCTCACTATTTTGCCCTTGTCAAAGTCACTTAGATCTTTACACTTGCCCATTTGTCCCTTCCTACACATCACAATCAAAAACTGACTGTTTATGTGCCGTCTAATATATCTCACCCCTTGACAGGTGTCATTGGAATGAGATAATCAAATGTTATTTACTTCACCTGTCAGTGCTTTTCGGTTATGTTGCATTTTATGTATGCTCTTTTGTTATGTGTTGGAGATACATACAAGTAGGAATTACATCTATTCGAATAAAATTGTAATACCCTCTGTATATCTTTTGAACTTTTTGAGTATGTGATTCACCATTAAGGTGAAAGATTTCTGGTGGATCTACTTTAGTAATGCCTTCGAGAATTTTAAAAAGCAGGATTAGGTCCATATGTGGTCTTTCCTAAGCAGGTTTAATTCTCTGAGTCTGTCACAGTAGGACACGTCCTGAAGTCCCATGATGCACTTGGTTGCTCTCCTCTGCACAGCTGCAAGTGCTGCTATGTCTTTCCTGTAGTGTGCTGACCAGAACTGCACATAGTACTCCAGATTTGGTGTCACAACTGCAGAATATAGTCTGAGCATAATGTACCTTGACTTAAATTCAACTATTTTCATGATATAACCTAACATTTTATTTGCCTTTTTAATTGCTTCTGTGCATTGCTTAGTTGATGAAAATGCTGTGTCAGGCAGCTTTAACTACTCCTCCCAAACAGTCACTTTTAGAGTCAGCAGCAGGCCAACATTTTTTTCTCCAAGAACAACATCCTAGAAATTATGAGAATGAACCATGGTATCCCTACTTGACTTGACCTTCTTTAAATGGCAGAATCTCATAATTGGTACCCATGCTACTCACTCTGTTAAACATAAAAGCATAACTTAAAGATTCTTACTTAGAACAATGTGACTTCTGGTGGCCAAATGGCCTTGCAACACCTTCTCTTTATTCACACTCTTTGTTAAATGCTCAGGTAGTGGGGTCATCTGCCCAATAGCTTCATGGAGGAACAATTCAGGTCACATTTTATCCACTTGTGTTATTTTTTGTCTACTGCTTTTCTGGGGTAACTAACATCCATCCATTAATCAACCCGCTATATCCTAACTACAGGGTCACGGGGGTCTGCTGGAGCCAATCTTAGCCAACACAGGGTACAAGGCAGGAAACAAACCCTGGGCAGGGTGGCAGCCCACCGCAGGGCATACACACACACACACCAAGAACATACTAGGGACAATTTAGAATCGCCAATGCACCTAACCTGCATGTCTTTGTACTGTGTGAAGAAACCAGAGCACCCAGAGGAAACCCACGCAGAAACGGGGAGAACATGCAAACTCCACGCAGAGAGTACCCAGGAAGTGAACCCGGGTCTCCTAACTGCGAGGTAGCAGCGCTACCCACTGCGTCACCATGCCACCCAACTAACATACACATGAAGTATATATACTACTAACTGTCCCCAGTGGTAGTGAAACAGGACAAACTTTAAAAATCAATTAAAAAAAAAAAAGTTATTCTCGCCAAGCGGAAGGTAGGTACGCTCTAATGTCAAACGTTGCTACTGTATCTGATTGAAGTTGAGAGAGTGTCCCCTGTGTGGGGAGAAAAGCACGTGGCTGTGATTTCTCTGAGAATCAGCAGCTACCCTCAAAAACACACGTAGCTCTGATCTCTCTCTCAAAAACGTCAAATGTTACTCCTTAACAACAACAACAACAACATTTATTTATATAGCACATTTTCATACAAACAGTAGCTCAAAGTGCTTTACATATTAAAGAATAGAAAAATGAAGGACACAATTATAAAACAAAATAAATCAACATTAACATCGAATAAGAGTAAGGTTCAATGGCCAGGGGGGACAGAAAAACACAAAAACTCCAGACGGCTGGAGAAAAATAAAATCTGTAGGGATTCCAGACCATGAGACCGCCCAGTCCCCTCTGGGCATTCTACCTAATATTAATGAAACAGTCCTCTTTGGATTTAGGATTCTCACGGAAGGGCTTGATGAAGATGGTCACGTAGACTTCTGCCTTTTAATCCGTCCATCATTGTTGGAGCATCATGATGCTTTGAGTAGGTGGTGGTGGCGCGCACCACAAAGAAACCATAAAAGAAACAGAAAAGAGAGTAGGGGTCAGTACGGATTTTAGAGCCACCATGAATAGTTATTTTGAGGAAATTGAACATATAGAGTATCAGGATTAAGTTAAATTACGATTAAAATGAAGTTATAAAAAGGCCATGTTAAAGTAATGTGTTTTCAGCAGTGTTTTAAAGTGCTCTACTGTATCAGCCTGGCGAATTCCTATTGGCAGGCTATTCCAGATTTTAGGTGCATAGCAGCAGAAGGCCGCCTCACCACTTCTTTTAAGTTTTGTTCTTGGAATTCTAAGGAGACACTCATTTGAGGATCTGAGGTTACGATTTGGAATATAAGGTGTCAGACATTCCGATATATAAGATGGGGCGAGATTATTTAAGGCTTTATAAACCATAAGCAGAATTTTAAAGTCAATTCTGAATGACACAGGTAACCAGTGTAGTGACATCAAAACTGGAGAAATGTGTTCGGATTTTCTTTTCCTAGTTAGGATTCTAGCAGCTGCATTCTGCACTAGTTGCAAGTGATTTATGTCTTTCTTGGGTAGTCCTGAGAGGAGTGCATTACAGTAATCTAGTCGACTGAAAACAAACGCGTGAACTAATTTCTCAGCATCTTTCTAAAATATAAGAGGTCTAACTTTAATTATGTTTCTTAAGTGAAAAAATGCTGTCCTAATGATCTGATTAATATGTGATTTAAAATTCAGATTACAGTCAACAATCACCCCTAAGCTTTTTACCTCCGTCTTGACTTTTAATCCTAATGTATCCAGTTTATTTATAATAGCCTCATTGTATCCATTATTGCTGATCACTAAAATTTCAGTTTTCTCTTTATTTAACTTGAGAAAATTACTATTCATCCATTCTGAGATACAAGTCAGACATTCTGTTAGTCTAAAAATAGATTCTTAAAAACTGTAGATGTTTGTCCAAAATGTTTCCTGGGCAATATCTAACCTGCGAACACTGCAATCAAGCTCCGGCCTCACTGGGCCACATGTTTTGGGCCTGCACCACATTAACATCATTTTGGACCAAAATCTTTAAATGCCTTTCAGACAGCTTGGATGTCATAATCCCTCCTAACCCACTAACAGCTGTGTTTGGTGGGCTTACAGAGGGGCTTAAAGTAGAGAAGGACAAACAAACTGGAATGGCCTTTACTACACTATTGGCAAACAGACTTATTTTGCTCAATTGGAAGAATCCTAACTCTCCTGTTCTAAGTCAGAGGGTAACTGATGTTATATACCATTTGAAACTGGAAAAAATCAAATTCTTAGAGGGGTCTGTACAAAACTTTCTCAAAACCTGTCAGGATCTAATCATTTTAGAATAAGCATTTAAATTGAGGAAGCAGGTTCTCTCCCCTCTTTTACTTCGTTTATCTTTATTCATTTATTATTTTATCTATTCATTTGTCTTTACTAAGTCTTACATTGCTGGCCTACCTCTCTTTCTCAGGGGTGGGGGTTGATTTGTTTTGAACCTTTTTTTTTTCTTTTGTGAAACTTGAGTTATGTGTATGGAATGTTATTATTTATTTTAATAAATTCAATTAAAAAAAAACAATCTGTAGATGATAATTTCTGCTGAACAAACAGGTATCGCTAGCTTAGCGGAGGCAAGGTACGCTCCAAAATGTGGCTAGAGGTTAACAGACTCAAACGGAGGCTGGCGCGTGAGTTAGGGGTATCCCACCTGGCTCTCCCCTCCTGAGGTCTTGCTTCCCCCTCCCTCTCAGTCTGGGATTCGTGCAAATAAATCGCTGCTGCAAGCAAACTGTGATTCAGAGCACAATGAGAGAAATCGCGAATTCAATCAAATTATAGAAAAATAGCCGATCTAAATCCATTAAGTAGTTCCATCATGTAAAGCGGACAGACATACAGACAGACATTGGATTTTATATAGAGAGAGATAAACATTCATGAAGTGCTGACCCCTACTGGCCCACTGCATTCTCATACTGGTATGTACAGGGCCTCTTCTGCTTCCCAATATGGCTCCCTATCATCCCTGGAAGTCGTGTGCCTGGTACCAACATCATTGTGACTGTGCTCTTAGCAATCTTTTACAAGCCAGGTACTTCATTCTACTGCCTTTATTCTATAAAAATCATAATTGCAAAAATAGATAATCGCTAATACTGTACCAGTGACCAAAGTCATGCGTGCACAAAGGAAACCATATAAGTGCCTTCATTGCTTTGGAATGATTGCACTCAGTCCTATTGATTTTCTTACACGATTAAATTATCATACATCAGTACTTCTTAAAGCATTTTAATGTCTAACATGATGCATTAGCTGAACTCACTTTAGTAGAATCTCATGTCCATTTTCTATTCCAATGTGTCTTGGAGGGGCAGTGGGTTTGAGAGCTGGGGGGCGGTTATTGATGCACAGTAGTAACAACCAAGCAGGGCAGAGCCGAGTTCCTTACACCCAGCAAGAGTTTCAAGCTTTGCATGAAATGCTTGAAGATAAAAAGTATATCTAAATATAATATGAAAGAAAAAACACCCACATAATAAAACTTCTGACTTGAATAAGAGAGCTGCTGCTGTCGACCACAGGCTTGTAGGTGGCAGTAAGATGGTCTGGAAAAGGAAGAAGCAAAAGGAAATACAAACTCAGTGCTCATAGAATTTAAAATAGAAGCGCCAGATGTGTTTCAAACCCTCAATATGTTAAAGGTGAATAAAACCCCTGGACCTGATGGGATTTTTACCAGTTGCTTTGAAAGAAATGAAAAAAAAAAAAATCATCTATAAACCTTTACTAGGCATTTGTAAGAAGTGCACATGAGAAAGAAGAAGTACCTGAGGACTGGAAATGCAAATGTGACTCCAATCTTGAAGAAGGGGCACAAAATAGATTCTGGTAATAACAAACCAATACATTTTACTTCTGTGCCATACAAAATGATGGACAAGGCCCCAACAGGAAATAAATAAGTAAAGGACCAATAGGAACATGACATGCTAAACAACACCCAGCATCTTGCCAAAGCAATCTTTTAGATTTTTTTTTGAACAGGCAACTGTAATAGTTGACAGAGCAAAGCATACAACATAATTTACTTAGACTTTCAAAAAGCCTTTGACTCAGTTGTCGCACACTGAAGATTAATTCTGAAACTAGAGGGTCAAGCATCAGACATAACCTACAAAACCTGATCACTAGTTGGTTAACTGGTAAAAGTCAAAGCGTACAGATAAGTGGAGAAAGAGAGGTCATCAGTGAAGTCCCTGGGGTCTGTACTTGGTCTGTTACTTTTACTAATTTATATTAATAATAATAATAATAAGAAGAAGAAGAAGAAGAAGAATTTATTTTATTTATAGGAACCTTTCAAGGCACACAAGGACACCTTACAGAGCACACTAATTACAATAGTCACAATATCCATCCATCCATTATCCAACCTGCTATATCCTAACTACAGGGTCACGGGGGTCTGCTGGAGCCACTCCTAGCCAACACAGGTTGCAAGGCAGGAAACAAACCCTGGGCAGGGCACCAGCCCACCACAGGGCACACACACACACCAAGCACACACTAGGGACAATTTAGAATCGCCAATGCACCTAACCTGCATGTCTTTGGTCAGTGGGAGGAAACTGGAGTACTCAGAGGAAACCCACACAGACACGGGGAGAACATGCAAACTCCACACAGGGAGGACCTGGGAAGCAAACCCGGGTCTCCTAACTGCAAGGCAGCAACACTACTCACCACGCCACTGTGCTGCTCTAGTCACAACATAAAATTAATAAAATATTACAGTACAATAAAACCAGAATAAGTACAATAATAAAATTTAATTTAAATTTATCAGCTAAAATTATCAGACAGAATAAGCCACCTGTAAAAATGTGTTTGAAGACGAGATTTAAAGATAAGAAGAGAGTCGATATTACGAATGCCTTATGGGAGAGAGTTCCGGAGGCGAGGGGCCACTTAACTGAAAGCTCTAAACCCCATGGTAGTCAAGCGAGCAGGAGGTATAATAGGATTGATAGAGGAAGAATATCTAAGGATACAAGAAGGAATAGAGATGTGAAGAAGATCAGACAGATAAGGAGGTGCCAGATTATAAAGGGTCTTGTAAGTAATAAGAAGAATCTTGACATTAATGAGATATTTAATAGGGAGCCAGTGAAGCTGCTGAAGGACTGGAGTAATGTGTTCTATGGAACGGTTTCTGGTAATAATACGAGCTGCAGCATTCTGAAACCAACGGAGTTTGTGAGGAAGACCAGAAAGGATGGAATTACAATAATCAATATGAGATGTAACATACATATGAACAAGAACAGCATTACTGGTAGCTGAAAGAGATGGACGTAAATGTCTAATATTACGTAGATGGAAATATGCAGACTGAGTAATATTATTCATATGTTCCTCGAATTTTAAGGTAAGAATAACACATAAGCTCTAAACCTGGCATGAAGAAGAGATTAGAGAATTATCAATAGTTAATGAAATATTATCACATTTATCCAAAACAGATTTAGTTCCTACCAGAAGAACCTCTGTATTATCACTATTTAATTTAACAAAAAATAGCAGACAACCATGATTTAACTTCTTGCAGACAGTCAGAGAGGGAAGAAGATGGAAGAGTGGAATCAGGCTTAGTAGACAGATAGAGCTGGGTGTTGTCACCTTAACAGTTGTAAAAGATGCCCTGTGACAGACACAGAGACAGCCAGATGTCCACAACAGATTATTTCTCTTTTCTGCAACACAGCACTCACAGTGCACAAACCAGCACAATAATGGCTCACTCCATATCTCTGTCTTTTCTTCACCGCTTCCACTCCTCTCCTGTAAGCTCCATCTTCTCCCTCCCAACTCCGGCTCCTTGAATGGAGTGAGGCAGCCCCTTTTATCCTGCCCCAGGTGTGCTTAAGGAATTTCCTGATGATCTTCCGGCAGCACTTCCTGGTGTGGTGGAAGTGCTGCCTTCCAGGGCTCCATAATTATCCGGGAACCCCCTGGTGGTGACCATGGGCCCCAACTGGGATTAGCTTCCAAGCTCTGTTCCCGTGGCCCCCACGCAGACCAAGGCGGCTACCCTTCTCATGGCCCCGGGGAGGTATTGTCCCTCCCCTGGTCCTTCCAGGCGTTCTGGCTGGGCTGAATTCCCAGCCGTCCGCCACACAGTGAAAATGAATATCAAATTTCCTAAATATATGACCAAGGGGCAGAAGATACATAATAAATAGAACAGAGACCTGGGGAACACCACTAACAACTGGGGAAACTTGTGATCTGAAATTTTTTAATTGTAAAACTGTGTATGAGATATAATTTAAACCAGGCACGTGGAATGCCAATGATACCAATTGATTTTAATCTCTCAGGAAGAATATCATGAGAGATTGTATCGAAGACAGAATTCAGATCAAGGAGTACAAGTGTGGGTAACAGTGCCATCAGCAGGTCATTGGTGATTTTGACCAGGGCTGTCTCTGTACTGCGAAATGGACAAAAGCCAGAATGAAATTGTTCAAACAAATGATTGCCAGTAAGGTAAGAGTGAACCTGCTCAGCAACAGTTTTTTCAAGTGTTTTTGAAAGGAAAGGTAAATTTGAGATGAGCTGATAATTATTTAGGCTGTAGGGAACTGCACCAGATTTCTTGAGAATTGGAGTTATTACAGCTATTTAAAAAGATAAAGGAAGAAGACCAGAGATAAGGGAAGAATGTATGGTGTTAGTTATTAGAGAGGAAAGAGACAAACAGAATTTAACCAAATAAGTAGGAACTGGATCTAGCAGACATCTAAAGGGCTCGGATTTTCTAATAATACCAAATATTTCCTCCGTAGTTGGTAGTTTAAATCTGGTAGGAATGGAAAATACTCCATGTGCTGAATTGCCAAAACTAGTCAACGGCTGGTGGATATTTCCAATTTTCATTTTTAAAATAAATAAAAAATGACATAAATTTCAGTATTGTTACTACACTTAATCTATATATATATAAAATTCTTTTCGCGTTTGAAACGGAAATTGAGTATTACCACAGAACATATCATAATACAGGAACTAATCACTTCATTTGTGGACGCCTTTTTTATATCGTCTTTATGAATTGTTATTATTTGTGTGAGAGTTATTTTACTGATATTGAAAAGAAGTTAACACAAACACGCCAATCTATCCCATAGAAGTGCGCCCCGTATTGCCCTCTCCCAGCCCACCTCTCTGGACTCCAGCACTGAGCCATCTGCCGCCAGGCACATTCTGACAGAGAAATTTTATTTATTCGTCCATGTGACTGTCGTGGAAATTGCCACATTCTAACTTTTTTTTAATTGGCAGTACTTGATAGTAGAAGAGATGAAGAAAACAGCTTTGCATCTTTCTACTTTTTAACTGCGCCGAGCTGTAGAAGACCACCTTCAGCAGCGAGGGGTCGTGACAACAAAACGGACGCTGGAAGTCGCAGAATGTCGGTCTGCTCGGCCGGGTCGACAGCTTCGCAGTTTCGGGCAGCGCCCTCTCTTCTCGCACTGTTTGTGACACTTCAAGTGCCCTGTCGGCTCCTTGGACAGTGGAAATCTTTGTGAATGATTGTAATCGGCGCCATCGAAGCGTGGCTCCCTTGGTAAATTGCGGTGCACGGCTTCTTACTGTCCCTTAAGGTGAGTTTGGGTCCCTAAAACCCCGCAACATTAAAGGTTGCTTTTGTGATGAATTCTTTTAAGAAGATGGAGGGTTTACATCTAAGAATATGTACCGATCTCTTCATGTAAAGTATTGGACTTGGGAATTGTTTGGACCTTCTGCCTGTTAAGCACGGAAGGGCAGCGTCCACATTTCTCAGAATAATTTTTTTCTTAAATCACAGGCACGTAGTGCAAGGTTGTCAAGCAGGTAGTTTACCTGAAACCACTGCAGTAGTACTCAATGTATCTTTACTTCTTAAATGTTAATATTTTACTGTTTAATAATTTATACACTTCTTATATATCATTCAAATTCTCTTATGGAAATGTTTTACAGTTTAATAATTTATACGCTTCTTATATGTTCTTCAAATTCTTTTATCAAAATGTTATACTATTTAATAACTTATTTTATAAATACTACATTTTATTTTTTTCCCTTGCACTTAGTGAATGAATGCCACTGGGTGATCAGCTAGTAATAAATAAAATAATAAGTTGCATTTATAGAGCGCCTTTCACAAACCCAAGGTTGCTTGTGAAATTTGCAGAAGGCACTGAAATTAAAGGAATGGCAGACACTGAGGAGGCAGTCAAAACAATTCAGAAAGATTTGGATCAGCTTCAGAACTTGGGGAACACTTGGAACATTCAGTTTAATGTAGAAAAATGTAAAGTGCTATACGTGGGCAAAAGAAACGTCAATTATAAATACAAGATGGGGGACACCATCATACAGGAAGCGACCTCTGAAAAGGATTTAGGTCCAGGCAGCAATTGGATGTATAGAGGAGAGATGAGTTGTGAAAGGTGGCTTAAATGGCAGCAGAAAGAATGGGCTAGCAAGAGAGAGACAAGGACAGGGAAGGAAGTGAAGACAGCTCTACACAATGGGCATACATCGCTAACATTCTCTTCTCCTCCTCAACGCACAGCAAAAAGAAACTGGCCAGTGAGGACACTTAGTCCTGTCCCTTCTGGTTCCCCAGGTATATGAATCTCTTTTTGGTGAGAGCAACCCGCCAGACAGAGCTCCCAAGCAAACAGACCCTGAACCTGCGGCTAAAGCCAATCCTTCTTGTTTATTTCAAAGTCCGAGGGCAAAACACTTAAACGCCATGAAATGTTTCTTTTTTGGTTGATCTTTCTATTGTATTAACTAGGACAACCTAGATGCTGCCTTAATGTTTATTTTCACTACCTGTCATTCCTGCACCTGGACACAGCATACAGTATATAGCATGTCTGTGAAGAAATAACTTAGGCTTGAAAAATACTGAAATTATCCTTTAATAAAATGTTTTGAAATAAATGAGAGAGAAGAGAAGGACCAAGAGGTAGATCTGTTCGGGACCACAAAACTTATGGATAATGTTCTCAAAAAATTAAAAATCTACATTGTGATAGTTTTGTTATTCTTTCTTCTGAGACAATTTATTTCTTATATAGCCCAAAATCACACAAGGAAGTCCTCAATGGGCTTTAAGTGTCCCTGTTTTTTGAGAGCCCCTTCCATCCTTGACTCCCTAAGAGGATAAGAAAAACCTCCCTCACCAAATAAAAGGATAAAATCTTGGGAATTCAGAGAGAGAGATAGAGAAAAAAAGAGACCCCCTTCCAGGTAGGTTAGGTGTGCAATGAGTGTCAAAAGCATGAAAACACTAACAAGCCATATAATTAAATATCTGGTTTTATTATCTGTCATGTCTGGCTTCTATTTACAAAACTGGTTGGAATGAAATCCTGAAATCAGTGTGGAGCTCCAGGACTGGAGTTGAGTACCCCCAATTGAAAGTGTGAGGGTGATTTAAGAAAACAACCATTTGAATGTAGTTAACCCATTTGTCATGTTCAAGGAACCAGTCTGAAATGATTTGAGCTTTGTGACTTGGTGTTTTTTGCTGCTGGAAGTAGCCATCAGAAGATAATTTGATTCACTAAATACTGTATATATAAAAACATTCTTTCAGACTTTATTTATACATGCTATGCTAAATAAAACTGTGCATTTTCCAGGACTAAATATGTATGATTGTGTGATTTTGTCTGCTCTGTAGTGGAGTGGGGTCTAATTCAGGTCTGGTTCGGTCATCAACTGTTAAAAAGCCCGGCAAGAAACAAAAACTGCCTTGAACAATCTTTATAAAATAGAAGATTTATTTGTACCAAAAATGCTTAGCACAAAATGAATTACCTGAGGAGGTAAGGCAAACATGGTTCCAATACAGATCCTAAAATGAAGTCAAAAACAGAGCACAGGTTCAGTACAGCAAAATGCAACTAAACACTTCCCTTCGCTAGCATATTCGAAATAAACCACCAGGAACTAGGGAAGACCCTTCAAATGTATAGGGCAGAGGGCAGTTCCTGGCAGCGACTGGCACCTCTCAAAATACATGGGACCAAACCAAGAGATTGATACATGGACAAAATGAAAAGCAAGGAATGCCAATAGACACAAGCAATGTTAATGTAAAGAAAAGAAACAAAAATGAATAAAGAGGACATAAAACAAAGATGTGAACCACAGCCAGCCAAAGGATGAACCCTGGCTGAAACAAGACAGGTTCCTGCCGTGTTCCTATTGTATCTGGGGTAGAGGTAGGCTCCTCCTGACACTGTAATAGAAGAGGCAAGTTCAAAAAGGGAACTGGGGGATGGATGTGTGCCATACTGACATTATAAATAAATATTATAGTTAAACCTAATGGATTTTACAGTTGTTCAGGCCCTGTTATTTTGCAGAATAGTGTGGGCAAAGCCATAAAGGGGCTTAGTCTCAGTAATACAGTAATTTCATAGGATTAGAAAAAACTTTTAATGGTTCCAGTAAAATAGAAGCATCTGAAAGATTGTATGAGTCCAGACAATTATATTCTTTAACTTTAGGGTTGTGGAACTACTTTGTGGTTCTCTGTACCATAAACTTTGGACAGCTGTATTTGAAATGAATTTACATTCTTGTTGACTTCCAAATCCACAAGGCGAAAACATTTAACTTTATTCTCTGCATTTCCACTTTTAGGAATATGTGACACTTATTTATTCCCTGTATGTTATACATCACATCTACAAATTAGGTTACTCCTTAGAACAGCGTTTCTCAGCCTTTAAGTATTTGAGACCCGAGTTTTCATAACATTTTTAATCGTGCCCCCCTAACGTTTTTTTGAAAGGAGCCCACTAATACCAATTTGTTCTTTTTTAATTAATGATATATCATAGATGTATATTTTATTGTACCTACTTAACTTTTATCGACATTTATCTAACTCTATATTTATTTTTCTCGTATCAGAATGTAGTTTAAGTTCATTTGTCTTGGTTTCAATAGATGCATTTTTCATATTTTTGATTTTTGTTTTCTTTTATTCACATCTTCGGATCCACAGTTTGAGAACCACTGACTTAGAAAACTCCAGCGTGTGGTGTTAAAAAAATAAACAGAGTAAAGCAAGTGGAAATTTCACTGCCTTGCAACCCTCACCGTCACAATAAAAGAGTACATTTATTTTTTACTGTTTTTCTGAGGAGCAGAGGTTAAGCTTTTACAATTTTTAAAGGACCAAATGAAATACCAGTGGGAGTGCTGAAGAGTTTAGAAGAGGGAGTACATGTATTGTGGGATCTAATGCAGACGTTCTATGAACAGGAGAGAACACCAGAGAAATGGAAGAACAGCATGTACCCAATTATAAGGAGAAGGATGATATTTAGGATAATGGAAACTACAGAGGGATAAAGCTGAGGTGACACACAATGAAAACTTTGGAAAAGGGTATAGAGTGCAATTAGTGCAGAATGCAGTTGCTAGAATCCTAACCAGGAAAAGAAAATCCGAGCACTTCTCTCTAGTTGTGACGTACTACACTGGTTACTGTGTCATTCAGAACTGACTTTAAAATACTGCTTATGGTTTACAAAGCCTTCAATAATCTGCTCCCTTATATTTCAGAATGTCTTTCACCTTACACTCCAAATCGTAACCTTAGATCTTCAAATGAGGGTCTGTTTAGAATTCCAAGAGGTAAACTTAAAAGAAGTGGTGAGGCGGGCGGCCTTCTGCTGTTATGCACCTAAAATATGGAATAGCTTACCGATAGAAATTCATCAGGCTAATACAGTGGAGCACTTTAAAAACTGCTAAAAACACATTACTTTAACATGGCTTTCTCTTAGCTTCATCTTAGTTTAATCCTGATGCTCTGTATGTTCAATTAATTATCATTACTATTCATGGTGGCTCCAAAATCCATACTAACCCCTACTATCTCTTCTGTTCTTTTTCTGGTTTTCTGTGGTGGCGATCTACACCATCACCACCTGATCAAAGCACCGTGATGTCCCTACATTGATGGATTAAAGGCCAGAGGTCCACATGACCGTCATTATCAAGTTCTTCCATGTGAACCCTGAATACCATGAGGACTGATTGAGGTCATTTATGTTAGGTAGAATGCCTAGAGGGGGCTAGGTGGTCTCATGGCCTGGAACCCCTGCAGATTTTATTTTTCTCCAGCCGTCTGGAGTTTTTTTTTTTTGTTTTGTTTTTTCTGTCCTCCCTGGCCAACGGACTTTACTTTTATTCTATGTTAATTAGTGTTCATTTATCTTAATTCTTACTTTGTTCCTTTTTCTCTTTCTTCATCATGTAAAGCACATTGAGCTACATTATTCATATGAAAATGTGCTATATAAATAAATGTTATTGTTGTTGTATAAAGAGACGGCTTAGGTAAGAGACCACCATAGGGGAGGAGCAGTTTGGTTTTATGCCAAGAAACAGAACAATTGATATCGTCTTTGCATTGAGACAGCTGATAGAGAAGCATCAAGAAAAATATAAAGGTTTGCGTATGGTGTTTATTGATTTGGAGAAGGCTTAGGATAGTGTGCCACTTCAAGAGGTCTGGAGGAGCATGAGAAAGAGAGAGAGCGGAGGACCAAAGAAGTAAGTGAGGATTGTCCAGCATATTTATGAAGGAGTGAGGACTCGAGTTTAAAAGCCATGTTGGAGTAAGAGACAAGAACCAAGTTAGAGGAGGTCTGGATCAGTCCTTACCTCTTTGATCTGGTTATGGATGTGTTGACTTATGGGACAAAAGACCAATCCTCCTGGCCAATGCTTTGTGCTGATGACATTGTGTTGTGCAGAACCAGAAAAGAGGAACTGGAGACGAAGTTGGAAGAATGGAGAAGGGCTTCAGAAGATAGAGAACTGAAAGTAATAGGAAGAAGACAGAATGTCTGAGGTTCAATGATGATCAGGATTCAGAAGTTAGCCTGCAGGGGGAGCCATTGAAAAGAGTGGATACTGTCAACAGGGGGGCTGAACGCAAACCTGGAAGACATGGACGCACCTCAAAAACCCCCTCTTAAACAGTGATACAATGGGAATAGAAGCAGTCTACCTTCACTTTGCTCCCTTACTTGCTGGACTGGTGTGGCTGCTCTGTCGTGTGATATGCTTCTTGCGCGGCGCTTCGCATACTTAAAAGCCTGAACAGCACCTGTCCTTTTTGGCTGATTGCTTGTCTCTCTCTCTCTCCCCTCCTCCAGACATCCACTGCTCCTGTTGGGGGTCTCGCTCCAGTTGCGCACCCCCATGAAGATGAAGATATTTTTGCATTCTTTTAATTGAGAGACGGAACTGTCATCTCTGTTTTAACTTTTGAAGGAGACATTTGTTTGAAGCATTTGAATGAAGTTCCTGTCTCTACATTCTCCTGTATTTCTGTGCAAATCTGTGACCCAAGTGTGACAATACATATAAATATGCAGGATCAGTGGTAGCCCAAGATGGAGAATTAGATGTAAAGATAACTTACAGAGTGCAATGTGGATGGAACAATTGAACGAAAGGTATCAGTGGTGGTGTGTGATTGAAGAATTAAGGTTAAGGTTAAAGTTGAGGCTTTGAAGATAATGGGAAAATGAGGGAGACCAAAGCAGAAGTGGATGGATAAAGTAAAGGAAAATTTGAAGGAGGAAGGAGGAGGTGCAGGACCAAGCTGTACAGAGAAGGTTGATCAGCCACATTGACCCCGCATAGAAGTTTGAAATGATGAACTGAAAGAAGAACAGGAAGAGGTTAAGGTTTTTATTTTCTTTTTGTCGAAATGCAGGGGTAGAGTATGTTAATCAGCTGTAAATGGCAACCCAACTTGCCGTTATATTTTAGTTTGACTCTCATTGCTGGAAGGAGAGTTAGCTTTGTTGATTTGACCTTAATTTCCTGGCGTGCTCGAGTAGCGAAGAGCACACAACCTCTAAAATGGCACTGAGATCTTGTAAGAGACCAAGGCAAATGTGTAAAGTCAAATTCTCCATGGAAGTCATTTTGCATATTATCGCTGATTTGCACTCTGACTTGTCCAACTCTGTTTTTGATGCAAGTGATCTGGAGATGGAAATTGAAAATGAAAGTGAGGTACCAGCATCAGCCGATCGGTCCCCAGATGATCGTAGTGCTGAACATGTTCGTGTAGCTGAGAGAACTGCCACTTATGATGACAAGAGGTACAAACCAGAATGTGTTGCACTGCCACTGCCACCACCACCCACCGCTCATTTCTGTGAGCTGTCAAGCCACCGCCACACAGAAGGCAAACAGATACAAGACGCAACAACAGACGTTTTATGTTGATTCATGTGAGAAACTGTTGTTTTGAGTGCTTTTTGGAGTTGTTTTGAAAAAAATATTCAACCCTCAGAGAGTTAAAGGAGGCTTGCAACATGTGAGATACCCACTGACTACATTTCTTTAGATTTTTTTCCAATTGGAATACAGGCAGGTAAAGTGACATGCTGACATGCTACTGGTCAAAAAGTGTCAGTGTCAGAATTTGAACCCATACACTCAGACCAAAGCCAATGACTATGCCACATAACTGAAACTCTTCTACCAGGTAGGGTGACTTCCCCAAAGTTAACGCCCAGTTCCACACTGTAATACTTACAACTTCTCTCTGGGTCTTTTCAAGCCAACCTCCCTACACTGTCATGGGTGGCCTTTTTCTCTTCACTATATACACTCACCTAAAGGATTATTAGGAACACCTGTTCAATTTCTCATTAATGCAATTATCTAATCAACCAATCACATGGCAGTTGCTTCAATGCATTTAGGGCTGTGGTCCTGGTCAAGACAATCTCCTGAATTCCAAACTGAATGTCAGAATGGGAAAGAAAGGTGATTTAGGCAATTTTGAGCATGGCATGGTTGTTGGTGCCAGACGGGCCGGTCTGAGTATTTCACAATCTGCTCAGTTACTGGGATTTTCACGCACAACCATTTCTAGGGTTTACAAAGTATGGTGTGAAAAGGGAAAAACATCCAGTATGCGGCAGTCCTGTGGGCGAAAATGCCTTGTTGATGCTAGAGGTCAGAGGAGAATGGGCCGACTGATTCAAGCTGATAGAAGAGCAACTTTGACTGAAATAACCACTCGTTACAACCGAGGTATGCAGCAAAGCATTTGTGAAGCCACAACACACACAACCTTGAGGCGGATGGGCTACAACAGCAGAAGACCCCACCGGGTACCACTCATCTCCACTACAAATAGGAAAAAGAGGCTACAATTTGCACGAGCTCACCAAAATTGGACAGTTGAAGACTGGAAAAATGTTGCCTGGTCTAATGAGTCTCGATTTATGTTGAGACATTCAAATGGTAGAGTTAGAATTTGGCGTAAACAGAATGAGAACATGGATCCATCATGCCTTGTTACCACTGTGCAGGCTGGTGGTGGTGGTGTAATGGTGTGGGAGATGTTTTCTTGGCACACTTTAGGCCCCTTAGTGCGAATTGGGCATCGTTTAAATGCCACGGGCTACCTGAGCATTGTTTCTGACCATGTCCATCTCTTCTTGACCACCCTGTACCCATCCTCTGATGGCTACTTCCAGCAGGATAATGCACCATGTCACAAAGCTCGAATCATTTCAAATTGGTTTGTTGAACATGACAATGAGTTCATTGTACTAAAATGGCCCCCACAGTCACCAGATCTCAACCCAATAGAGCATCTTTGGGATGTGGTGGAATGGGAGGTTCGTGCCCTGGATGTGCATCCCACAAATCTCCATCAACTGCAAGATGCTATCCTATCAATATGGGCCAACATTTCTAAAGAATGCTTTCAGCACCTTATTGAATCAATGCCACATAGAATTAAGGCAGTTCTGAAGGCGAAAGGGGGTCAAACACCGTATTAGTATAGTGTTCCTAATAATCCTTTAGTTGAGTGTATATATACTGTATATATCGAATATACAATATATATATATATATACTGTATATATACTGTATATATATACTCAAAGATAAAGTTAAAGTCGAAACAAAACACAAAATTCTACTACTAGGATCAACTTGAGAGTTAAGAAGTTAGAGATTAGATTAGAGATCCTTATTATCAGTATCAGAATTATACAAAAACCAGCAGGTAGGTACAGCACAGGGGATGTAAAAATGGGTTACCAAGAGAGCAGTGACCCTATGACCTGGGTGTAGAAGCATTTCCTGAAGTGAGTAGAGTGAGTGGTGATGCTCTGGTAGCGCTTACCACAAGGCAGAAGTTAAAACAGGGGCTATACTGGATGGCTGCCATCAGATATGATAGATTCAGCTCTTCTCAGATATCTATTGGAGGAGATGGTATTAAGCTATTAAAGGTCAACCCCAATGATTTTTAGAAGTAATATGTACTGTCATTTGTATACCACACCATAATGCATCTGGTCAGGATACTCTCAATAGTGGTAGAAGTTCACAAGTGTTATTGGTTCCCATCCCAAAGCTCTTTAGCCTCCTCAGGATAAACAGCCTTTGCTGAGCTTTCTTGATGAATCAAATGGTGTTGACAGACGATGAAAAGTTGTCAATGATCTGGGCACCCAGGAACCTGAAGCTGCTATATGTCTGGTCAGGGTAACTTTTAATATAGAGTGGAGTTTGCCTTTGTTCTTCCCAAAGTCATTTGTTTTGTTGACATTGAGATGTTGTTGTCCTGCCCCTATACAGTTAGGTCTTTTACCTCCATCTGGTAGGCAGCCTCATCATTGATGCTGATGAGGCCAATCACAGTGGTGTTGTTCACAAAGTTGATGATGTGGTTGCTTCATCCTTTGCTACACAGTCATAGAAGAAGAGACATTGCATTTATATAGCACTTTTCAAGACACTCAAAGTTTGAAAAGCTGAATGGAGCAAAGCACTGAGATACCCTTAATGAAAACCTGCCTCCCAGAGATCTGAATCTTAGACTGGGCTAAAGGTTCACCTTCCAACAGGACAATAACCGTAAGCACTGTAAGGGATGGCTGGCAGCCAGACCTGGGCTGGGACAATCAAGAAATGGAAGGATGGTGGAGGCAGCTACTTTCAGGCACTGCCTCCCCCAGAACGCAAGATGGCAGCTTCCCTTGGTGGCAGCGGTGCCCCACATTCCACAGGGCATCATGGGACTTGAAGTTCTTTACCTCAGCTCTGTTGGCTGCCTTGGGTACCGCCAGGGGATGGTGCAGAGACTGAGGACCCCTAAGACATGGGGTTTCCGCTTCACCCAGAAGTGCTGATGGACCACATGTGCGGAAGATCAGAAGCAGTTCCGGGGCAAGTAGAATTAAAGGCACTTCCTGCCTCACAGAGAAGAGTCGGGTGGAAGTGTAACAAAGTTTGCTGGGAGGAATGGAGGAGGCAGTGACCAAAAGAGAGAAAGAAGTAAAAGAGTTGTGCCGTATTTTTGCATGCTTGTACTTGTGGCAGTGGTCGGGGGAAACACTTGTTATAAGAAGTGTTTCCCACAATTAAAGGCTCTTTGTATTTTAAAGTTGTGCCCCGTGTCTATCCGTGTTGGGTTTGGGGAGATGGAGTTCCTTCTTGGTGTCCACAGCACAAAGCTAAAACGACACAGTAGAGGCTTAAGGACAACTCTGAGAATGTCCTTAAATTGCCCAGGTATTGACAGTCTCCATCCAGTCTGACAGAGTTTGAGAATATCTGCAGGGACAAATGGCAAGAATTCTTCAAATCCAGGCGTGCAAAGTTTGTCATGTTAGACCCAAGAAGATTCCAGGCTAGAATCACTACTAAGGGGGCTTCAATAAAGTACTGAGTAAAGGGTCAAAATACTCGTGTCAGTGTGATATTTCAGTTTTTATTATTATTACATTTGCTGTTTTTTCTTTGTCTTTCTGGGTTAAGTGTTGCTTGA
This sequence comes from Polypterus senegalus, assembly GCF_016835505.1. NCBI lineage: Eukaryota > Metazoa > Chordata > Cladistia > Polypteriformes > Polypteridae > Polypterus > Polypterus senegalus. Next base: position 304,512,658 of record NC_053155.1, read on the forward strand.
AGGGGGGAAAAATGAATTTTAAATGATTCTAGCCAAGATCATCTTGCCTGAAGAAGGGGCCTGATTTGCCTCGAAAGCCTGCATATTGTAATCTTTTTAGTTAAGCAATAAAAGATGTCATTTTGCTTTACTTCTCACTACATCCATAGTGGTTAACACGGTACAACACCCTAGTACCCCTATGCATAGCAGAAGAAATTAAAGATTAATATACTGTAATAGAATTTTCCAAACACGTATATTCATGGTAAAGGAATCTGTTAAATAAGATGAAGAATTGCACATTTTATATTACATCTTAATTTTGATTCAAATATATTTTGTCTGACCCATTGTCCTTTTATTTGTTATCTTTTTAAATGGCTGAAATAATCCTACTGCTGGTTTCATCCATCAAGAAAATTGTGGAGAGTCTGAAGACTTCACTTTTCTGTCTAATGACTTGTACATGAAAACTCTCCTTTCTGTCTCAATCTCACATTTAATCTATCTTTGTTGGGTGCTGATTAAATCATTTTCACTTTATTCCAATTTGGTTATCTGACTAAAACTCAGCAGATTTAACTGCATTTTAAAGAAGTCTGCAATTTATGGCCACACTCCCTTGAATGTTTAATCCCATTTGAAGACGATAAATTAAAGTCTAATATAAACATGTCATCCTCCAAACAAATGTTATTCATGCTGGTCATATTTTAAAAAAAAAAAATTCAATAGTATTTTTTTTCTTAGACAAACAAAAAACTCATTTTAAAATGAATGCTACAAAAAAGAAAAGTCTGTCTTCTGACCAACAGAAACCTGATTATTAACAACAGAGACCGACTTCGAATTTGTGAGTTTTCACAAGGGAAATTAAGGGAAATAAAGGGGGCCATTTATCATGAAAATGTCCTGTATGATACGTCTAAATTCCCCTCAGTATTTTACAGCGTGTTTTCTTCAATAAAATTATGCCACTGTAAAAGTTAAAATTAATTTTTCTGAAGAACTTTAATACTCGTTGTCCAATTTTCTCTATATGAAGCAATGTGTTCCCTGATGTCTCCAATTTACAGGAAAACACACTATAAATCATTGATTTCATTTTATAGTTTATGGAGAGAATTGAACAATATAAATGCTATGAACAACTTATTACCTGAACGTGTAGACCTTTGTGACTTTATAAATAGTACTGGTAGAGCTTATTTAGATTTTGTATAATGGTTAAAATGTTCTATTCGATCAATTAAAAAATTAATGACATCTCAGAATAGGTTCAAATATCCTTAAATATTAAATGGAACCTTTTCTCTTGAGAGAGGCTGGACTTTGTTCCACTCTGGAGTTACTGTGGGTGAAAGGTGTCGGGCAAGGATGGGCCTGCTTCTGGCCCACTGGCTCGAGGTCTGCACATTGGGGTTCTCCCGGTTGGATGAGAGGGTTGCTTCCCTGCGCCTTCGAGTTGGGGGAGGGGCTCTGACTGTTGCTTGCGCTTATACGCCGAACGGCAGTTCGGAGTACCCAGCCTTCTTGGAGTCCCTGGAAGAAGCACTGAGAAGCACAGCACCTGGTGACTCTGTCTTCCTGCTGGCAGACTTAAACGCTCACGTAAGCAACGACAGTGAAACCTGGAGAGGTGTGATTGGGAGGAACAGCCTCCCCGATCTAAACTCGAGTGTTGTTCAGTTGTTGGACTTCTGTGTTGGTCATGGATTGTCCATAACGAACACCATGTTTAAACATAAGGATGTCCATAAGTGCACTTGGGGCCAGGATGCCCGAGGTTGCAGCTCGATGATTGACTTTGTAATCGTGTCATCGGATCTGTGACCTTATGTCTTGGACACTTGGGTGAAGAGAGGGGCTGAGCTGTCAAATGATCACCACCTGGTGGTAAGTTGGATCAGATGGTGGGAGAGGCTGTCGGACAGACCAGGCAGACCCAAACGTAAAATGAGGGTCTGCTGGGAACGTCTGGCAGAGGAACCGGTCAGAAAGATCTTTAACTGCCACCTCTGGCAGAACTTCAGTCTCATTCCGAAGGAGGCAAAGGACATTGAGTCTGAATGGGCAATGAATGAGCCTCCATTGTCGAAACAGCAGAACGGAGCTGTGGCCGCAAGGTTGTTGGTGCCTCTCATGGCAGCAATCCATTAACCCAGTGGTGGACACCTAAGGTTGAAGTTGAAGAAAGAGTCCTATCGGGTCTGGTTGACCAGTGGGACTCCAGAAGCAGCTGAGGGGTTCCGGCGGGCCAAGCGTGTGGCGGCATCGGCTGTTGCAGAGGCAAAAACTTGGTCATGGGAGGAGTTTGGGGAAGCCATGGAAAATTACATTTGGTTGGCACAGAGAAGGTTCTGGAAAACCGTCAAGCAGCTCAGGAGGGGAAAGCGGTGCTCCACCAAGACTGTGTACAGTGGAGATGGGGCCCTGCACACGTTATTGACTGGTGGAAGGAATACTTTGAGGATCTTCTCAATCCCACCAGCATGTCTTCCTTAAAGGAAGCAGAGCTGGAGGACTCTCGGGGGGGCCCGTCCATATCAGAGGCCGAGGTCACTGAGGTAGTTAAAAAGCTCTGAGGTGGCTCCTCAAGTCTCTGGATGTTGTGGGGCTGTCCTGGTTGACATGTCTCTGCAACATCTCATGGACATTGGGGGCAGTGCCTCTGGACTGGCAAACCAGGGTGGTGGTCCCCCTTTTTAAGAAGGGTGACCGGAGGATGTGCTCCAACTATAGGGGGATCACACTCCTCAGCCTCCCCGGTAAGGTCTATTCAGGGATGCTGGAGAAGAGAGTTCGGTCAATAGTCGAATCTCGGATTCAAGAGGAACAATATGAATTCCATCCTGGCCGTGGAACACTGGACCAATTCTACACCATGGCCAGGATCCTGGAGGAGGCATGGGAGTTTGCCCAACCAGTCCACATGTGCTTTGTGGATTTGGAGAAGGCATTCGACTGTGTCTCTCGAAGCATCCTGAGGGGTGTGCTCCAAGAGTACAGGGTACAAGGCTTCTTGTTATGAGCCTTCAGTCCCTGTACAGGAGGAGAAGGAACTTGGTCCACATTGCCAGTAATAAATGTAATTCATTCCCTGTTGAAGTTGGACTCTGCCAAGGCTGCCCTTTGTCATCGATTCTGTTCATAAGTTTTATGGACAGAATTTCTAGGCGCAGCCAAGGAGCGGACGGGGTCTGGTTCGGTGACCTCAGAATCTAGTCTCTGCTATTTGTGGATGACGTGGTTCTGTTGGCTTCATCGGACAGTGACCTCCAGCTCTCACTGGAGCGTTTCGCAGCCGAGTGTGAAGCGGCGAAGATGAGAGTCAGCACCTCTAAATCCGAAGCCATGGTTCTCAGCCGGAAAAGGGTGGAATGCTCTCTCCAGGTTGGGACCACATTACTGCCGAAAGTGGAAGAGTTCAAGTATCTCGGGGTCTTGTTCACGAGTGAGGGAAGAATGGAGTGGGAGGTTGACAGATGGATCGGTGCAGCATCCATAGTAGTGCGGGCTCTGCAACGGTCCATTGTAGTGAAGAGGGAGCTGAGCCAAAAGACGAGGCTGTCGATTTACCAGTCGATCTATGTTCCTACCCTCACCTATGGCCACAAGCTTTGGGTAGTGACCGAAAGAGCAAGATCGCGGATACAAGCGGCCGAAATTAGTTTTCTCTGCAGGGTGGCTTGACTTTCCCTTAGAAAGAGGGTGAGGAGTTTGGTTATCCGGGAGAGACTTGGAGTAGAGTCGCTGCTCCTCCACATTGAGAGGAGTCAGTTGAGGTGGTTCGGGCATCAGGTCAGGATGCCCCATGGACGCCTCCCAGGGGGGGTGTTCCGGGCATGTCCCACTGGGAGAAGGCCACGGGACAGACCCAGGAGGCGCTGGAGGGATTATTATCTCCCAGCTGGCCCGGGAACACCTTGGGGTCCCCCCAGAGGAGCTGGCCAGGGAGAGGAAGGTCTGGGCTTCCCTGCTTAGGCTGATGCCCCTGCAACCTGACTTCGGATAAGCGGTGGACAATGGATGGATGGATGGATCCTTAAATATATAAATAAAATAGGAAATGATTTATGGATATCTTTAAAATACCTTGTGGACTTTAAGGGGTAACCCTAATGACAAGTTAACAATCAAAAGTAACAGCAAAAAATGGGAACCTAAAGAAAGAATAACAATAGCAGGAAACAGGCTATAGAGCACAAAACAGCAATCAACAAAACCAAAACCTTCAGGGTTTCAATACTTAGAGCACCCTCCATAATGTTTGGGACAAAGATACATTTTTCTTTGATTTACCCCTCTGCTTAGCAGCTTAAAATTACAAATCAAACAGCTGAGGTGTGATTAAAGTGCACATTGCAGCCTTTCATTTAAGGAGATTTGTATACATTTCAGTCCTACCACTTTTTCTACTTGGTCCCCCCATTTCAGGCTCACCATAATGTTTTGGCAGGTCGTCATATTTAGGACTTTATCCCGTATTTCTTGCATACAATGACTGTTTCAAGTCTGCCATTTATAGACATCAACAGGTGCTGAGGGCTTCTCTGGTGATGCTCTGCCAAGCCTCTAATGCAGCCATCTTCAGCTCCTGCTTGTTTTGTGGTCCTGTCCCCCTACATTTTCTGTTCAGCATATGGAAGGGCTGCTCAATTGAATTTAAATCGGGTGACTGGCTTGGTCACTCTATAGTTTTCCATTTTTTAGTCTTAGCTGTTTGTTTGGGATCATTATCTTCTTACCAGATGAAATGTCAGCCAATGAGTTTGGGGGCACTTGCTGGAACTTCAGCAGATCAGATGTTTCTACGCACCTCAGAATTTATTGTGCCACTGCCATCAGCAGTTCCATCATCAATGAAGAGAAGTGTGCCAGGACCTGTGGCAGCCATACATGCCCAAGCCAAAATACCCCCAGCACCATGTTTAACAGATGAGGTGGTCTGTTTTGAATCTTGGGCAGTTCCTTGTCACCTCCACACTTTGCTCTTGCTATCATTCCGATGCAGGTTCATCTTTGTCTCAAATGTCCACAAGACCTTTTCCCAGAATTTTGTAGGCTCTTTTAAGTCATTTTTCACAAGCTGTAATCTGGCCATCCTGGTTTTCTGGTTAACTGGTGGTTTGCAACTAGCAGTGTGTCTTCTGTGTTTCTGTTCATGAAGTCTTCTGCTGATTGTCATCTCTGACACACTCACATAAGCCCCCTGTAGACTGTTTCTGATCTGTCAGGCACTCATGGCTTTTACTTGACTATAGTGAGGATTCTTCTGTCATCAGTAGTGGAGGTCTTCTTTGGCCTACCAGTCCCTTTGTCACCAGTGTGTTTATACTTCTTAATGATATTCCAGACAGTTGATTGTGGTCAGCCTAAGGTTTTACTGATGTCTCTAATAGTTTGATTCTTGTTTTTCAGGCTCATAATGGCTTCTTTGTCTTTCATGGGAATATATATATATATATATATATATATATATATATATATATATATTCAATATTTCATATTGAATAACAGCAACTACAGACTCCAAATGGTGGAAGCAAGCCAAGGTAGCTTATGAAGCGATGAAACCCACCTGTGACGACAATTGTCCCAAACATTATGGTGCCCTGAAATGGGGGGTCCATGTAATAAAATATGTTGACATTTCTACATGGTGTTCAAAATGTATTCAAAACCCCTTAAATGAAAGACTGCAATCTGCACTTTAATCACGATATCTGAATTGTTTGATTTGTAATTTTAAACTGTGGAGCAGAGGGAGAAATCAAACAAAAAATGTGTCTTTGTCGCAAACATTATGGAGGGCACTGTAAATAGTCAAGCCTGTAACATCCATGAAGAGTCAAATATTACAGGGGCATCCACTGTTTCCAAAGAATTACTCAGGGTAGAGAATTTGGACTTGAAGAAGCAGAAGTATAGCTCTTCTTCCAGAATTTATTGCTATGGTGTAATTATTACTGACTACAGACTGACGTTAGAAGAGCTCATTGCCAGTATCAGCCATATTGACTTAGAAAATAAGTTTGGTATTCTTCATGGTATATATTAATTTGCCACATTAAGTTGTGCATTAAGGACTCCAGGTACCCAACTAGTTTCTTCTGGCCGTACTTCCAGGTGTGTGGCCAAATAGTGCCCTGAAAACATCCATGCACCCCCGGGTGGTGGCCATTGGCCCCAGGAGGGTTGAGCTCCCATGCTCATGAACCATGACCCTGCTGGAAACCAAGGGCATTGCCCTCTATTGGTCCATGGGAGAAAGGATAAGGGCTCCAGTCATCCACCACACTGGTGCTTAACAATGACTTTTGAAGGGTGAATTCACAACCCTGAGACTAAAAGGCCCAACTTATGAGAGAAGAGGGTAAAATGAACGCAGCAAAATAATTGGAGAAGTCCTGGAGGAAAACCTCATGCAGTCTGTGAGAAACCAGCACCTTGGAGGAAGATTCTGTTTTTATAGCAAGACCCCAAAACCAAGCATTGAGCCAAAGCCACACGGGAATGGCTTCAAAACAGCAACGTGAATGTCCTGAAGTTGTCAAGTCAGAGTCCAGATCTCAGGCCAACAGAGAATTTGTGTCTGCATTTGATAAAGGCTGTTCACTCACGTTCAGCATGACACCTGACACAGCTTGAGCAGTTTAAAAAATAGACAGAAAAACAGCAGAGTCCAGATGTGCAAAGCTGATGGAGAGAAAGAGATACAGTGCACATAGACTCAAGGCAGTCGTGGCTGCCATTTACTAAGTATCGACCTGAAGAGGTAAATTCTTCTGTGATCAGTTATTTTGTGTTTTGTATTTCTAATTAGTTTAGACCAATTTGCAGATATCTGTTTTTACTCTGGCACTAAAGAGTCTTTTTCTGTTGATCAGTGACAAAAAAGTCAACAATAAAAAGTGAAAACTTCCAAAGTCGTGAATCACTTTTACAGGCACTGTGATTATGAGCTGCTTTGTAGAAAATACCTGTAAATAGTACTTGTTCTGATGTTTTGACACATTTTTGCAGTAGGCTCTAGTTTTCAAAGTGCTTTACTGTTGATTTTTAATTACGGAGGTAGTCATATTTAATTGACGGTCTTTTTCAGACAGGAATGTATCAGTGTGTGGGCTGGTTTGGCATACACAGCTTATTTGTAATAATTTTTTCTTTTATTGTTAAATACCTTGAAAAAAATACTGCCCTCATGTATGATTACTGGCATACAATAGCGTAAATGATGCAGATTAATGGGCAATTAGCATTATTTTATCATTTAACCTTATAGCATCCCTTATATCATGACTTGAATCATACTTTATTCTGTGCTTTTAACGCATTGACTTCCGGGTCATTTATTACAAGGATGCTGCAGTATGTGTCTATAAATTTATGATAAAAAATTAATTCTATGAAAACACTTAAAAAATGTAAAGAAATGTTTTAGAAACCAATGGTTATATTCTCAATACTATGTTAATATGTAAAAACTTTATTTTTACCAGCAACATGACTAAAAGTCTCCATTTGAATGAGAAGCTATGTCTCCTTGAACGAATAGTTAGCTTTGTGAGCTGGAATGTTAAAGGTCTGAATCATGAATTAAAGAGAAAAAAAGTACTGAATGAGAATCCTTGAAGCAAGACAGATTGTAGAGTGCAGGCTTAGATGCACGTTTCTCAAATATGATATGTTTCTTTATGCTGTACATGCTTGTTACATACAACACATTTGGTAGTTGGTGACTGTCTGTGCTAAGTCGTCATGAGAATGTCTAAGTAGTGCTGTCCCAACAGTCGGGATATAGCGGGGTTACAAAGTAATAATGTATTCGATGTGTGTGCTGAGCGTGTGTTATTTCCATCGTCCTGTCTACTGTTCGTTATGTGTACGTCGTTGAATGTTGTCCCCGTAAGTGCAGAGGGGACGGATGAGGGAGAGAGACCACAGCCCCAGGATGGAAAGCACCTGTTCACATTCGGTTACATCTAGCTCTTTACTATTTAAACAATCAGGAGGTAAAAAGAGAAGAGAGGAGGATGGAGAAAGACGGAGATTTCATTTAACGACAACAGATCATCAATTCCTGCTATTTTTCAAATTGCGCATTGTAACCAGTTTGTTTCTCATTCTGCCGGATTCACTACAGCTCAATTATCGTCAGAAGGCCCAGGGTTGGACTTCATTATCCACCATACATAGAGGAAACACGGTGAGATTGTTCCATTTATTCGGGAGATTCAAACGCATCCATTTGTTCTTGATCAGTCATCCATATTCAGGACAGTAATATACCCAGACTCAAGTTCACGTTCATTTTCATTTCAGTATGAATTCATTATTGTTATTTGTGTTTTATGTTTGTTATACGTTACAGGGGCAAGGTAGGGTTTGTTATTGTATATATGGTGTTTTTACGTTGCTGCTTTGGTGGAGGGATATACATATCTATATATATATATATTTTTTTTTTCTATGAGTGGAATTTGCATTTTTATGTTATTGTGATTCGTTTAATATATTTATACACCTATTTTACATATCTGCTTTTGTGTGCTTGTGTTTAAACCGTCGACTGAGGGGAAAATATTATTTGTTAGAGGTACAGCTTGGTATATGTAGGTTCGTCTCAGTAATTCATCCAGGCCACAGGTCTTAGTAGTGTAGCTGCCGACTGGGTAATGGTTCGGCCATTACAGGGATATGTTGAATGCATTGTGATGAAGAAATGCCTTTGGGGCAGTGATCTGCATCAGTGCCAGAACCCACAGGTTCCACATCACCGTATTATCATTATCTTGATCACCGTCACTATCATCAAAATATTCATCTTGCAACACATCTAGTTATTTCAAAACATCAGCAGTTTTATAGCATTTTCGTGATGACACAGCTATGGTCTGTCGATTTATAGCTAATAGCTAACTCCGTAAGATGATGCCTCCAAAAAAACCAAATTCTATCGTTATCCACTAGATAGCAGCACTATAAAAAGTAACTGAAAAACGGCAGAAAAGCTCGCTAGCAAGCTGGCTGCATCTATAGTGGCTCTATACTGAGATATTCAGATAATTCTCTTGTGCTTCTTATCTTGACAGGCTCAATGACATATAACTTAACTTGTATTTTGTGTCCACAGTGTTAAACTGGGCACCCCATGGATCAGTTTGGCGATGTTTGTACAGGACCTTAGGATGTAGGCTATTAATTTTTCATTATCTGTTAAAGATGAACATGTATATCACCCTCTCTTTTATCAAATTTATTTTTTCCAGGGTTTTCCAAGTCTGGACTTGAAATAAAACAACTGCAATCACGTTGTCATCCAGGACTAAAGTTAGGAGCCCCTGTCTTACCCACATGAAAATGTAAAATATGAATAGAGAGTGTAGCATTCGTTAATTTTAAAACATTAACCACCAAATGTATATTTCTGTTTGTGTTATTGTGTGGGTGTCTCATAGGCACCCCACTTCAACTATAATATCACTGATTAAAACCTCTACCTACTTATCTATTAGTCAGGTGTCATGGCTACAATATCTTTCACTGACACTGACAGACTAAACTATCATTTATCATTAATGTTCTCAAAGACAGTAGACAAAGTTTACAGAAATCAAACAGGGGAGAAGGTACATTTTATTTACTCATTGTAAGGCTTAATGATAGATTCCTAAAATGTTTCTTAAGCTGAAGCAAAATGATTACAGATGGATGTTGCATTTACACTAAATACAACCTGGATGGATAGCAGCACTTCTCATCAAAGGCCAGACACCCAATGTGCCCAGTGCTTAGGTGAAAGATCTTCTTGTGATACACAGTGAGCTCATGACTATTTATTGAAGCCCCCCAAAAGCAATGGCTAGGGAAGAACACGGACAGGCCTTCATATTTAAATCTCTTTTACACTTCCGTGTAGCATTATTGGGCCAATGAGGCGTCAAAGAATAGGGGCTGGCGCCCTTACCATTCTGGCATCTGACCCCTTCATCAGTCCCATCTTGGTCCTAATTTTCCACTCAAACATTCCATTAGTCAATGTTTTACTCATGACAACAGTCTCACAGGATGTACCTCCTCGTGCTTTTACACTATGCCCCCTGCTCCGCCTTTACTTGTTCTAGCCGGTCATGTGGCAAGCCGAGAAGCTCAGCACATCTTATGATAGAGTAATTGCTAGAGAAAGTACAATTAACCCTAAACTTTCTTATGTTCTAGTACATGGTTTTATTACTATTGTATTATGTGTTGTAAAGTGGAGACAAAACAATATCAACGGGTTGACGCACCACCATGGTGACCCCGTATAATTAAAAGGAAATTGCATTGAAGAATAATGTCTTTTCAGACAGGAGCCCAGAACTGAATTGTTTCAAGATGGCTGAACTTCCAGTTAAATAGGTTCCAGGAAAGAAGGGGCGGATCCCAGGAGGGCGGATAACGGAAGTGATGACAGTGGCAGAACAGCCGTCAATCTTCTATTCTGCAAAGGGCAGAGAGAGAAGGTATTAGAAGACAGTGCCAACCCCGGTTCAGTGGGTAATGACTATCACTAGAGCCCTTAAGCTGTTTCCCAGGCACAGGTGCATGGCATTGTCTAAACAATAGAAGCAGAAGAAACATACAGTACATGATAATTCATAGTCTGTCATAGTCCATCATTGCCTATCTCCATGTCACTGTTTAATATAGTGGAAAAGATTTAAAATTGTCATTCAGGTAGCAAGTGAGTGGCACAGACAGAAGACCAGTTCCAAATGTGTTTGGACTAATGAATGGTAAATAGCTGAAACATTTTGTAATATCCTATGCGTTTTTTGTATTTACTTCTCAGCATGAAATTATTTATAGCACAATTATGTCAAATCTCTGTTGCTTAGAAAACATGTAACTTATAACTAGGCTTCCATTCACTTAATGAACTTCACCGGTGAATATCAAAAACAACAAATTAATATAAGTGGCTTCTTTTACCTGTCAATGCTTGATGCCACTGTGTATAGAAAATGAAGAATTTTGTCATCTTCCGTACACATTTTATTACATTTAATATTTCTGGTTACCATTTAAGCAATATGGTAAATTACAAATTGGAATATTCACCTGATAATTTGGACATCACTGTCGTGCAGTAGTTAGTGTGACTGTCTCACGTTATCCTGGATTTGAGTCCACTACTTGGTTGTGTATAATCTGTGGCCTGCAGAGACAAATCTCAAGTTCAAGTGCCTTGGGGCCTGACAAGACATTTGGGACACAACCCTCCAACCCTGAACCAACCTACAGATACAAAACAAAAATACATTATTCAACCAAATGCCAGTACCTACTCAGATTTATAAGATATTAAACATAATGTATTATCTTCAAGACACTAGCTGAGTAAATAGCATAAAATGTATAATTTACACAAAAGTGCTGCTGCTATGGAAAACATCCTGCACCTGGGCCCTCATGCATAATGGCAGACGTAGAATTCACAGTAAAATGATGGTATATGGACAAAAGCAGAAATGTGCGTATGCACAAAAAAATGCAGATACATAAATCTGTGCATACGCCAATTTCCATAAATCCTGATCAGCGTGAAAAGTAACACACGTGCACGTGTCTGCTGTCCCGTCCCATCTCCTCACAGAATTACGCCTCTATGAATATGCTAATCAATATAAATAGCCCTTAAGCTCAGCGTCCTGTGAAAAGACAATGGCAAAAGCATGGGGGGAAAATAGAAGAATTTCACCGAATACCAAGTGGAGGCAAGGAAAAACGTGCTATTTGCTAGATTAAACAGTAATATAAACAACAAGTTCACAAAGTCGTACAGTGCCCAAAATAAAAAAGAAGTTGTCAAAGATGCCATGAAAAGGCGAGTTGTAGCCCACCATCTGAGTGTCATATGAAAGCCTATTAGGGTACAGAGAAAAGAAAAAACTAGGGACACAGTGGGGAAAAAAGCTCAAAATGTCAACTTTAATCTCGAAATTTCCACTTTAATCATGTAATTTATTTTGTCATTAAAGTAGAATGTCATAAACCTCATCTTAAAATCGTTTAATTAACTAGTTTCTCAAATCCCATCGTAACTAAAGTAGCACGTTAAATGCTTTGTTTTGTACTTGATCTTCTATGTGCTCTGTGTGTGTGAACCACTACATGCTTCTTAAATGGGCTTTCTCTTCCTCCGACTGGACACAAAATCCATTACATTTGTGATATTATAGCTCTGTGAATAATTTAAATACTGAGATGTATACTTGATATCATTTTCATGATGACAAGAATTAAAGCATGTTATTAAATATGGGAACACGGTGGCAACTCGTTCAGAGATTGTTCCTGCCTCCCACAAGATGCTTGCTGTGCCATGAGCGACCTTCGATGAAATAATTTATTGCAACAGTACTGTCTCTTTCAAATGTACTAACCCTCAATTCCTGTCCCTCCTTTTCTTTCTCCAAGTAACCAATTGCCACATAATCAGCTCTGTAATAAATGTCAAGCCATCTGTAAACTTAGAACGTCGATTCTTCAAAACATTTGAGGAACATTGAAATATCTCTGTAGTATATGTTTAATTATTCTATCCATCTATCTATCCTGTGTCGCGCCTGAATGGGGCGCTAGCTCGTCGCTACTGCTGTCCACCTTGTCCTCACATATTAAATTATTAACAATATAGATTATTTAAATGATGTTAAAATTGTATCTGTATAATGTAATAAACATTTTGCTGCATTTCATCTTAAAAATGATATCGTCATCATATGTAAATACGTGCCTTATAAAGTGGCACAGGTTGTGCAATATTATAACTTTAGTGCAAGTTTACATTGAGGTGATTGTACTTAGAAGTAAAAACTGTTCTACCGGGTGCACTTGATGGACTGATTCATTGTGTTTATAGTTATTGGGATGAAACTGTTTGTGAACTGTGAGATCCGTACAGGAAAGGCTCTGGCTGAGGCAGCATGTGCTCGATGTTGCATCCTGATAATTCTCTTTCTGATTAGCTGCTGTAGAGCTGTGATTCCACACTCAGATGCAGTGGGATAAATGCTCTGAGTGGTGCATTGAGAAGAACAACGCTAAAGTAGCTATCTATCTATCATACAATGCCTCTCATATCTATTATATAGTGCCTTTCATATCTACTCATCTTTCCTATAGTGTCTTTTATATCCATCTATCTATCTATCTATCTATCTATCTATCTATCTATCTATCTATCTATCTATCTATCTATCTGTCTATCATTTGCAGAGAGCCCAGTGAAAAATCAATGTAGGGAATATGCGGTTTTGAAGCAAATAACAATTAGACATTGAACGTTATGTTCAGGATGCTGGATCTATGAGGTATTGACACTAAACTCTGCACCACTGTATCCCCCTCTAAATGAAACAATGCATGAAAATATGGTGGGGCTCTCCAGGAATGCTAGAAACTGGAGCTTCGTAGGTCCGTTCACATGGATACTTGACGGGTTTTACTGGGGATGACATTTACATAGAAATTAAAAATAGCAAGAAAAGCAATCATATTTAGTGATTTCTTATAAAAATAAGTATTTGGAAAAAGAGAACAGTTTGTAGTTTTATACAAATATTTTTATATTATTATAATTTTGCTCAATAGGCTTATTGGGCTTCAACCAAATTGTATATTAGGTAAAAATACAGACATGACTTGGATTTAGTCTCAAGTCAATATGCAATCTCTTTTATTGAAATTACACATTGAGAAAAAGTAGGTTGCAAAGCTTTTAAATATCAAGATACCGTCGTTCTTGATGAATTGATATTACTAATCTCGAAATTACTCTTTGCACGATAAACATTGAACTTTTGAAGCTGTGGGAAAGACAGCAAGAATTCTGAAATCCATAAGACAGGAGCAATTTTTGCCAAGCTTTCATGTGAATTTTATCATAAAGAGCTTAAATGTGTGCAGATAAAGATAAAACTTATGGGCACAATAAAACCATTTGCTTTCTGCTTCAGTCTTGTCATTTTTCTCTGGCCTTCTGTGCTTATCTCTCTCTTTCTTAATCTTTTTTCCACATGCTAACTAGAATAAGGCCAAAAGCCATCACATCCTCATGTCTGAGATTCCCAATACGAGGCAATCCTTCAATTAAATTATTTGCATGCATTAAAACAGTCGAGCCTTCTTAATTAAAAGAAGCAACTTAAAAACCCACATGTGATACCCTTTTCACTTATCTTTGGCATGCTGCTCTTAAGGAGGAGAAGCACAATGTGAGTTTATGCATCAACACCCAGAATGCACAAACACTGACCTGTCAGACCACTGCCATCATTTACATTTTGCTGCCTCTGCTTCCTATTAATCCGAGGATTGTTTCTTTGAAGTACCATTATTTTTCAGGGGTCCAAGTTTAAAAAGCTGTAATAATAAAACTATAAAAGTCATTCGTGTTTGCTTTTACATTATTATTCATTTTTTTATTTTTATTTTTTTTATTAATTTTATTGTAATCATTCCATACAAATCAATCAATTTTTACAAAAAGTAGGATTGAGAAAAAGTCAACCCCCACCCCAGCTTTTACATTATTATTATCAGTAACTGGTGAAAACCTTTCATTTCTGTGAATCTCTAAGGTGTAAGAGATGTCAGTGCAGGAGCAGGCATGCTGGTAGGCTTGGGCCGAAGAACAATACCCGGCTGGGAGGTCAGTGTGATGGAGATAACGTTTCAGGAATACAGGCTACCCCGATACGTTACAGGGCAGCATCCCTGGGACCTAATTCCCACACAGGTCTGCCACAAGGAATGCTAAGACCTATAGTCCCATGGGGCAACACAGTTAGGTTCTGTAGGGGGAGCTGCCAGAAATAACAATCCCTACTTTGTGGAGCTTCCATCACACCTGGAATTACCTCCACCGGAAGTACACCTGGTTCCAAGATAAAAGAAGTTGTTTAAACCAGGAGAGTTGGAGTCAGGTGGAAGAAGAACAAAGTTCACCTGGAGGAGTGGAGAGAGAGAAGGAGAGGAAGAGAGAAGAGAAGAATTGTGTTGTGCCACTATTGAAGTTTCTTGTAGGATATTTTGAATAATAAAATGCGTGTTTGCACCCGAGTCTTCTGTGCTTGGGGTTTTGCAATGTCCCCTACAGGTCACAAAGGGAATACAAAATGTCTAAATTTATCAAATCTCTCAGAGTAGGAAAAATGGTCCTAACTGGCTCAAAAATCTCAGAGTGATGTAAATTTGGTCCTACTCTTCAGAGTATGAGTGTGGTGGAGTGGTATCTATACTAATAAAAGGCAAAGCCGTCACTGACTCACTTACTCACTCACTCATTCACTCACTCATCACTAATTCTCCAACTTCCCGTGTAGGTAGAAGGCTGAAATTTGGCAGGCTCATTCCTTACAGCTTACTTACAAAAGTTGGGCATGTTTTATTTTGAAATTCTAAGCGTAATGGTCATAATTGGAACCTAATTTTCTCCATATACTGTAATGGATGTTAGCCCGATGGCCGTGGGGGGCGGAGCTACATGTGACATCATCACGCCTCCCATGTAATCACGTGAACTGACTGTGACCGCGGTACATAGAAAAGAAGGAAGAGGTCCCAACAATAAAACAGCAGAGAACCCGTGGATTAAATAAAAAGGCTGCTTAGTTGGCGAAGCAAGGAAAAATGACGGCCTTATATGGCATTTGTTTATAAAACAGTGGAGAGGCTGCTTCACAAAAAAACCAGCGGAGCGCCTTATATGGGCAGGCAGTCAGCCAAAGAAGGGAATCAATAAATAACTATAATCGTAATAAAGGAACAAAAAAACAGTGGAGAACCCGCAAATTAAATAAATGAAATGGGTACATAAACAGTAAACTAAGTCTAAAATAGCTACACAATAACTATAACAATCGTAATAAACGAACAATAAAACAGTACAGAAACGCGAAGCAAGGAGAATAAAACAGCGGAGGAGCTGTGTAAAGGCTGCCTCACAAAAAAACAGCGGAGCGCCTTATAAGGGCAGGCAGTCAGCCAAAGAAGGGAATCAATAAATAACTAATCATAATAAAGGAACAAAAAAATAGTGGAGAACCCGCAAATTAAATAAATGAAATGGGTATCTGAACAGTAAACTAAGTCTAAAATAGCTACACAATAACTATAACAATCGTAATAAACAAACAATAAAACAGTACAGAAACGCGAAGCAAGGAGAATAAAACAGCGGAGGAGCTGTGTAAAGGCTGCCTCACAAAAAAATCAGCGGAGCGCCTTAAATGGGCAGGCAGTCAGCCAAAGAAGGGAATCAATAAACAACTATAATCATAATAAAGGAACAAAAAAATAGTGGAGAACCCGCGAATTAAATAAATGAAATGGGTATCTGAACAGTAAACTAAGTCTAAAATAGATACACAATAACTATAACAATCGTAATAAATGAACAATAAAACAGTAGAGAACCGCAAAGCAAGAAGAAAGGACAGACTTCAACCAATCAGATTTTGAGTTGGATTACAGACCAGATTTCAAAACCATGAAAAACTGATGTTTGTCACCCTCCTCGAGCCCCAAAACTTTCGGGAATACAAGAAAAATTTCATGCATGCAGCCTTCTACACTTTAACACAACAGCCACAGAGCGCTTTTGGATCTGTCTCGGCTAAAAACAGAACTGACTGTAATGTATGCTATGGATAATTTTGCAGGAAAATCTCCCACTGATCTTCTTGACTTCCTTCATCAGAAAAATCTGAATGAGAGCATGGGGCAGCTGTTAACATTTGTATATTTGGCGGTGAGCATTCCCGTGTACACTGCTTCTGTCAAGCGGACATTTTCAGCCCTAAAGCGAATTCAAACTTATGCCAGGAATACCATAGGGCGGGTTCACCTTTCACCATTAGCTTCAAAGGGGATAGAAAGTGAGGTTTTGATAGAACTGAAGCGCTCCGATAATCCATATGACAGAGTAATTGAACTGTTTTTGAGGAAAGAGAGGACGATGGATTTTGTTTACAAATAATCCGAATTTTTGGTGAGTAAAATGTTGCGATTTTCCTAAATGATATTGCACGTTTATGAGTTATTATTGACGTTTTTTATGTGTATCGCGGCTGTGGCTGCAGTAGAAAAGAAGTTGTTCATTCCTGGTTTGTCTATAAAATAAAGGCATTTATTGTGGCTACAGGAGTGTATATATATATATATATATATATATATATATATATATATATATATATATATATATATATATATTTATATATATATATATACACCCCGATCTACATACTGACAAATGAACGAAACACACGCCGTGGTGCAACATGAGAGCGCTGACGTCCGAGGTTCGATTCCCGAGACGGGGTGCAGTGAGTGTGTATGCCTGATGAGCCCAGAATTAGGGCGAAACACATGCCGCGTATTGTTTGCATTATTTGACAGTAAAACTATTTCAGTATATTCAATAAATATAAATCGGCGCTTCCCGATTCATTTTACCCTCGCACTCCCTTGGTTTGAGAAGAAGTTTGAAAAAATATGAGGTTAACGCAGAAAAAAAGATCATCAATTGAAGCTTTATGAATAATGGATACTTTATTCGCCATCAATAATTATTTTGGTAAAGCCATACTCAGTGTGATCCTCCTTTCATGTTCTAATTTTTTCGCGACTAGCCATGATTACATGAACGGTAAAAAGTAAGAGCGAAGTGAGGGTGACATATCCAGTCAGGCAGGCGACAGCTCAATAGCTCGAATTTGGATATAAGTAGGTTCTATTTAGTCGACAGAAATACCTTTGGTAGGAATGTAAGTTGAATTTACTCTTTAGATTTCTATGGTGAAGAAACATTTTTGCAATTCTGACTAAGTTTACCTTTCATTCCTACCAAATATATTTCTGTCGACTAAATAAAAATTACTTATATTTAAAATTTAAATAGTACTTGAACAGATACGATACTTCATAATATCCACACAGCACTACAGTAAGTGCACGTAAGAGCAAGAGTCATCCGTTTTTTTTTTCGTTTTTCTTCCTCGCACCCCAAAGGAGATATATATATATATATATATATATATATATATATATATATATATATTGTGAGCTGGAGGGCTGATCGCACCCAAAATTGAGACAGACGCCTGGGAAAACCACAAACCCTGAAACACTGACTACACATTGCTCCTTATCCTTGCACTATAACGCTGTAATACAAGCCTCAGCGGTACTCCGCCGACTTATAAGCCTTAGCAGCGCCTGTCAGTTTGGGAATTGATTGTTTGCTTTTATCTCTCTCTGCTCCTAGCGGAACTGTTATATCTGACTTGTCATGGAGCACGTTTAAGCTCATGTGTTTGCGGTGTCTGAATAAAAATCCTTCTTTTTTTCTACGACCTTCTGTGTCTCTGTGCAAATCTGTGACCCAAGCGTGACAATATATATATATATATATATAGATATATATATATATATATATATAGATATAGATATATAGATATGACAACAACACTCATATCAATGTCAAAACAATTACATTAACAATCATGTTACGTTATTTTTAAAATTTTTCCTTTTCTTTTCATAACTTCTTTAACACACTACTTCTCCGCTGCGAAGTGCGGGTATTCTGCTAGTCTGGTATATAAGTTGATAAATACTTTGTATGTCTTTATTTGTAAGCTGGAGTACTAGGGTGTTGTACCTTGTTAGCCATTATGAATGCAGTGAAAAGTCAAGCAAAATGACACCTTTTATTTAATTAAAGATTACAATATTCAAGCTTTCGAGGCAACTCAGAAGGGGCCTGAGTTGCCTCGAAAGCTTGCATATTGTAATCTTTTTAGTTGGCCAATTAAAGGTGTCATTTTGCTTGACTTTTCACTTCATTTGTAAGCTAGATAAAGAAAATGTTATATTAGATAGTGTTATCTTCTTGATAAGAACAGTGATGCTTTGATGTTTACCTAACCAGTCATTTCCTAGCCTTTAGGACAGACTCAGGACGTAAAAATTTATGGTGACTGTGCAGGGGAGCAGGTATCAAACCATCTTGGCAAGGGTGACTGTATTTGGCCTTGATCTGCCTAAACAAAGAAACAGGTGAATGAGTTGCACGAGAGCACTTTCATTGGTGAATGGCCCTGGAAGGGACAGGTAAATTAATATTTTTGGTCTGAAGTATGGCTGTTTATGGTTAGTTTTGAATCTGAAGAAGTTCCATACCACAACACCCCATTATTTTGTGATGAGATTGTGGTATAATGTTGGTGACCTTGCCTTTACCTCACTCTCTCACCATCAGGCCATGAAGAGAAGACCATGATAAAGACGACTCTTGATTCACTGACACAATGTCTCACTTGTGTTTGCAAATGGATTATTAGTAATTTTCTCAAACTAAATAAAGAGAAAAGAGAAATTTTTGTGATTGGCAAAAATGGATATAATGAGGTTATTAAAAATAAACTTGATGCATTAGGATTAAAAGTCAAGACAGAGGTAAAGAATTTAGGGGTAACTATTGACTCTGACCTGAATTTAAAATCACATATTAATCAGATTACTAGGACAGCATTTTTTCATTTAAGAAATATAGCAAAAGTTAGACCTCTTATAACATTGCAAGATTCTGAAAAATTAATTCACGCTTTTGTTTTCAGTCGTCTAGATTACTGTAACGCACTCCTCACAGGACTACCAAAACAAGACATCAATTGATTGTAACGAGTGCAGAATGGAGCTGCTAGAATCTTAACTAGGAAAAGAAAATCTGAGCACATCACAGCAGTTTTGATGTCACTACACTGGTTACCTGTGTCATTTAGAATTGACTTTAAAATACTGCTTATGGTTTACAAAGCCTTAAATAATCTGCTCCATCTTATTTTTCAGAATGTCTTACACCTTACACTCCAAATCGTAACCTTAGATCTTCAAATGAGGGTCTACTTAGAACTCTAAAAGCTAAACTTCAAAGAAGTGGTGAGGGGGCCTTCTGCTGTTATGCACCTAAAATCTGTAATAGCTTGCCAATAGGAATTTGTCAGGCTAATACAGTGGAGCACTTTAAAACACTGCTGGAAACACATTACTTTAACTTGGCTTTCTCATAATTTCATTTTAGTTAAATCCTGATGCTCTGTATATTCAATTAATTATCATTATTATTCATGGTGGCTCTAAAATCCATACTACAGTATCCCTTACTTTCTCTTCTGTTCTTTTTCCAGTTTTCTGTAGTGACAATCTGCACCACCACCACCCGCTCAAAGCACCATGATATCCCTACAATGATGGATTAAAGGCCAGAAGTCCACATGGCCATCATCATCAAGTTCTTCCATGTGAACCCTTAATACAATGAGGACTGATTGAGGTCATTTATGTTAGATAAAATGCCTAGAGGGGGCTGGGTGGTCTCGTGGCTTCAGTACCCCTGCAAATTTAATTTTTTTCTCCAGGTGTCTGGAGTTTTTTTTTGTTTTTTCTGTCCTCCCTGGCCATCGGACCTTGCTTTTATTCTATGTTAATTAGTGTTTAGTATTTAATTATTTATTTTGTCTTTTTTCTCTTTCTTCATCATGTAAAGCACTTTACTGTACATTGTTTGTATGAAAATGTGCTAAAGAAATAAATGTTGTTGTTGACTCTATCTCAGCAGCCATATTGAGTCAGGCATGTGGCCAGTTTCAATAATCTATGTAAAGGCCACGTGGTAGCAAAGCAAACTGGACTGAGAGCCACCTAAGAACACAAGATGCTCTACTACTGAAGATGTAAGGGTCTGGTTTGCCAGCATTCCTATTGTATGCTGCTTCCTTTATATTTTGGGGCATTAAATTAGGTTAGGTTAGGTAGACTTTATTATCCCAGAGAGAAATTTGTTTGCAGCAGGATTACTTTCAACTGTGTGGCACTCCTGATATCTATGCAAAAGGATGAAGATCCAAGTCTTCAGAGTCCTGGTGCTTCCAGTTTTGCTATATGGTTGTGAGACATGGACGCTACCCAGTGGCCTGAGACAAAGACTGGACTCCTTCGGTACTGTGTCTCGTAAGAGAATCCTTGGGCACCACTGGTTTAAATGTTTGTCACAGATTCGTGAATGAGTCACATAACCTGCATTGTGAGGCCATGTGGCTCGATTTCCCGAGGGTGAATCCTCATTGATGAAGACCCCAGTGGATGGACCAGGCCAAGGGGACGGCCACATAACACATGGCAGCAGCAGATAAATGGTCATTTCCGGAGGGTGGGACTGGACCGCATGTCTGCCTAGGAGGGTTGTCAACCAGGATCCCAAGCTGTTTTGTCATGTGGTGGGTGCAGCGACGTGCTGTACTGGTGCATTCTCCCCAACCTGACCTGACCTAACCTGACATGTAAACTAAACAACAATCCAAAATTTTATATTTAGCAACATCCTTACTAGTAAGAGAATTTAAAATGCTTACAGCTCTAGGAATAAAAGAGTACTTAAATCTGTTGCTTTTTACCTTTGGAAACCTAAATCTGCAGCCTAATTTTAACAGCTGGAATTCAGAGTAAAGAAGATGGCGTCTGTCTGACTTTCATTTCTAACTTGTTTACAATATATTTCAGTGACTGAAGTCTGCTGTGAACCAATGACTTTACCACTAATTTTTATAATGTTGTTAGGATGGTTTATTTTCTTATTGCTGAGGATGTCAAGCCAACAGATAAAAGTTAATGTATGGATTCAATAAAGGACTTAGAAAAAAGTGGCATTATTTTTTTTGTCCTCTTAAAAACAATTGCATTTCTTATTAAAGAAAAGTCATGACTGTCCCTATTTACAGATTTGTGCTGTGTTAAGATCATAGATTAGCTTGTTATCAATGATTGTTCACAGATATTTGTATTGCCATACCATCTGCACTTTCCCTTTAATTAAAGTTGAGACAGTGGATTGTGGGAAGCACCTGAAATACACATCCATATCTTTTGTCTTAGAAATACAGTATTAAGTTGTAAATTTGAGCGATCACACCATTGTACAAACTCATCAACAATAGGCTCATGTCTTCCTTATCTTGTAAAAGATTCACAATGGCAGAGTCATATGTCTATCCTTGTGTAAACTCCTACAGTCATTTGTATATAATACTAACTGTCCGAGTGTAGTAGTGAAACAGGGCATACTTTAAAAATCAATAAACAAACAGGTATTGATAGATAGATAGATAGATAGATAGATAGATAGATAGATAGATAGATAGATAGATAGATACTTTATTAATCCCAAGGGGAAATTCACATAATCCAGCAGCAGTATACTGATACAAAGAAACAATATTAAATTAAATAATAATAAAAATGAAAATTAATGTTCGCATTTACTCCCCCGGGTGGAATTGAAGAGTCGCATAGTGTGGGGGAGGAACGATCTCCTCAGTCTGTCAGTGGAGCAGGACAATGACAAAAGTCTGTCACTGAAGCTACTCCTCTGTCTGGAGATGACACTGTTCAGTGGATGCAGTGGATTATTCATGATTGACAGGAGTTTGCTTAGTGCCCGTCGCTCTGCCACAGATGTTAAACTGTCCAACTTTAATCCTACAATGGAGCCTGCCTTCTTAACAAGTTTGTCCAGGCGTGAGGCAAGATACACTCCAAAATGTGGCCAGAGGTACACCAACTTGAATGGAGGCTGGCGTGTCAGTGAGGAAGGCCTTGTCTGGCTTCCTACTCCTGACATCACGCTTCCCCCTCCCCTCGGCCCACAGCTTCTGTCCCAGATTAGCGGAAATAAATCACTCCTGCAAATGAACTGTGATACTTAGCACAATGACAGAAGTCACAAAAATTATAAAAAAAAACCCTGATCAAATCCATTAAGTAGTTCTCTCGTGAAAAGCGGACACATACAGACAGACAGATGTTGGATTTTTATATATATACTAGCCGTTCCCCCGTGGCTGCACCCATATAGTAGTGAAGCAGAACAGCGAGGAGGGCCCTGCCTGGCCCCCCACTCCTAACGTCGTGCTTCTCCCTCCCCTCAGCCCACAGCCTCTGTCTCGGATTAGCGTGAGTATATCTCTCCTGCAAGCGAACTATGATTCTTAGTGTGAAGGTGCAAAATCAACTGGAATGTTCAAGCAAATTATAGAGAAAAAAAAATCTAAATCCGTTAAGTAGTTCTCGCGTGAACACGGACAGACAGACAGACATTGGATTTTATAAATATAGAGATAAACAAAAGAGGAGATGAACAGCAACCTTGTGGAGTACCAACAGATGAACTTAGGCTATCACAGAAACAGCCATTGACATTCACTCTTTGTGTTCTCTTTGTTAAAAAGTCCAGAATCCACCTCACCAATTTAGGTACCAAACAGAACTGATCAATCAGTTTGTCAACTAAAATGTGGGCTGGATAGTGTTAAGAGCTGATGAAAACTCTATAAACATCAATCTTGTGTGGTTTCTTGATCCTTCCAAGTGCTCATACAATAAATTCAAAAGTGTTTCTGTGGTGTCGTCCAAACCCTTCTTTGTCCTGTATGCAAATAGTTAAGGGTCCTGAAGAACCTCAGTTTTGTTAAGTTGCTGTCTCTTAATTAACTTCTTAAATGATCTCATGATATGAGAAGTTAATGTCACTGGTCTAAGGTCTCTTAATCCTTTGGGGTGTGCCACTTTTGCCAACGGAATAACACTTGACTATTTCCATAGGCTGGGCACTTGCTTTAAATTCAAGGACATTTATATGGAGTGGAATATTGGAGAGAGATCCTCTGCACAGTAGTGAAGGAGATGGCCACTTATTGCATCCGGATCCAAGCTTTTTTAAAATTTTTGTTTGTTTAAGGACCTTTCTGACATCATTCTGGTCAAAGAAGGGCTGACTCCTGTCTCCAATCCTCAGTCTTTTTTTTTTGCTGACTTAATTCTGAAGCAAAATCTTGTCTTTCAAATCTTGACTAGAACTCATTCATAAAATATAAGTAATATGATAGTTACTAACCCTCACTTCTCCTGTTTCTCTTCTTGGTACTCAAATGTGGTAATCTGTGCCACTGTCCTAATGCCAAGTTGTTCTGCCTGCCTATGGGAAAGTCATCTCTGATGGAGGATTGCAAAAATTGTCAGGTAGAGGGGTCTTTTCATCTGATTGTCTAGTCCAGTGCTGACTCAGCTATGGAATGGCCAACAGGGGGAGGCAGCTTGATGGCTGAGGTCTCCAGGACTCCGAACAAATCCAAATGATATTATTTGATATCATCTACTGTTGGATTCTGCTCTGTACTTGTAATATTTCTATTGCACTATTATATTGTATTGAGGATTACTTGTGTTCTCTTCTGTGTATTGTACTGTATTGTATTGACCCCCTTTTTTTGACACCCAGTGCACGTCCAACCTACCTGGGAAGGGGTCTCTCTCTGAACTGCTTTTCCCAAGGTTTCTTTCATTTTTACTTCCCTACAAGGGTTTTTTGGGAGTTTTTCCTTGTCTTCTTAGAGACTCAAGGCTCGGGGGGTTGTCAAGAGGCAGAGCCTGTTAAAGCCCATTGCAGCACTTCTTGTGTGATTTTGGGCTATACAAATATACTGCTGAAAAGAATTAAAGGAACACTTTTTAATCAGAGTATAGCATAAAGTCAATTAAACTTATGGGATATTAATCTGGTCAGTTAA
Source organism: Polypterus senegalus (assembly GCF_016835505.1). Taxonomy (NCBI): domain Eukaryota; kingdom Metazoa; phylum Chordata; class Cladistia; order Polypteriformes; family Polypteridae; genus Polypterus; species Polypterus senegalus. The sequence continues at coordinate 304,537,314 of NC_053155.1, forward strand.
GTAGCAGAGGGGGTTGTTAATCAGTTTTAGCTGCTGTGGTGTTAATGAAATTAACAAGAGATGCACTAGAGGGGCAACAATGAGATGACCCCCAAAACAGGAATGGTTTAACAGGTGGAGGCCACTGACATTTTTCCCTCCTCATCTTTTCTGACTGTTTCTTCACTAGTTTTGCATTTGGCTACAGTCAGTGTCACTACTGGTAGCATGAGGCGATACCTGGACCCTACAGAGGTTGCACAGGTAGTCCAAATTCTCCAGGATGGCACATCAATACGTGTCATTGCCAGAAGGTTTGCTGTGTCTCCCTGCACAGTCTCAAGGGCATGGAGGAGATTCTAGGAGACAAGCAGTTACTCTAGGAGAGCTGGAGAGGGCTATAGAAGGTCCATAACCCATCAGCAGGACCAGTATCTGCTCCTTTGGGCAAGGAGGAACAGGATGAGCACTGCCAGAGCCCTACAAAATGACCTCCAGCAGGCCACTGGTGTGAATGTCTCTGACCAAACAACCAGAAAGACTTCATGAGGGCCCCATGTCCTCTAATGGGCCCTGAGCTCACTGCCCAGCAGCATGCAGCTCGATTGGCATTCGCCATAGAATACCAGAATTGGCAGATGCACCACTGGTGCCCTGTGCTTTTTACAGATGAGAGCAGGTTCACCCTGAGCATGTGACAGAAGTGAAAGGGTCTGGAGAAGCCATGGAGAACATTATGCTGCCTGTAACATCATTCAGCATGAGCAGTTTGGTGGTGGGTTAATGATTGTCTGGTGAGGCATATCCATGGAGGGTCACACAGACCGCTACAGGCTTGACAAAGGCACCTTGGCTGCCATTAGGTATCAGGATGAAATCCTTGGACACATTGTCAGACCCTATGCTGGTACAGTGGCTCCTGGTGCACGACAATTCCTGGCCTCATATGGTGAGAGTATGCAGGCAGTTCCTGGAGGATGAAGGAATTGATACCATTGACTGGCCACCACACTTTCCTGACCTAAATCCAATAGAACACCCCTGGGACATTATGTTTTGGTCCATCCAATGCCACCAGGTTGCACCTCAGACTGTCCAGGAGCTCAGTGATGCCCTGGTCCAGATCTGGGAGGAGATCCCCCACAACACCATCTGTCATCTCATTAGAAGCATGCACCGATGTTGTCAGGCATGTATACAAGAACACAGGGGCCATACAAAGTGCTGCATACAATTTTGAGTTGCTGCAATTAAATTTTGGCAAAATGGACTAGCCTGACACATAATTTTTTCACTCTGATTTTTGGGGCGTCTTTGAATTCAGGGCTCTGTAGGTTGATCATTTTCATTTCCATCAAACGATGTGGCATCCTTTCGTTCCTAACACATTACCCAGTCTATATCAGTATAGATATCCAGGAGGATTTCTTTTTCCCATTGAGATCTGATGTGTTTTCAAAGTGTTCCTTTAATTTTTTTGAGCAGTTTATAAATTGTATTGTATTGAAGTTCTGCACCAACTGATAGCTGGTTTTGATCCTTGCCAGTTCAACTCGATTATTGATTTTTGTATAAATGCCAGCCATCATCTTCATGCCATTCTCTAATGAGCCCAGGTTATCAGTCTGCAGTTCATTCTCTATCCTGTCTTTAAGCTTCAGTTTTGCCTGCTTTATTTCACGTTTCACCTCCTTCTGTAATTCCTTCTGTTCCGTTAATGGTCCATGATGAAGTGCTCTTTTTTTGGGTTATCAATTCTTTTAGATCTCTGGTAATCCATGGCTTGTTATTTGGGTACATTTTAGCTGATTTCATGGGTATTACGGCATCCTCGCAGAATTGTATATAAGAACTTAGATTAACTTTACTCCTGTCTGTTCCTTTACTCTGTCTAATTGCCTGAGGTTACAAATGTAGATGGGAGTGGAGAGGAAGTGCTAAAGTACCTGATCACAACATGGTAAGTGTATGGGATTTAAGATATTTTATTAAGGTCTACACAATAAAGAACATATTGGGTCACCATAGGACAGTACCTGACAAAACAAGAAGCAATATTATATTATCAATTTTCCTAATTTAGTAAACTAGTCCTAACTGCATAAGGGTTTACAAGAGCTCACAAACTGTCCTAACTCACTAGGAGCTGCCATAAGATGTTCAGGCAGATATCATCCTGGGAAATGCTGTGTGTTTTGGAAATACTGGCAAGCAATGAACTCGTAAAAAGATAATGATTAGACAAAATGAACTGGCCATGGGAAAAATGCAGTTTTGCAACAGTGATTTGGGTATGCTGCAGTGGGTTGGCACCCTGCCCAGGGTTTGTTCCTGCCTTGCACCCTGTGATGGCTGGGATTGGCTCCAGCAGAGCCCCATGACCCTGTGTTAGGATACAGCGGGTTGTACAATGACTGACTGACTGATTTGGGTATGTCACAACCAACCATTTCTTAAATTTCTCACCAAACTTTGAACATCCTTACAATGCATTAGAATATACACAGATTTATACATTTCTCCACCACTCCACATGAGCTAATTGTAAAGCAAGCTTCACTCCTGGAACATATCGTGAATTTACTTTTGTTTGCTGTCTGTTTTATCATGTTGCATTTCTATGATCTCCAAAACACCCGTGTCTCCCTGCAGCGTCACACAGTGGCACCCATTGTACCCAGCAGGGCTATGAAGCCGAACTCCGTCTCCCATGGTGCCCTGCGTGAATCCGGGGCACCTCTAAGCTGCAGGGAAGTCGCCATCTAGCATCCTGGGTGTGTCGGCCAGGTTGAGCTGCCAGCCGTCCATCACAATATATATATACTAGTCATGTATATGTTAAAGTTGTCTGTGAAGGGCTCCCTGTTTAAATGCGGCTGCCAGTCGTGAACTGGGCCCTTCGTCGCACAGCATTATGATTTTTTATAAGGGAAACAAAATTACAAAAGAAAACCTTTGGACATTGATTCAATAGGAACGGCCTACTCGGAATCACTGTCCGAATCGTAATTATGTGGTGGTGTAGGAGCATTTCTGCTTCTGTCCGTTCACAGTCCGTCTCGTTTTCACAACGCTATCGTTTCCTCTCATGATGTCTTCTCAACCTTTCCCCAATCTCGCAGGTTGCTTTGTGGCAATCCAAAGAGTAAGGCAATATACACGGAGCAATGGTTATAAAAGGGGGACACATAGGTATCCAGGCTCTTTAAAGCATAAATAGGGATCACTTCATTGACATGTGAGTAAGCCTCGGTACAACTGTGAGACGCGCAGCACTCGCCGGCTACAACATAACAATAATAATTTCTGGAACGTGCTGTTACGTTGTCATTCATTTTACCCACTGTCTTTCTTTCATTCATATGTTACGTAGGCACATACCTTTTATCTTCGGCAATCTCATTCTCTAACCAGGCCTCAGGAGCTAACCAGCGTAACACTGTCCACCACCCCTTTCGTTAATCCGGCACATTGTTGACATCCGTGAGTAACAACAGCGTACTAAACTGGAAGGTGGTCTACGCATGTGTGGAATTCGGGGACAAACAAAGATCAAGATCTAAATGAAGATCTCTTTAGTTAATTTAAAGCACAACAATTTGTTTAATTTAAAATGTCTGTGTTTGAGGTGTGACTGGAGTACTACAGTCTTCAGTAGTATAAGCCTGGAGGAGATTCTTAATGCATTGCTTATGTTTTAGCTGTCTCTCTACTGCCATCTAGTGCTTCTTCTTCTAATTAATTCACGGACAAACAAAGATCAAGATCCAAATGAAGTTTATATATAGAGATATAGTGATGAGTCTGGGCTTCCAAGAAAATCAGCTTTATTTATGGCACAAAAACATGGTTTTTATTTACACAGGAGCTGTCACTTTGACACACACAAACACACCAATCCAACAGTCACAGTTCCAGCTGTCCTGCTTTAGATCCCTCCCTCAATTTAAAAATACAAAATGTTTCCCTAATCAGACATGTTCAGTGGCTGGTGCCAGCTCATTCTAGTGGAGAGAAGACAGAAAAAGAGTGCAAGGCTAGGTCAGTAGCCAGTTTGAACTGTTCCCTGCATCATCCATTGGGCGAAGAGATATGTTACGCAGTAAACCTGTGGACTTGCATTTACACCAGTGGCAGACAAGAAATCCCTACCTCAGCTCATTGTGAAAGAGTTTTGGTGCACATTGCAGGTGGTGGGTTATTATCAGAGTCTCGAAAGTCTCACTATATAAACTTTATAATCAGATTTCAATTTTCAACCCATTTGAGATAGGTAGCACAGGTAGTTTAATCATCACAATATATAGTATATACAGTACAGGCCAAAGGTTTGGACACACCTCCTCATTCAATGTGTTTTCTTTATTTTCTTGACCATTTACAGCACTCCATCACTCTCCTTCTTGGTCAAATAGCCCTTACACAGCCTGGAGGTGTGTTTGGGGTCATTGTCCTGTTGAAAAATAAATGATCGTCCAACTAGCCTGACTTCTGCACAACACAACTGCTGGTCCCAACCCCATTGATAAAGCAAGAAATTCCACTAAATAACCCTGATAAGACACACCTGTGAAGTGAAAACCATTTCAGGTGACTACCTGTTGAAGCTCATCGAGAGAATGCCAAGAGTGTGCAAAGCAGTAATCAGAGCAAAGGGGGGCTATTTTGAAGAAGCTAGAATATAAAACATGTTTTCAGTTATTTCACCTTTTTTTGTTAAGTACATAACTCCACATGTGTTCATTCATAGTTTTGATGCCTTCAGTGAGGATCTACCAATGTAAATGGTCATGAAAATAAAGAAAACACATTGAATGAGGAGGTGTGTCCAAACCTTTGGCCTGTACTGTGTATATATATATATATATATATATATATATATATATATATATATATATATATATATATACACACACACACATATATATATACAGTGGAACCTCGGTTTGCGAGACGAGCTCGGAGTGTTTTGCGAGACAAAGCAATTTTAATAAATTTTCACTTGATGAACGAGCGAAGCCTTACGTGATCACAACTTCTCTCTCTCTCACTCATTCACTCACTCACTGCGGGATTGTGTGGCGTTATATAGCGGTATATACTGTTATCGTGTGTGCGAAAATACCCCCCATGAAAAAAAAAGTTGAAAAGGGATGGTGGTAAGAAGAAGGAGATGATTACGGTGGAAGTTAAAAAGGAAATCATTGAGAAGCACAAACGAGGTGTGCGAGTGGCCGACATTACAAGATTTTATAACAAGTCGACGTTTACACAATATTAAAGAAGAGAGAAGAAATAAGAGGGCTAGATGCAGCAAAATGAGCCATGAGAGTGTTTAAAGCAATGGCCACATGTTCTGAAAAATGTAGAAAAGTTGCTTCTCATGTGGATAAATGAAAAGCAACTAGCAGGTGATACTGTGACCAAGAACTTGATCTGCGAGAAGGCAAAGGGCTTGTATGCTGAACTTGTAAGTAAACTGCCAGGTACGTCAACAGAAAATGAAGAAGGCTTCAAAGCCAGCAGGGGATGGTTTGATAACTTTAAAAGGAGAAGTGGCATCCATAATATTGAGAGGCACCGAGAGGCTGCGAGTTCAGATGCTAAGGCAGCTGAGGCATTTGCTGCAGAGTTCCAGAAGTCCATGGTTTCCAAGCATTACCTGCCACAGTAAGTTTTTAACTGCGTTGAGATGGGGCTTTTTTGGAAAAAGATGCCAAAGAGGACTTACATTACAACAGAGGAGAATGCAATGCCCGGTCACTAATCCATGAAAGACCGCCTCACCCTCTTGTTGTGTGCTAATTCAAGTGGGGATTTCAAAGTCAAGCCCCTGCTCGTGTATCATTCCGAGAATCCATGAGCCTTCAGGAAATACAATGTGAAAGAGTCAGTTAAACGTTATGTGGAGGTCCAACAGCAAGGCTTGGGTCACTCGTATCTTGTTTGTTGTGTGGATCAACGAGGTCTTTGGTCCTGCAGTGAAGAGATACCTTTTAGAAAATAATCTGCCACTCAAAGTCTTGCTGGTTATGGATAATGCTCCTGCTCATTCTCCAGGCCTTGAGGATGACCAACTGGAGGAATTCGACTTCATTAAGGTCAAATTCCTTCCTCCCAACACCACTTCCCTACTCCAGCCCATGGATCAGCGGGTCATTTCAAACTTTTAAAAGCTTTACACCAAAGCACTATTTCAGCAATGCTTCGAGGTGACTAAAGGAACAAACCTTACACTCCGAGAGTTTTGGAAAAATCATTTCCACATCGTGAGCTGCCTCAAGATCATTGATAAAGCCTGGGAAGGAATCACCAAGAGAACCCTCAATTCTGCTTGGAGAAAACTGTGGCCTGATTGCGTTTTTGGACATGACTCTGAGGGGTTTGCTTATGAACAGGAGCTGCCACTTGTTGATGAAATTATGTCCTTGGGGAAGACCATGGGACTGGACGTGAATGAGGACGACATTCAAGAGCTGGTGGAGGAACTTGGCCAGGAGCTTTCTACGGACGAACTGATGGATCTGCATCACAAGCAACAGCAAAAGGTTATGGAGGACATCTCGTCTGAGGAGGAGGAGAAAAAGACGGAGGAATCCCTCACTTTAAATGAAAGAGTGCAAAACTTTGTAGAAAATCACCACCCGAATAAGGCGGCAGCAGTGCGAACGATGTATCTGTTTAATGACAATGCAATGTGGCATTTCCGCAAAATCTTCAAAAGTAGGCAAAAGCAGCTATCGTTGGACAGTTTCTTTGTTAAAGTTGGACGAAAAGAAAAAAATTCCAATGAGCCAACAGATTGCAGTGATTCCGTGAGTAGTGAAAGTCATCCTACACAATAACCCTCCTCCTGCTCCTCTCTCGTCTCCGTCACACTAGCCACGATTCTTTTGAAAGGTAAAGTGAAGGTTATTTTGTTTTATTTATTTTTACTTTATAGAAGTGTTTTGTATTAATCGTTATTATATAAATATTTGTGGGTTGTGAAGCAAATCATCCGAGTTTCCATTATTTCTTATGGGGAAATTGGCATTGATAAACGAGTGCTTTGGATTACAAGCACATTTCAGGAATGAATTATGCTCGTAAACCGAGGCTCCACTGCATATATATATATATATCTTAAGACAGGTTGAAATCTGATTGATAAACATAGACCTTGGCATTAAAGTCTGCTGTGCACAATTTATTGGAATGTATTTTGTAATGCATGTAGTAATAAAATGCATTGCATTTGTCATTCCAACAGATGGCACATCACTAATATTTGTATTAATAAAATGCATTACTACAAATATTTGTGACGTGCGATTTGTTGGAATGACAAAAGCAATGCATATATCTCTTTTAAATGCCATTTGGTATGGGATTTGTAAAAAAAGTGTTATTGTTTGTGATTGGCCATCTGTTGGAATGACAAATGCAATGCGTTTTATTACTACAAATGTTTCTGATGCACAAACTATTGAAAGGACAGAGACACAGCAACCAGGTGGACACACAGACATTTATCTCTTTCTTAAGGTGGATTCTTGTTGACTCAATCATTCACTCATTAGAGTGGCAAAGAAGGTAGGCGCCTGTTCACCTACAGACTACAGACCAGTGGCACTTATGTCTCACACCATGAAGATCTTTGAGAGGCTGATCCTGCACTATACAAGTGCTCTTGTGGTAGATCACCTGGACCCACTGTAATTTGTTCATTGGACAAAGATTGGAGAGGAGGATACAATTATCTCTCTGCTCCAAAAGGCTTATTCTCACCTGGATATTGCTGGCAGCACTTTGAGGATTCTGTTTTTTGATTTCTCCAGTGACTTTAAAACAACCCAGCCATCCCTGTTAACGGGGTAAACTCAGATATATGCAGGTGGATGAGTCTATGGTGTCCTGGATAATGGACTATCTGTCAGGGAGACCACAGTTTGTGACTCAAGGACTGTGTGAGCAACACTGGAGCAACACAAGGAACAGTTCTGTCTCTATTTCACTCTGTACACCTCCGACTATAAAAATATCAACAGGTCATGTCACTTACAGAATTTCTCAGATGATTCTGCACTTATGGGATGTATTGACAAAGGGGATTAGACAGAGGACAGGAGTTGGGAGGTTACTTTGTTTCTTGGTGTTAAGATACAGACAATTCTCTTAACATCAGCAAAACTAAGGAACTGGTTATTAACTTTCAATACACCAAAGAGCCTCTATGTCCGGTCATTATTTAGGGAGTGGATGTAGAGGTGGCCCACTCCTACACATACTTGGAAGTCCACATCAATGACAGGTTGGACTGGCCTCGTAACACAGAGGAGCTATATAAGAAAGGGTAGAGCGTGTGGTGTTATGGGTCCACAGCTCGTTGAGTAAAGGCCATTTTTAAATAAATAATCAATGTGCTTGCGGCTTAGTGAGGGGACGTTGGGCCATAGTGGGCCGTGGGACGATCCGTAGGGTGTGGGCATTTCTCACCTAGTGCACAGGTGAGGAACTGCCCACATTCATGATTGTCCCGCTAATGCTGCAGCTGCTGTGGCCCTCGTCATTTTAAAAAGAAGCGCGAGTCGGTTTTAGAGGAAGAAAGAAACGTTCGGAGGGAAAAAGAAATGGAGAGAGAAAGAAGGAAAGGAGAGGACGGAGGTTACCGGGAGCAGGAGAGGAAGCAGACGGTGCGTGAGTGTGGTGAGCGCGCGATCGAGGCCGTGGACAGCTGCATGGAAGCTGGGTGTTAGGCCGACACCCACTGTTGGTGTTGATGTCGCTCTCGCTGAGCGATCAGGTAGCGGGAGTGACCAGGGAAGGCGACTGGCCACAGAGAGGCCATTGAAAGGCAGCGGAAGTCGGGAGACTTGGTGGTGGGAATCCCCAACGTGAGCGACCTGGCCGTTGTGGGAAACCAAGTTCTCCGGGACTGGGATGAGTGCCATACCGAAGCCAGGGATCGGGAGGTCTCCAGTCTCGTGCGTGTGTTTCAGGAGGGCAGCTGCAGAGAGCGTCTTGCCTGCTGCGATGCCCAAACGGGATTAGCAGGTGAGACGCTAACAAATGATGCACCAGATTTGTTGATTGGTTTTAAGACTGCTTCCTAAAAGAAGATTTTAACCTCCGATTTTTAAGGATGTGTTTTTTTTCTATTTATTGATTTTTAACCTCCACATGTTCATTTAATGGATTATTTATTTATTTATTGGAGTACTGCACTATTTATGAACACTGTCTTTGATTTGTTGACTGTTTTTAATAAAAGCACTTTTGCACTTTTTACCTTCCCCTTGCTCAGATGCTTAATTTGCCTCCATTGACTAGCTCACTCGGCAACATTATCGACGGTGTTGGGTTCAAGGGTTCCCAAACAGCCATTGGGAGCGTGGAGCCAGAACCCACATCGTCACATTTGGTGGGAGCGGTGGGATGAGCTAGCAGTGGAGGCCAGAAGAGGAGACAGAGCAGCAAGTGGGATTGGTAACTGACTTTGAAGGACCCACGTACCCAAGCCGGAGGAGGACATTTTTAAGAGACTGAGCTTTTTAAGCACATTTATTTATTGCTGTCATTTTATTTGTCTTTTAAAGTTCTTATTCTTTTAATGTCCTGTTTTTATGAAGGGGGCTTGGGTTGGATTGTTTTAGTGGGATTGTTTTAGTGCTTTTATTGGTTTTAGTGCAGTGTAGAGTGGCCGAGCTGTGGACCTGAGCTCCAGTTGCATTGGGTTGGCAGTGGTGTGGAGCCTTCCCATGCAACTGGAGTTTTATGGGGGGTGGAATGTGGTGTTATGGGTCCACAGCTCGTTGAGTAAAGGCCATTTTTAAATAAATAATTAATGTGCTCGCGGCTTAGTGAGGGGACGTTGGGCCATAGTGGGCCGTGGGACGATCCGTAGGGTGTGGGCGTTTCTCACCTAGTGCACAGGTGAGGAACTGCCCACATTCATGATTGTCCCGCGGCTAATGCTGCAGCTGCTGTGGCCCTCGTCATTTTAAAAAGAAGCACGAGTCGGTTTTAGAGGAAGAAAGAAACGTTCGGAGGGAAAAAGAAATGGAGAGAGAAAGAAGGAAAGGAGAGGACGGAGGTTACCGGGAGCAGGAGAGGAAGCAGACGGTGCGTGAGTGTGGTGAGTGCGCGATCGAGCGCTCGTGGACAGCTGCATGGAAGCTGGGTGTTAGGCCGACACCCACGTGTTGGTGTTGATGTCGCTCCCGCTGAGCGATCAGGTAGCGGGAGTGACCAGGGAAGGCGACTGGCCACAGAGAGGCCATTGAAAGGCAGCGGAAGTCGGGAGACTTGGTGGTGGGAATCCCCAACGTGAGCGACCTGGCCGTTGTGGGAAACCAAGTTCTCGGGACTGGGATGAGTGCCATACCGAAGCCAGGGATCGGGAGGTCTCCAGTCTCGTGCGTGTGTTTCAGGAGGGCAGCTGCAGAGAGCGTCTTGCCTGCTGCGATGCCCAAACGGGATTAGCAGGTGAGACGCTAACAAATGATGCACCAGATTTGTTGATTGGTTTTAAGACTGCTTCCTAAAAGAAGATTTTAACCTCCGATTTTTAAGGATGTGTTTTTTTTCTATTTATTGATTTTTAACCTCCACATGTTCATTTAATGGATTATTTATTTATTTATTGGAGTACTGCACTATTTATGAACACTGTCTTTGATTTGTTGACTGTTTTTAATAAAAGCACTTTTGCACTTTTTACCTTCCCCTTGCTCAGATGCTTAATTTGCCTCCATTGACTAGCTCACTCGGCAACATTATCGACGGTGTTGGGTTCAAGGGTTCCCAAACAGCCATGGGAGCGTGGAGCCAGAACCCACATCGTCACAGAGCGGGCTCTATTTCTTTAGTAGAATGCGTTCCTTAAATGTGGGAAGTAACATCCTTCATGTCTTCTGTAGCTCTGCGATGGCAAGTGTGGTTTTCTACACTGTGGTTTGCTGGGATGGTAACATCACTTCAAGAGTGGACTACCAAATCAAGAAGCTAATTGAAAGAGCAGGCCCTGTTAAAGGGCACATTTTAGACCCCATGGAGGATGTAGAAAGTTCAGATAAACTAACCAATGTGTACATGTTTGAAAGAAGATGTGAACTAGGGGCTTGGGAACTGAAACTTGTTAACTTATATCTTGTAATTAGCTTAAGATAACTACACTGACCAGTAGCAAAACCAAAGGAAATTCTGTTTTTTGTTTTTTAAATAATATCACTTACTAAAAGTGGCCATCAAGCCACATATAAGAGTAATATAACATATAAGTATCTCTATTGTCCTGACACAGATGCTGTACAGATTTTGAGAGAAGAAGATGACAATACTGAGTGGCTTTTTATATTAGCAATGTAAAACACAGTGTTAGTATGACAGAGAAATGGCGTAGCAGTTTTAAAGATGTAACAAAACATCATGCTGTCAGTGGATGAAAGTATAGTGCTACCGACAAAATGAATATGTATCCCAGCGGAGAAGAGAGAGGCTGCGTTATGCTGCATAAGTTTATGAAACACCTTAGTTGGATTAACACTAGAATTACCAGAGCCTACGAAAAAACTCTCCGCCAGCATCCTTTGTCCTGTAAGTGTACCGATAAACACAAGCTACAAGCAGCCGGCTATTCCATCCACCCACCGACTTAGAACGTGCACGAACTTCTCCCAGCTCATGCTTTGATTGATTATCTGGGAGTGAAGTGGAGTTTTAGAGTGGAAATAATAGATCGTTATTTGGAAAACACGCATTTCATGTGTGTTTCATTTCTACAGTAATCTGTGTAAACACAGAAACTTTTTCATATTTTAGTAATAAATGTTACAAAATGTAGGCATAAACTACAGAATGTGTGAATCCTGAAGTCCAAAGATCAAATAAACACTTTCACAAAAGGTTCAAGAACGATTCAACAGCTTCTGTGGCTTAGCGGTAAGATTCCCTGATTCATAGGGCAATAGGCTTACCGTACCTCAGAGACCTGAGTTTGATTCCCCGTTTGGGAGGAAGTGCAATTTTTTTTTTTTGTTCTTGAACCTTGAACACTCCAGGACAGTCTCACTACTGTATTATATAGTCTGCACTACACATACTTGTACACCATCTTAAATGTGTTGATTTTCATGCTTTTACTCTCCAAGGCTAAGGTTCATTTTTTCAACTTCATTTAACAACACCACATAATCAGAAACCATAATTTTCCATGTAGAGTTTCTTTTTATTTCATCTGTTGTCTGGATAAAATAAAAAAAAAAGAATAAAGCATGCTTAATAAAGAAAATGTCTAAATGAATTATTTATTATAATTGAAGCTAAAAATGCACATCACAGATATTTATACTCTAAACCAAGAGATCATTGCCTTAGGATGTATTGTTACATGTAGCATTTATTATATATATATATATATATATATATATATATATATTATATATATATATATATATATATATATATATATATATATATATATATATATATATATAAAGATATTACATAACCCAGTGGTTCTGGCAGTAGTTTTGGTTTGCTTACATACTTTGGCTATTCATTTCAGTTAGAGTTACAAGATTTATCTGTCAAAATTCATTTTATGCTGGTGCTTGATAATCTTCCCAAAGCCCGTTTTTCACAATTTTTATGAATAATATAGTGTAGTAAAATTAAAGATCACGTATCATATTAAATGCTTTCTATTGGATAAAACCAGCTGCAGAAGAAAGGCTTTGTTTAAACATTCCAGATTTAACAAAACCATCACATGTACTGTGTGCTTAGTAAATGAGGAGGACGACCACACCAAACAACATTCTACCACTCAGAAATTTACAATAGTACTCCGAGTTCAATTAAAGGAGGCATGAAAGACAGGGAAACAACGTATTAAAAAAATTAAAGTGACAGATTTATTAAAGCAAAAAAAAATGCAACAACATAGGATTGAGCTCTTTGAAAAGAAGAAATATATACCCCCACTGGCCATTTTATGATGTACACCTGCCTAGTACCCGGTTGCCCCAACACACACTTTTGCCTTCAGAACTACCATAATTCTTGGTGGCATACATTCAACAAGGTGCTCAAAACATTCCTCAGAGAGTTTAGTCTGTATTGGCATGATAGCATCATACAGTTGCTTCAGAGTTTTCGGCTGCACATCCATGATGGTAATCTCCCGTTCCACCACATCCCAAAGGTGCTCTATTGGATTGAGATCTGGTTACTGTAGAGGCCATCTGAGTCCAGTAAACTCCTTGTCATGTTCAAGAAACCAGTTTGAGGTGATTTGAGCTTTGTGTCATGGCACATTATCCTGCTAGATATAGCCATCAGTAGATGGGCAAACTCTGATTATAAAGGGATGGACATGGACAGCAACAATACACAGGTAGGCTGTGGAATTTAAATGATCCTCAATTGGTTCTAAGGGGCTCAAAGTGTGCCAAGAAAATACCCCACACCCCCACCATACACCCCCCACCCCCACCCCCATCCCCAACCATTACACCACCACAACCAGCCTGAACCGTTGATACAAGGCAGGATGGATCCTCGCTTTCATGTCCTTGATGCCATACTCTGACCCTACCATCCAAAAGTCACAGCAGAAATCAAGACTCATCAGACCAGGAAACATTTTGTCAGTAAATTGTTGTATTATTTATATTTGTTTTCAATGTGAGTATAAACACTGTGGGCGGTGGGAGGTTGACTAAGCTTAAAGACGATCGTTTCCAGAGAGAACGCTGTTGGTGCAGGATGTTTAGGAACTGGCCGCATGCTTTAAGAAGTAAAAAGGGTTACACGTGCATTTGAAGAGTGTTCAGTGAGGTGCCCCAGTTTTCAGAGTTTATAAACCGATAGAAAATTAAGCGTTGTCTTCATTTTGTAAGCAGCTAATGAGGTACATTTGAAAGTTGAATTATACTTATTTGAAGTTTGTTCGTGTTAAATGTAACCCTAAATTTGTACATGTCTTTTAAGATATTGTTGTTTGAGAATAGATTTACCTTTTGTTTTTTAAACATTAAAGTAACAGTTTTGTTTTTGGAATACTATATTGTGTTATTAAAGGTCAAGTAGATTTATTTGAATTTATATTGGAATAATTTATATGTAGGGCGGCACTGTGGCTCAGTGGGTAGCACTGTTGCCTCTCAGTAAGGAGACCTGCATTCGCTTCCCAGGTCCTCCCTGCATGGAGTTTGCATGTTCCCCCCGTGTCTGCGTGGGTTTCCTACCGGGTACTCCGGTTTTCCACCACAGTCCAAAGACATGCAGGTTAGGTGCATTGGCGATCCTAAATTGTCCCTAGTGTGTGGGTGCCCTGTGGTGGGCTGGCGTCCTGCCCGGGGTTTGTTTCCTGCCTTGCGCCCTGTGTTGGCTGGGATGGCTCCAGCAGACCCCTGTGACCCTGTAGTTAGGATGTAGGGGGTTGGATAATGGATGGATGGATTGATAATTTATATGTAACTAGCAGAATACCCGCGCTTCGCAGCGATGTCGTGTGTTAAAGAAGTTATGAAAAAGAAAAGGAAACATTTAAAAAAAAGTAACATGATTATCAATGTAAGTGTTTTGTCACTGTTATGAGTGTTGCTGTCATATATATATATATATATATATATATATATATATATAATATATATATATATATATATATATAGCAAAATACCCGCGCTATATAAAAGGAAACATTTTTAAAATAACGTAACATGATCTCAGTGTCATAGAGGTTGAGGTCATTGAGAAATGGAAGGATATATATATATATATATATATATATATATATATATATATATATATATATATATATATATATATATATATAGATATATGTAAAGAAGCATTCTTAATAGTAACTACAAAGCATAAAATAGGATTATATAGCTTGTCTAGGGTTATACCCCATAAACTGCTCATCAAAAGACAGAGGAAAAAATGCGTAAAGGATCCTCAGAGGGAGGGTGGATCTCCAGGCTTGCTTCACACTTTGAAAACAGCCCCATCAGATCTCACATTAATTTGGAGCCATGTGGTTAGTTCATTTATGACTGAATTCACAAAATGTGTCCCATTATCAGTCTGTTTCTGAGGAAAAATCGGAGAACACATCGAAATCCTCCATTGGATTGTAACGGCGGATACCTTTCTATACTGATATAGACTGAAATCATCTGGTTATCTAGAACCGACTCGAACTCTGTTGGAAAAGAGAAACTGGGTAATGTGTCAAGACACCAGGGCAACATATTGCCAATCTGTCCAGTCAAGACAGTGTTGAACCCAAGGTCCAATTTGCACCCACTGGGTGTCATGCGATTTGGCAAGAGAAATATGAGGGACAGAGTCACCCAAATAGTAAATTTGCTGGGAAGGGGTGAGATGGACAGATGTAGCAGCTTTGGTGGAGGACAGGAATAAACAGGGAACAAGTATAATTTGCGTGTGTGGGAGCTGAGGAAAGAAAAGATTTCAACCAAGGGGTATCAACTTCAGCAGGGAAGTATTGGGCAGTACAGTGAAGGGTGTCAGGGACCTGGAGATGGGGAAACAAGCAGGAAGGGAATGAACTAGGAACAAAGGCAGCAGATTCCCAGCCAATGCATGAGATACGGACTTTAGATTGATGTCTGAACGGAGACCGGAGACAAAGGAGGCACGGCTGCACGCTTGGTCCTCAGCCCGCTCTATGCCCGAATAGGTAGCCATCAAATCTTGAATCTAAGTCCCCATTCCTCCACAGTCTCATCTTTTCTGTTTTGCAGCAGAAATCAAAGCCCAGTCAGTGCCCTTTTATACTTGTCATCTAAATTCGCTTTCAGTAGACGCCACTGAGTTTGAAAATCTGCATCTCCATTCTGACCATCTCCTCGATGGAAGGTCTCACGCCAAGTCCACGGTTGTCCATTATTATCAGTGCCATGATTAACAGAAGCCCAAGTTGGACCCAATTTACGAAGGACCTGTGTCCATTCAGCAGCGTTTGGTTTATACATGCTGTCCAACTGTTCTAATTGTTCAATAAATTTCAGTCCCCCCTCCTTTTTAGGGTCAACTAAGGAGCTGACCACCTCTTTTAGCTCACTTAAGTCCCAAATATGGGAAATGGAAATTGTCAAGGGATTCTGGTCACCAGTAGGTTGATTGGGATTATGCCGGGGATTAGGGATCTGCATTAATGGGAAAGAAGTAGATGGAGGGAACTCGGGGTCAGGGGCAGTGGGGGAAAGTGGAACAGAGGATTTAAACACATGGGGTCGGTCATCGTGTAAGGGATTGAAAGGTGCCTGTGTCTTAGCCTGTCTTCGGGTGGTAACTCCCTTGTGTCCGATAAGGGGCTCGGGTTTTATTTCTAGTGGTTCTCCCTCTACCTCCTCTTCCCCTTCTGAACCTCCTGGAGAATCATAGGGTGGAGGCGGCAAGGATTTCCTGAATCTCACTTCGGTGCCTTTTACTGTTTTCTGCCTTTTAAAATCTAAGCCTGCTTAGGTGATTGTCATAATGGGTTTGAGTCAGCTAGTTTCTTTTCCTGAAACAAAGTGTACACGGCTAACCGAGTAGATAATTAATATCCTGGGCGCTAGTGTCAGTTTAAAAACTGTCAGTTACTTATCACTCTTATCATACCCACCACCAAGGAAACCCCCGACGGTACTTACCCTAGTCTAGGCATTTAGTCTGCGCAACGCAGAGTACTCCACTCGAGTCAGGAGGAGACCGGGGACTTCTCACTCAGAAGCCGTCCTAGGACAGGACAGTCCTAACTTTTATCGGAGCTGTTTACTCTGCTGCCGGTGCACACAGTGCAGTCTGCTTCAAAGAAGACAGATCCATAAGGCGGTACCGATCAAGGAGTCAGCCGATCGCCTCCTATAGCCAAAAACTGTATTCTTTTATTCATTATTTCCCGGACAGAGTAGGAGTCTCACACCAGATAAAATTAATCAGTAATATACACTTTATTGCACCTAGACTAGAGAAGCCCTCGTACAGGAAATTCTTTGCTCTTTTATAGCTTACAGAGTTGAGCAAAATGACATTATTATACCAAAAATAGAGGCGGCGGTACATATTTCTTACTGCTGACAAAATAAAAAAGAAGAAGTTACCTTATTTGGAGCTTTAAAAACAGGAACTATAATAAAAAACTGGTTAAAGGGCAGATTCTGAGACAAACAGGAACTATAATAACAGACTTGTGCTGGGCAGATTCCTTTGACCTGCTCACCCAGTACACTCTGTACCTCACACAAGGGTATACATAGAAATGTCACATACACATTTTGTAATCTTTGAGGTCATTCATATATATATATATATATATATATATATATATATATATATATATATATATATATATATATATATATATATATATATATACAAAGTATATATAAACTGCTCAAAAAAATTAAAGGAACACTTTGAAAACACATCAGATCTCAATGGGAAAAAGAAATCCTCCTGGATATCTATACTGATATAGACTGGGTAATGTGTTAGGAACGAAAGGATGCCACATCGTTTGATGGAAATGAAAATGATCAACCTACAGAGCCCTGAATTCAAAGACGCCCCAAAAATCATGTGGCAGGCTAGTCCATTTTGCCAAAATTTAATTGCAGCAACTCAAAATTGTACGCAGCACTTTGTATGGCCCCTGTGTTCCTGTATACATGCCTGACAACATCGGTGCATGCTTCTAATGAGATGACAGATGGTGTTGTGGGGGATCTCCTCCCAGATCTGGACCAGGGCATCACTGAGCTCCTGGAGAGTCTGAGGTGCAACCTGGTGGCATTGGATGGACCAAAACATAATGTCCCAGAGGTGTTCTATTGGATTTAGGTCAGGAAAGTGTGGTGGCCAGTCAATGGTATCAATTCCTTCATCCTCCAGGAACTGCCTGCATACTCTCACCACATGAGGCCAGGAATTGTCGTGCACCAGGAGCCACTGTACCAACACAGGGTCTGACAATGGGTCCAAGGATTTCATCCTGATACCTAACGGCAGCCAAGGTGCCTTTGTCAAGCCTGTAGCGGTCTGTGTGACCCTCCATGGATATGCATCCCCAGACAAACATTAACCCACCACCAAACTGCTCATGCTGAATGATGTTACAGGCAGCATAATGTTCTCCATGGCTTCTCCAGACCCTTTCACTTCTGTCACGTGCTCAGGGTGAACCTGAGCTCTCATCTGTAAAAAGCATAGGGCACCAGTGGTGCATCTGCCAATTCTGGTATTCTATGGCGAATGCCAATCGAGCTGCATGCTGCTGGGCAGTGAGCTCAGGGCCCATTAGAGGACATGGGGCCCTTGGGTCACCCTCATGAAGTCTTTCTGGTTGTTTGGTCAGAGACATTCACACCAGTGGCCTGCTGGAGGTCATTTTGTAGGGCTCTGGCAGTGCTCATCCTGTTCCTCCTTGCCCAAAGGAGCAGATACTGGTCCTGCTGATGGGTTATGGACCTTCTATGGCCCTCTCCAGCTCTCCTAGAGTAACTGCTTGTCTCCTAGAATCTCCTCCATGCCCTTGAGACTGTGCAGGGAGGCACAGCAAACCTTCTGGCAATGACACGTATTGATGTGCCATTCTGGAGAAGTTGGACTACCTGTGCAACCTCTGTAGGGTCCAGGTATCGCCTCATGCTACCAGTAGTGACACTGACTGTAGCCAAATGCAAAACTAGTGAAGAAACAGTCAGAAAAGATGAGGAGGGAAAAATGTCAGTGGCCTCCACCTGTTAAACCATTCCTGTTTTGGGGGTCATCTCATTGTTGCCCCTCTAGTGCATCTCTTTTTAATTTCATTAACACCACTTAATATCCCATAAGTTTCATTGACTTTATGCTATACTCTGATTAAAAAGTGTTCCTTTAATTCTTTTGAATATATAATATATATATATGTAGCAAAATACCCGCACCTCACAGCGGAGAAGTGGTGTGTTAAAGAAGTAATGAAAAAGAAAAGGAAACATAATAATAACGTAACATGATTGACATTGTCATGAGTGTTGCTGTCATATATATGCCTGCCTGAATAAGTCACCCTCGCTTCGCTCTTACTTTTTTACCGTTCATTTAATCATTGCTAGTGGCGGAAAAATTATAAAATGGAAGGAGGATTACACTGAGTATGGCTTTACCAAAACAATTATTGATGGCGAATCGATTATTCATAAATCTTCAATTGGTGATCTGTTTTTCTGTGTTAACCTCATATTTTTTCATACTTCTTCTCAAACCAAGGGGGCGCGAGGCTAAAATGAATCGGGAAGAAAAGGAAACATTTTAAAAATAATGTAACACGATTGTCAATGTAACCTTTTGTAAGTAGCGCCTGGAGGATTCAGTGTGGAGAAACTCTAGAGGCAGCGTGTTTATTAACTTGTGGGTTTTTCTGTGAGTATTTGGTGGCAGTGTGACGAAGTTGCTTCGAAAGACGGCGTTAGCCGTGGAGCTCAGCTCAGAGCTTAAATGAGGTGAATGGGAGGGAGATGATGACGTGACTCCCCACCCGCCTTAACTGTCAATCCCCTCACAAACACAGTCTCTCGGAATTTGCATAAGCACAGCCTTTGACCAGCAATTTGAACTTAGTTAGAAACTGATCAAAACTGTCGTTTATACCCTGCGTCCCCTCATTAAACTTGTATCCCGCATTAGCCGTGGGCATGACAAACGCCAGCGGCAGCCTGTCTATGAACTTAATTTAAACTTTAGTTTTACACCGTGCTTTGTTTCTGAAGTAGCTGCAGGCATGAATATGCTTGTACAGTATGTGTCACTCGCTCGCTTCTTATTGTTTCGCTGCCTTCTCAATTGTATAATGCATGTTTTCTTCAGCGCTTTTTGGAGCTCTTCCTGGTTTTCTACGTAATGCGTTGACAGTCAGTTCACGTGATTACGTGGGAGGCGTGATGATGTCACATGAAACTCCGCCCCCCACGGCCATCAAACTCAACTCCATTACATTAAATGGAGAAAAATAGCTTCCATTTATGACCATTACGCGTAGAATTTCGAAATGAAACCTGTCCAACTTTTGTAAGTAAGCTGTAAGGAATGAGCCTGCCAAATTTCAGCCTTCTACCTACACGGGAAGTTGGAGAATTAGTGATGAGTCAGTGAGTCAGTGAGTGAGGGCTTTGCCTTTTATTAGTATAGATTATGTGTAGTAAGAAGTCAAGCAAAATGACACCTTTTATTGGCTAACTAAAAAAACTACAATATGTAAGCTTTCGAGGCAACTCAGGCCACTTCTTACATCTTGCCTGAAGATATTCATAATGGCTAACACGGTACAACACCCTAGTACTTTGTAATTACATGCAAGTCTAACGTCCTTATAAGTGAGATAGTGAAGTGAAGTTAGTTTTCTGTGTAGATATACAGTAATATAAAGTGCACCCTTGTGTTTTTATTTGTTAATTTACTGTAAATTTATTTCTTTTAGTTCTCACGATGGTGATAATTTGGATAATAATCCTTGTTTGGGTAACATCTGAATAGACCATCAGTTAATTCAAAGAACTGTTCTGCTCGTGTTTAGTCAGGAAAGCTGCAACAACTTCTCATTTACTGATTAGCCGCCCTTCATGGAAGAAAAACATTTCCAAAATAGCAGGCGCTGAAGAGTTGCTTTCCATGGCACTGTTTGTCTGTATGGATCTAAACTGTTTTTTGTAAACTTAGAATGTTGCATACATATTTTTCTGCCTCACTCGACGCTGTCCGTGCAACGCGGCCACAGAGAGCTTAAACAACTTGGCACATCCACATAAAAACAACATGGGTGAGTTTTCTTGAAGGCTTTTACTGGACATAGCTTGTTGTAAACTGAAATATATACAAAAAAAAAACATACAGGTATTTACAGGTGTAGAACTAAAGACAATAAATAAGATTTACAAAGCAATTCATAGCAGACAGTATATATTAAACATTAAAGCTTTAAAAGACACTTACAAGGCGAGTGATTTCTGCGGTCGGATCGAGACAAAGAGAAGTGCGTAGACAGAGGTCCAAATTGCTGTGTACCACAACTAACCAGACCCATGGGTTTACATACAGTGGTGTGAAAAACTATTTGCCCCCTTCCTGATTTCTTATTTTTTTGCATGTTTATCACACAAAATGTTTCTGATCATCAAACACATTTAACCATTAGTCAAATATAACACAAGTAAACACAAAATGCAGTTTTTAAATGATGGTTTTATTATTTAGGGAGAAAAAATCCAAACCTACATGGCCCTGTGTGAAAGTAATTGCCCCCTTGTTAAAAAATAACCTAACTGTGGTGTATCACACCTGAGTTCAATTTCCGTAGCCACCCCCAGGCCTGATTACTGCCACACCTGTTTCAATCAAGAAATCACTTAAATAGCAGCTGCCTGACACAGAGAAGTAGACCAAAAGCACCTCAAAAGCTAGACATCATGCCAAGATCCAAAGAAATTCAGGAACAAATGAGAACAGAAGTAATTGAGATCTATCAGTCTGGTAAAGGTTATAAAGCCATTTCTAAAGCTTTGGGACTCCAGCGAACCACAGTGAGAGCCATTATCCACAAATGGCAAAAACATGGAACAGTGGTGAACCTTCCCAGGAGTGGCCGGCCGACCAAAATTACCCCAAGAGCGCAGAGACGACTCATCCGAGAGGTCACAAAAGACCCCAGGACAACGTCTAAAGAACTGCAGGCCTCACTTGCCTCAATTAAGGTCAGTGTTCACGACTCCACCATAAGAAAGAGACTGGGCAAAATGGCCTGCATGGCAGATTTCCAAGACGCAAAACCACTGTTAAGCAAAAAGAACATTAGGGCTCGTCTCAATTTTGCTAAGAAACATCTCAATGATTGCCAAGACTTTTGGGAAAATACCTTGTTAAACTGATGAGACAAAAGTTGAACTTTTTGGAAGGCAAATGTCCCGTTACATCTGGCGTAAAAGGAACACAGCATTTCAGAAAAAGGACATCATACCACCAGTAAAATATGGTGGTGGTAGTGTGATGGTCTGGGGTTGTTTTGTTGCTTCATGACCTGGAAGGCTTGCTGTGATAGATTGAACCATGAATTCTACTGTCTACCAAAAAATCCTGAAGGAGAATGTCTGGCCATCTGTTCGTCAACTCAAGCTGAAGCGATCTTGGGTGCTGCAACAGGACAATGACCCAAAACACACCAGCAAATCCACCTCTGAATGGCTGAAGAAAAACAAAATGAAGACTTTGGAGTGGCCTAGTCAAAGTCCTGACCTGAATCCAATTAAGATGCTATGGAATGACCTTAAAAAGGCGGTTCATGCTAGAAAACCCTCAAATAAAGCCGAATTACAACAATTCTGCAAAGATGAGTGGGCCAAAATTCCTCCAGAGTGCTGTAAAAGACTCATTGCAAGTTATCGCAAACGCTTGATTGCAGTTATTGCTGCTAAGGGTGGCACAACCAGTTATTAGGTTCAGGGGGCAATTACTTTTTCACACAGGGCCATGTAGGTTTGGATTTTTTTTCTCCCTAAATAATAAAACCATCATTTAAAAACTGCATTTTGTGTTTACTTGTGTTATATTTGACTAATGGTTAAATGTGTTTGATGATCAGAAACATTTTGTGTGACAAACATGCAAAAGAATAAGAAATCAGGAAGGGGGCAAATAGTTTTTCACACCACTGTACCTTAGAGATACGTTTCGGACGTGACCAAACAAGAGATAAAGGGGTGCCTACGTGAGACCCTTGGGGTGTATTATATTCGAGCCCCATAACAATAAGAATGTAAACAACTCAGTTGACAGCCTCTTACCAATCTTTATTGCTTAAACTTAATCTGTTCAGTAAGAAGGAATGAGGTCTGCAGCAACATTAATAATAAGGCGATTATCACAGTGGACAAGTGTAGAATGCAGCCGAGCTCACAAGAGTACAGAACAAAGACACGAAAGCACAATGTTGGAAAATGAAAATATAGATGATACGTATGCATTAATTCATTTTCTCTATTGAGTTAGTTTTACAAATTTTATTTGGTACAAGATGGTTTCCAATTGCTGTGGAATGCTTATAATCAGTCCTCTTGTGAATGAACATGGAGCTGGTCACTTTTTTTTAAGTACCACCTTAACACCTTGCAATGTTTTAATTTAATGATAAGATGATTGTCGCCCATTCTGAAGACTTGTTATTTTCAGCTGTAAATCAGCGCCTTGATGTTTCACAGGGAATCTACTGCAGCTCCTTTAATAATTTCTGTCTTTTTCTATATGTTGCAAATAAGCTATCAGAGTACTGCACTTGCTGAAAGCCTTGTAATTGAATATAATACAAGGGACTCTTATTTCATTAGGCTCTTAATTTTTCACTACACAGTGTCTTCAAGGAATTTCCACTCGCTGTGCTCATGCCCAGTGCAGGCGAAGGTCTATGTCATAGGCATTTTCTGGTGTTTCAGTAAAGATATGGATACTTTTGTAACCAATACAACAACTGCAGTGTGGACGGAGATCGGTTCTGGTTTAAAAACTCAGTTTTTAATTGAAAATGTGATAGAGTCAATATAGTCTGTTCTAAAATAAGTAAGTTGTGCGTAAATCCTCACATAATTGCAGAATCAGATCTATGAAATTCAGTCAATTTGTCTTTGGTAACCTTTGGTTATTTTTTGATACTATAAATCTTTCATTTTTATCATTGCCATTCAATCCTCACATATAAATGAAATATTCATAGTCAAAAGGTTATCTTTATGTAGTTTTTAACTATGAGACATGTATATCCTCTTTTAGGGTCAGTAACTTATTCCTGGAGAAATGGATTTGTATAGCAAATGACTTTTGCAAATAATCACAGATTCAAAGGTAAAAGAGTAAATAGTAGGGGCCCCTGTATATATTGCTTGATATTTTTCTATTTGTATGTCAGTATTGTATTTTGTGTTTCATTTTTCGTCTGTGCTGACATGTGCAGAGGAGAGATGCTGGGTATATTGGGAGAAGGATATTAAAGATAGAGCTGCCAGGCAAGAGGAATGCCTAAGAGGAGGTTTATGGATGTGGTGAGAGAGGACATGCAGGTGATGGATGTAACAGAACAAGATGTAGAGGACAGGAAGTTATGGAAAAAGATGATCTACTGCGGCTACCCCTAACAGAAGCAGCCAAAAGAAGAAGATTTTTTGTCTATACTGAAGATTACTATTGCACATAAAGTGTTTTGGTATGCTTGCCATGTTAAAATATAGCATCTATCTTAGAAGTAGTATAAAAGGGTTAATAAATGTCAGAAGCATATCAGGAAACCAGATAATGGTGAAGTAAACATCGAAGAACAAGAAGGTTCTGGGAGATGGTTCAAGAACATGGCTGACTATCATGTACCCAGTAGGACTTGACAGATGTCATGCACACAGGAACTCAAGAAGTATTGAAAAGTATTGCAAGGGCCAAGAATGTAGTACAAATAAAACTTTTTTTGGGGGTATGTAATCTGGTCAATGCTCTAATGCTAAAACCAATACTAAAACAGCTTATATCTATTATATAATACAAACTAGTGAACCAATCAGAGTAACTATTAATTCAGCATTGTTATTCAGTTATCTATAAATATAACTCTGTCTATAGTTTGTGACCATTTCATCACAGGCTGTTGTTATGGAGTGTATCCCACTTCTTTAAGTGAAATAAAATGGACAAGCTTCCTCCTACCTGGTTCTTCGGGTTGTTTTATATATAGATTTATATATATATATATATATATATATATATATATATATATATATATACAGTGCATCCAGAAAGCATTCACAGCGCATCACTTTTTCCACATTCTGTTATGTTACAGCCTTATTCCAAAATGGATTAAATTCATTTTTTTCCTCAGAATTCTACACACAACACCCCATAATGACAACGTGAAAAAAGTTTACTTGAGATTTTTGCAAATTTATATTTAAGGTATATATATATTTAAGGTAACTATTTCTTCCACACCTTTCAGGTTCATCTAAAGTATGTATTACCACCCTGGGATGAGAAGGGGTGTGGTTGCTAACAGTCTTGTCTCCTTCTTCCCTCAGAGCCTTGAGAAATCGCCCTTTGAGGGCACGGACGTGATGGAATCCCTGCCTCTTCTTGTCCGCGCAATGTAAAAGAAGAATTCTCCTGGAAGGTGGGGGTCTCATTTCTACAATAATTCAGTTTCTGTGCTTATCCAAGCCAGAAATGTTCTTGTGATGTCCCAAAGAGAGGACTACCGTATTGTTAAGAGGTACTGTACATTAAATTGCATAATTTTCATTTATTTTCTGTTTTGTTCAAAATAATGTTTCTTTTTTGCCCAGTTGGTACCCCAAGCAACCTCCTTTATCCTGCACCATCATTTCTCCCTGCTACAAGCAAGAAAGGCCTAGTACAGGGAGGTTCCCAAGAAACCTATGGTCACAGTAACAGAACTTCAGAAGTTCTCTGCTGAGATTAAAGTACCTGTTGGAAGGAGAACCATACTTCATCACTCAAGCAGTTATAAAAAAGTGGCAAGATGGAAGCTACTCTTGAGTAAAAGGCATATGATAGCATTTAAAAGACTCTGAGACCATAAGGAAAAAGAATCTCTGGGCTGATGAGACAAAAAAAAATTGCACTCCAAGCACTGTGACTGGAGAAGATTCATGCTTGTCACATGTCTGATACCATTTCTATTGTGAAGCATGGTGCTGGCAGCCTCATGCTGTGGGTGTGCCTCTCAGCAGATGAATGCAGCCAAACATAGTGAGGTCTTTGACGAAAACCTGCTCCACCATGCACATGACCTCATGTCTGGGGCGGCATTTCACCATTTCAGCACGATAATGACCAGAAGCATACAACCAAAACAACTCTCTGGAGTGGCACTGGAACATGTCGTGGACTGTTTTTGGGTGGCCCTGCCAAAGCCCAGATGTAAACGCATGGGTGTCAAACTCCAGTCCTGCAGGGCCGCAGTGGCCTCAGGTTTTCATTCTAACCATCTTCTTCGTTTGTGACCAGTTTTTGCTGCTAATTAACTTCTTTTGCTTTAGTTTTAATTAACTTGACTCAGTCCCCTTAGTTGTCTCTTTTTCCTTAACCAAACAATAATGAGACACAAAACAAGCCGCCACATGAGCAGCTCACCTGTGAACATCATACAATATCTGAAAATAAAGTAAGGTGATGGTCACGGTAATGTTGATCTCTCAGGTCACCAAAACAGTTTGATGGTGTTCATAGAAAAAACAGATAAATCAACAGCTTTGGAAATGTCTGCTGTGGTAGAATGAGAGCAGCAACAAGCCATGGAATTAAATAATAAGTTTAATTAACAGCAAGAACTAGCTTCTCATTAAGAGATTGTTTGAAGTTTGAAATCCCATTTTAGATGATCATCTGTCGGCTCGTTTCACGTCTCATGTCTGTTTGGCTGCCATTTAATGAAGAAAAGAATCAATTCAGAGGACCGAATCCTTAAAAACAGGGCTATTAAAATGAAGGGAAAAGGAGTTAATTAGCAGTGAAAACTGGTCACTGATTAGGAAAAGGGTTAGAATGAAAACCTGCAGCCACTGCAACCCACCAGGTCCGGTGTTCGACACCCCTGCCATAGAACATATGTAAAGAGACCTAAAGATGAAGGTTTACTGACACTTCCCATCAAATCCAACAGAGCTGGAGAGGATTTGCCAGAAAGAATGGGATAAAAAGTCCAAATCCAGGTGTTCAAAGTTTGCATAGACCTACCCAAGAAAACTCAAAGCTGGAGTTGCTGTGAAATGGGATTCTACAAAGTACTGAATTAAGGGTCTAAATACTTTCATGAATGAAAGATTTTGTTTTTTGATTTTTTATGAATTTACACACCTTTCTGAAAACATGTTTTCACTTGAGCTATTGTGCATAAAGTGATGGGAAAAATGGGAAAAGTATCCATTTAAAATGAAATAATGGGTGCAGAAAGTGAAGAGGTCTGAATGCTTGTACACTGAGGCATTATATGCTGCCTTTAGAGTTAATAAGAAATTAAGAAAATCCAGTCTGTTCAAATTTAGACCACTTGGAAATAAACCCTTAAGATCTAAAACTATGCCAGCAAGCCGTGTGGTGTTCCTTGCCAGCAGTCAGCTCACCCGTGCACCATGTACAGAGCCTGTAGCCATTGCTATTGTTTGAAGCTCGCTCTTCTCTTACAGTAGATGTCAATGGTGACAGACACTTGTCTGATCAATAAAAATCACCATTCATTTGTGAATTAAATGTGTCTATTTAAAGCTCAAGGAATGATCTATTTTCCTATTTGAAGAAAGAAATATTTCTTTTGATAAAAGGACAGATGAAATTTACTGCTGTGTCTCCTGGAGCGAATTACAGATATGGCTGTAGGGCAAGGAGCTGTTTCTTTGGGCCCACATGTATATAAGCTCTTAAATTTTAAAATCTCACTATTAGCATGGATTGAGAATACACTTGGAAACATACAGTTGGACAATAAGCCTCGGGCAATAAGAAGAATGTTGTCACTTTTCATGTAATCTACTTTATATAAATATGGCACTTTTTTTTTTATCTTGCACTGAGATAAACTTGTTTGCTGTGTAAAACAGCTTGTGATGGTGTTTATAATGAAAGATGCTAAGCATATTAAAATAACCTTATTAATATTTAAATTTTGTTTTCCTGAGAAGTTTTCAGAACTAGTCGCTAATTAAATGATTCTAATACTACATTATAAAATCAGCCTATTACTGTTACTTGTATAAAATAAGCCCTGGCAAGACTTCTGGGCACAAGTTCGGTACTCAAATGTGGCACTTGGTGCCACGGCCCACCTGCCAAGTTGTTTGCCTGCCTATGGTAAAGCCATCCCTGATGGAGGATCGCAGGAATCATGGGAAAGAGGGGTCCTTTCATCGGATTGGCTGGCCCAGCACTGTTTTAGCCGTGGAATGGCCAAATGGGGGAGGCAGCTTGATGGATGAGGTCTCCAGGACTCCAAAAATATCCAAATCTTATTATGTAATATCATCTACTGTTAAATTCTGCTCCGTACTTCTAAAATTTTTATTATTATGCTGTATTAAGGATTTGTTCTGTTCTGTGTATTGTATTGTATTGACCCCCTTCTTTTGACACCCACTGCAGGCCCAACCTACCTGGAAAGGGGTCTCTCTTTGAACTGCCTTTCCCGAGGTTTCTTCCATTTTTCCCTACAAGGTTTTTTTTTTGGGAGTTTTCCTTGTCTTCTCAGAGAGTCAACGCTGGGGGGCTGTCAAGAGGCAGGGCCTGTTAAAGTCCATTGCGGCACTTCCTGTGTGATTTTGGGCTATACAAAAATAAACTGTATTGTATTGTATTGTATGTCACAGTGGGCTATAAATGCAAGTGGTAGGCAGAGGTGGCACATCTACAGACAACAATAGGATGCCACATTCCGTTTACAATTAAGCAAATTAAAGCTGCAAAGCATTTACAGTATTTAATGAAGGTCATCTGTGTTAGAGAATGATGTATATTCTTGTACTCAATATTAGTTGTTGCATCTATACTAATAAAAGGCAAAGCCCTCACTCACTCACTCACTCACTCACTCACTGACTCACTCACTCACTCACTCACTGACTCATCACTAATTCTCCAACTTCCCGTGTGGGTGGAAGGCTGAAATTTGGCAGGTTGATTCCTTACAGCTTCCTTACAAAAGTTGGGCAGGTTTTATATCGAAATTCTACGCGTAATGGTCATAACTGGAAGCAGTTTTTCTCCATTTACTGTAATGGAGATGAGCTTCAACGCCGTGGGGGCGGAGTTTCGTGTGACATCATCACGCCTCCCACGTAATCACGCAGTACATAGAAAACCAGGAAGACCTCAAAAATGCGCTCAAGAAAACATGCATTATATAATTGAGAAGGCAGCGAAACAATAAGAAGCGAGTTCTGCTACTTCGGAAACAAAGCACGATGTAAACCTACACTTTGTAATTTAGTGCCTGCCCATAGAAGGCCGTCCGTCAGCGGCAATCCAATAGCAAACTGCCACGGGTAAATATTCACGGGTGAAGGACTGTGCTTATGGAGAGGAAGATGAGATGGTCAGGGTTGTGTTTGACACAAACTCAGCGAAACTGCGAGAGAAAGTTTTAAGTGCCAGGACTAAGGTAACATTAAATAAAGCTATGGACATAGCACGAGATGGCACCAGCACAGCTGGGAACCTTCGATGCAAGTACACCGAGTGGCTCACGTGAACTGGCGAGTGCACAGATAAAAGCAACAGTTCCAAAGAGCGCTGAACAAAAACCGAATTACACAATTGAAAAGGCAGCAAAAAATATGAAGCGTCTGATAAGCATATTCATAAATGCAGCTACTGTGGAAACAAAGCACACGGTGGAAAAAGTCAATGTCCCGCTAAAGGAAGACAGTGTAAAAAACCCGTGCATGCAGTGTGTCAGGTCTCAGATAAAGAAGAAGACGAGCTGTTTATTGATGCAGTAAGAAACTAATCGATGAATGAAACCTGTCATCTTTACAACGATTGACAAACACGGAATGTAACTTGAACACAACACATCGTACAAATACGAGCCTGATTGAAAGAAATAATGATAATCAAATCCTTGATGACAGCAACATTCAATAACACTCACAAAACAAACACTGTATATTGACAGTCATGTTAGGTTATTTTTAAAATGTTCCCTTTTCTTTTTCATAACTTCTACTTCTCCACTGCGATGCGGGTATATATTTAAATGTATATATATACCCCTATCTACAGTACATACTCTCGCATAGACAAGCCACATGCTGTGGCTCAATTGTAGAGTCTTAAGCCTCTAATGCCGACATTCGAGGTTCGATTCGAGAGGGATGCACTGAGTATATGCGCGCTACCTGATTCATTTTACCTTCGCATCTCCTTGGTTTGGGACGTATGAAAAAATATTAGGTTAACGCAGAATCATGTTACGTTATTTTTAAAATGTTTCCCTTTATTAGCACAAGCACAGCTGAGAAGCTTCGATGCATGTACTCCATAACGCTTAAAAATAACGCATTTAATCACACTTTCAATTCCAAGCAAACGGGAACTTTTGTCAATGCATCATTTCCTGGTACATCCATTACACTGATGCACACATCACAGCTACAAAAATGTTAGAGTCGGAATAAAGCGCGTTCCTACGACTGATCATTTCGACTTCCCGAGAAGCCTTGATAAAAGCATGGTTTTGTGCACAATGAAAAGCAAGCAAAATTAGATGCATTACAGAAAGCGGACTTTGTGGCTCTTACTGGGGATCATTGGACTTCCGTGACCGTTAGTAATTCTAATTACATCTAATTACAAAATGTTCAATGATCACACTGTTTTAGCCTAATGTACAAAATAATTTTGGCTAAGGTTACTCAGAGTTTAAAGATTAAGTTGGTCAAATTACCTTTTATGTTTCTGACTTATTTTTTTAAGAAGAAAAACTGCACTTTATGTTGAAATTTTGGTTATTATTATTTAAAGACAATACTATTCTGAAAATCTACTTAAAGTACTTAAACTACCACTTTATTTTTAAGTCTGCCCAATTTTAACCAGGGATGATATTTTTGTTTCTGTTTTGAATTCAAATGCAGTTTAAAGGCTTTTTTTCAGAAATTAAAACAGCTTCAGTTTACAATATTCATGTACATGTCTATTATTTGATTCTGTCGCCCACTAAAACACTTTTAAATTAAAAAAAAACATTTGCGATTTGGGGCAAATTTCGTGTCGATTACATACGATTAATCAAGATTAATTCTTACACAGCCTCTAATTAATTGGATTAATTTTTTAATCGAGTCCCACCTAATATATATATATATGTGGATATATATATGTAGATTTGTATATATAAATGTGTATATACAGTATATATGTAGATATGTATATGTGTATATACAGTATGTATATATACAGTATGTATATATATGTATGTGTGTATATGTATATATATATAACTGTGTATATATATGTGTATAGATGTGTGTATATATATATATATATATTTATATATATATGCCAGCAACACTCATGACAATGACAAAACAATTACATTGTCAATCATGTTACGTTATTATTAAAATGTTTCCTTTTCTTTTTACTTCTCGCTGCCAATCGAGGTATTTTGCTATATATATATATATATATATATATATACAGATATATATATATATATACAGATATATATAAATATATATATATATATATATATATAAATAGATAGATATGACAACAACACTCAATATCAATGACAAAACAATTACATTAACAATCATCTTACGTTATTTTTAAAATGTTTGCTTTTCATTTTCATAACTTCTTTAACACACTACTTCTCCGCTGCGAAGCGCGGGTATTTTGCTAGTTAGTTATAAATGCTTTAAAATCACTCTTTTTTTTGTCTGATGCATCCTGGTTCACTGTTACTCAAAAACATTCACATATAATATACCATCCGACTTGTCTAGTTATATAAGGGGTTCCCCCTTATTTTTGGCCCTTTATATCCCAAAAAATCTTACTTTTTTTAAGCCATTTGTAGGTGAGTTTGCATATAATGCACAAAGCACCTATTGCAAGAGCCCATGTCTGTCTGTCTGACTGCCTGCATGGAACAAGTTGACCCCTCCGGTGCGCCAATTTTTGTTGAAATGTGGCACACTCATTGTTCAAAGAAATCCATCAAGACAGTTCAATTCTCGTTAAGATATCTTGAACCGATCACGCCGTACACAGTGTTAAAATTTCAAAATCACCCTTTGAAAGCATTGGCGAATTTACAAGCTCGTCTATCTTAAATGGAGAAATGTTCTGTGTGACTTCAGCTTCACATTAGTTTACTGTTTCTATTCTACCTAGACAGCAATTATACCAGCTTGTTTATTTTGTATATTTTCCATTTTTTTCACTTCTGATAGCCGTTTCTGATGTCAAACAGATCCCCAGTACAACTCAATGAAACACCAGCGGACTGGTGCTGAAAGGTTAGAAAGTTGCTGTTACTGGCTGCTTGCATGTAACTCAGGATTGTAATCTCCCATTAGCCTGTCAAGATAGGTGCACAAGGGGAAACTTATACATACAGTAACATCAGCAAATGGTTTCTGCTGTATAAAGTTTTCCCAGCAGCTTGAGTGCAAACAGAAGAGAATCAGTACATTAGCACCTCGGAGCTCTGGATGATTTAATCCTAACAAGTAAGTTAAAAAAATTTTGTAACTGTGAAAATATAAAATGCAAGCAAGGAAAACAAAAGGTTATCTAGATATGAATGAAGTATCCTGTGGCGTGTAAGCTGATGAGCACGGAACAAATAAACATTTACTTAGGATATAACATTAAACCAGTGATTCTTAACCTTTTTTGAGTCACAGACCTCTTTAAGAATCTGATGAAAGCTATGGACACCCTTCCCCAGAAATATTTACATAAACACAACTTTGCATGCAATGGATATAATGTACTTTACTTATCAAGATTTGATTGTCTGTTCTATTAAACTTTAAAATAAACAATCTAAAAAAAATATGCAAAAAGTGATGGCCACTCATGATGACACACATCTAAATGGTAAACATGGGCCAACAGCAAGTCAAGAGACGCCTAGCGGTTGGTGACGTAAGCAGTGGCAGGGTGTGTTTTCTTTAATTTCTTTCAATGAGGAACTGTTGATTGGGACAAGGGTGAGGGTTGTATGGTGACCACTGTTTTTCTTGTGACATTTTTCTCCAAGTTATTTTTCCTGTGTGTTATTTTTGTCACGAATATGTAACTTGTATATTAGGCTTAGGTGAGATAAATACTTGCGAGAGACTTAACACGCAAGAAAAATCATGTGAGAAAGTTCAACAGTACCAGGCTGTATAGTGAATATAAATGTTAATTTTAATCTGACCATCATAGTCCCCCTGAAACTCATCCATGGACCTCAGGTTAAGAACACCTGCCTAACACTAAACCTATTTAGCTTACGTTCAATGTTGCACTGATACTATAATTTAGAAAGTTGGCCACATGTCCCCATGACACTGACTGTCCCAATTTCAGGTTGTTTGTCCTAATAAATAAGTGAAGAATATAAAAATGTCCTGGTTTAATAGGCTGAAAAAATAAATAAAACATTGATCTGCCAACACAAGCATCCTCACAATATATTCATAACTGCTTATACAATATATATAATATACAAATAATAACATGATAAAAACTCCGATGGGGAACACTACATTAAGAGTTTGTGTTAAATTTGAACAACAAGAGCAACTAAGAAGCAGACAAAAACATAACAGGCACCACTGCCATTTCTTCTTTGCAGTTCAAGCAAAGAAAGGAATCTGAGATGTTCATTTGTGACATGTTTTTTTCTTCTATGCCCTGATCCCTCGCTGATGACAATGAGGTAAAGCCGGCATTAAACAAATGAGGATGAGCTTTGTCCGTGGGCATACACTGCTACACAAGTGCCTCGGTTTGGGACTTTGAAAATCTGGTCACCCTGTAATTTACCACCGAAGTGTCACATTCACCAGATATCTGTAATAGTCACTAGCTATAATAATGTTTGCCTTTCACTTCTGTTATTCTCTAATATTTGTCAGAACTGAACAGCTTTCTAAGTCCCATTTAATGAAAATGACTACGACTAGACATGCTCAAGCCAAAAAGGAATTCATTGCAAAAGTGTTTTTTTGGAATATGTTAATTGTCAATGTTTGTGAATATGGTGTGTGTGTGAGTGGCCCTTGTGATGGACTAGAGTCCTATCCAGTCCTGTTTTCTTCATTTTCCCAGTCCTGCTGAGATAGCCTTTGGCCCTCCCAACCCTGAAATGTATTTAGAAAGTTCTAGATCTGACCCTCTTAACCTATTGAGGACTATGGTGTCTCCACAGATTTTGAATGCACCTGCACAGTGCATACATGTTCTAACTTGGTTGGTAATATTTTGTGCATGAAATGACACCCTTATGATAGAGATTAAAACAATAGATCAGAAGGACTTCAACAACAACAACATTTATTTATATAGCACATTTTCATACAAACAGTAGCTCAAAGTGCTTTACATATTAAAGAATAGAAAAATGAAAGACACAATTATAAAACAAAATAAATCAACATTAACATCGAATAAGAGTAAGGTTCAATGGCCAGGGGGGACAGAAAAACAAAAAAAACTCCAGACGGCTGGAGAAAAAATACAATCTGT
This sequence comes from Polypterus senegalus, assembly GCF_016835505.1. Lineage (NCBI taxonomy): Eukaryota > Metazoa > Chordata > Cladistia > Polypteriformes > Polypteridae > Polypterus > Polypterus senegalus. The sequence goes on from NC_053155.1 coordinate 304,571,562, forward strand.
AGGGATTCCAGACCATGAGACCGCCCAGTCCCCTCTGGGCATTCTACCTAACATAAATGAAACAGTCCTCTTTGGATTTAGGGTTCTCACAGAAGGCTTTGATGATGATGGTCACGTAGACTTCTGCCTTTTAATCCGTCCATCATTGTTGGAGCATCATGAAGCTTTGAGTAGGTGGTGGTGGCGCAGGCCGGAAAAAGAAACAGAAAAGAGAGTAAGGGTCAGTAGCAATTTTAGAGCCACCATGAATAGTTATTTTGAGGAAATTGAACATATAGTGTATCAAGATCAAGTTGTTCATGCCACATCAACTCACCCCAGGGGTTTTATATATATAAACTTTAAACTTTACTGCTGTTCTGCCGGATACAAACACAAGTCTCTTACGGAGGCGATCCGGCCTCACAAGTGACAGCTGTCAAACGTGACGCATCGGCCCTGACTCCTGCTCAAAAGAACACAAAGTCTTCTTAATCAAGGGGACTCAGAAGCAGCAGCCAGAGCAGATGGAGTCTAGGGGAAGAAAGACAGGAGAGTGAGACTTCAGGATGGCTGTGGCTCTGTCTTTTAAATGTTCAAAGCCCTGCGCAAGGAGCACATTGCATGGCAAGCCTGTAGCTGATCCCCCAAAGAGGAGCTGTAAGAGTGTGCTTGCTTCCCATTGAAAAACTGTTTAAAAGGGGGTTTCCGAAGGGCAGCCACATCCCCCTGCAGCAGCGTTCACGATTTATACAGTACAGGAAGACAACGATAAACGAGTTAGGGTACCAAGTTGGTAACCCTGTATAACTGGATTACAATAAACAAAAGAAAACATACAATAATTGTGGAGATGTCTTTCCAGACATGAGTTTAAGAAAGAACCGACAAAGATGGCAGAGATTCCTGTTGGAGACACAGCAAACCTTGATGTGACAGCATGTATGGATGTGCCATCCAGGAGGAGTTGGACTACCTATGCAACCTGAATCAGCTGCAGGTACTTCCTTATTTTACCAGTAGAAACAAGGACACAAGCAAAAAGCAAAACTAGAGAAGAATCTGTCAGGAATGATAAGGAGAGAACAATTGTCTGCGGCGACCACCTGCACAACTATTCCCTTTTTGGAGATTGTCTTGCTGTTGACTCTCCAGTTGTCACTTTTATTTCCACGAAAGCAGGTGAAGTTGATTCACAATCGCCTTGGCTTCCTAACTGGACTGATTGATATTCCTGAAGCTTAACTGACTTGGTGTTAGACTGGGATGATTATGTGTTCCCTTCATTTTTTGTGCAGTGTGCATGTATGTGCAAAGTTTTAATTTCTCCTTGCTGACAAATAAAATATACCTATATATCTATCTTAAAACTTTTTAAATTTTTTTTAAAAGGTTCTCTTTTTTAATAATCATTTAATTATGATTGCCACTATCTTTTTGCCTCTTATCATTAGGACAGTTACCACATTATGTGGCTTGTGTCCTAAGGGGTTGTGACCTGTCAGTAATAATGCAACATGTAAAAAGTGATTACTTCCACATCCAAGATTGTGGATCTCAAAACTCTTTTTGACACCTGATTTTATGATTTTTTTTTTTTCCAAACACTGTTTTCTTAAGTTTCCTTTTGGTATTGTCTTTTGATTTTTGCTGATCATTTAGGCTTTGGTATTATGCAGTAGATCTATTGGGTTCTACCCTTTTTGTGTCTCTGACTACTCCTTTTCTACATTAGATTAGATTATATAAATTTATGTAATCCAATTAATTAAACTGAGAGGAAGCTGTAAGAGACAACAACAACAACATTTATTTATATAGCACATTTTCATACAAACAGTAGCTCAAAGTGCTTTACATAATAAAGAATAGAAAAATAAAAGACACAATAAGAAAACAAAATAAATCAACATTAATTAACATAGAATAAGAGTAAGGTTCAATGGCCAGGGGGGACAGAAAAAACAAAAAAAACTCCAGACGGCTGGAGAAAAAATAAAATCAGTAGGGATTCCAGACCATGAGACCGCCCAGTCCCCTCTGGGCATTCTACCTAACATAAATGAAACAGTCCTCTTTGGATTTAGGGTTCTCACGGAAGGGCTTGATGAAGATGGTCACGTAGAGTTCTGCCTTTTAATCCATCCATCAGATGGAGCAATAAAGTAAAAACAGTAGTGGGGGAAAACCACTTATATAACTTCGGAACATAATGACAAAACACTTTGATCACATTTCTGCACATGATTTGAACTAAACCATGCAATTACATTGCCTGACAGCCCAACATAATTTCCAAGCTTTCATAACAGTAGTAATTTCAATTAGAAGGCATTAAAATGTCATTGATAACACATGCTAATACTATTTCTGAGCAGAGATTCATACAAATGCGAGGTTGAAAGCTCTTGGATAAGTTTCATTTCCAGTATATTAGCATGTTGTCATACATTTATTTTTGTGCATTTCTTTGTGTTTCTTGGGTTATTTTTATTTTAATTTAATTTTACAAAGCTTATGTGTTTCCTTTATTTAGATGATGCAGTTTGCAGACATCACATGACAGTGATCATTATGTTGATGACGTCACAGAAGTAATAATATGCACTCACAGTCAAAAGTTTAGAACACCCCCATTATTCCAGTTTTTACTGACATTTAAGCAATGAAATGGTACAAAGGTAAGGGGTAAATTACCAGACCTTTAAAAAAAAAGTTTAGGTAACCAAAAACTGACAAATAATGTAATTTTTTAAAGTTATACAAAAAGAAAATTTTCAGGGAACAATCCATCGGTTAACAATTTACAGCGTTTTTTGCAGCAATGGATGTTATTTAAGCCTTGAAAGCTGGCACTAACAGTTCCTGCAGATGTCCCAACTTGTGTTGATTACTTGCAAACCCTCTGACTATATAAAAATAGTACTGGAGCAAACTGTGTTCCTACCAAGTCTGAAACATTATTTGGAAATACTGCGGTGCAGGACATAATATACTGCTATCATAATGGGAAGAAAACAGCAATTAACAAAGGAAGAGAGACTGGCTATTATAACACCTAAATGTGTAAGCCATTCCTTTAGAAAAATTGCACGATCCAAGGTGTCAGTGAGTACGGTTTCCTATACCATTAAAAGCAACTTGGAAAATGGAGGAAAGTCAGACATGAACGGGTCTAACAGACCCAAAGCCATAGCAAAATAAGCCAAGCTTGTGTGAAAGGAACCTAACAGGGCAACAGCTTGAAGCACAGCTTAACAATGGTCAAAGTGAGCAAGTCTGAGACTCTATGCTTTAATTTGAGAACACACTCAGACATTAAACTGAATAAATTTCAATAAATAGTGGAAAAACTGGGGTATTCTAAAACTTTTGACAGGTAGAGTATAAACGTGTCAATCCACTTCATGCACAATCCCTTGGTGGGTACAATCATTAACAAAGTCTTCTTTAGTGTAGTGAGGGAGACAATCAAAGACAGCGTCAGCCTTTGATGCCCATTTTACTTTACTGTACCCCATTTAATACCCAACAAAATATGGCCTTCACTGTAACTTAAATAAACAAAAGGATAGGACCAATAGTCCATTTTTTGTTTTTCTTATTACTCTGCTCGTGTATTGATTGTAGCATCCTTGCTGAGAGCAGGGTCCATAATAACAGTTTACTTAGAGTTAGGTCTCTTCTTATGGCGCTTTTCCACTGCATAGTACGGCACGACACGGTTCAGTTCAGCTCACTTTTGGGGGGTTTTCCACTGGGAACAGTACCTGGTACCTGGTCCTTTTTTTAGTACCACCTCAGCCGTGGTTCCAAGCGCGCCGAACCGTTACCAAAACGTGACGTGCAAACTCTGCTGGTCACTGATTGGCCGGAGAAAATCGTCATTACTGCGTCACTGGATATTCTTTTCTTTTAGGTACACACACACGGAAGTTTGTGTCCCGTCTCTCCATCGCTGGACGCAGTTTGTTGCATAAGTGGATGAATGTTTCTTCAGACATTCGAAAGTTCTCCAGCCACTGAGTGTTTGTAAAACCGGGAACAATCACATCCCACCTCTCTGAAGCACGGTTAAATGTCCAAACAGATGGTCTGTTGCGGCGACTTTTTTGCAAAATGTGGAAGATCTGTAATATACAGAATCAGCATTTTAATGTTACACTGGCAGTTAAGTTCATTTTATGCTTTGCAACAGTGATAAAAGTTAGCTAGTGATGTGCTTTTTTTAGATGCTTACCCTTGCGTGTCGTCGAGCTAAAGTGTTGTCGTTGTCTGCGTGTTGTTGTAAAAGTTCCACGGTGTCACGGCAGTAGAGGCGGCGCAACTATAACGACACGTGAATAATCCCGCCCACTCTAAAGCGGTACTAAACTGCAGTCGAAACGCAAACCGAGCCGAACTGAGCCAAACCAAGGTGAGCTGTACTGAACTGTGCTGTGCCGTACTATGCAGTGGAAAAGCGCCTTTAGATAGCTCCTGGGATAGAAGGTTAGGGTTAGGGTTAGGGTTAGGCTGGAAGTCTTGTCTTTAAAGTCCTTAGTGAAGGACAGCGTAACACTCTTATCCTTTTTTACTTCTGCAGCTTGCGTGTGTGAAAGTAATTTCTGAATTCTAGTAGGCCATAATGTTAAGTTTGTATTTTTGTTTTTGATTACCTTTTGCTTCCAACTTCTTAACATCATTATGGGTTTTTTGATTTGCTTTACTGTTATTTCTGATCTCATGGTTTCGTCCCCACGCTTTTTCTCACCACATTTCATTCTTTATTAACCATCTCCTGGTAAATTGTTGTCTTACACAAATAATGGGATTTAACTTGTGTTTCTACAGTTGAGAATTAAGCACTGTGCAAAGAAAATTTTAATTTTATACTGGTCTATAATTATTACGCTAGATCTGCCTTTTTTCTCATAATGGTCTGAAAATTTATATATTTTTGTTCATTTTGTGTTCGAGTCAATATATAGTATATTTATTGACAATGTTAAGTAAGCTTTTCATTAGTTATGTTTAAGGAACAGTAAATTTTTTTCTCATTCTAAAAAATTCAGACGTGAGCATCAGTAGGCTTCAGTAGGAACCAAGTTACCTGAACTATTCTCTAACATTTCAGTAATTATTTACTGCTCTGATGCTGATCTTTCTGATCATAAGATAGGTTATTATGATAGCAACTGGCAAGAAGAACTAATAATTAATTACAGAATTACAATATTTGTGGGTTCCTCTAGAGTGCCACTTTCTCTTGCATGATTTGGCTCACAAACTAATCAGCATATCGTCATCTCATAACAGGCTTAAGTTTCGAGTTTGGTATTTTTCTGTCTAGCCGTTTTAGCTCTAGACTGTCCTGAAGAAACTGTGACACAAAGACAGACACACACACTCATCATCGAGATATCAATGTTTTCAGTATCTGGGGACCCTAAAGCGTCAAGATCTGTCGAAAACCAGAGACAGAACTTTTTTGACAAATCGAAAGCTTTCACTCCCCTGCACAGATGATAGGTTATGGAAGTGGAGGGTGCAAAGCAAAAATAAACGCACAATTTCTTCTATTATTTAAAGTTAAAATTATTAATGTGGCTGCTGCACAATGTTTTAACACTAGAATATTTAGTTTCAGATTTTCATTTGAAACATACAATCTTATATTATCTGTTCTATCTTTAAAGAAGTTCATGAAATCAGTGTTTAGGAATTTGTTCAAAATGTTCAAAATGGTAAAAAGAGGTTGTTTCTATTTTTATTTTATAATCTGGATAGTATTCAGCAGACTCAGAAAAGCAGATACAATATTTGTATACCTTTCAACAATCAGGCCATGTTGTTTGGAATACCTGTAGTTTTGTTGGGACTCATCTATGTGGCAAGTTTCAGTATTCCAACTTAAATGTGCTATTACAACCATTAAATTAAGGTGAGCATCTTTCTGATCTAATCACCTTTGTTTTAGCACTCAAAGCACCGTTTATTATGCAACTGAGCATTGTTTTAAATTTTTATATATTATTCTGTGTGAATCTCATGATCCTATCTTTCTTTGACTTTCCCAAAGAGCAACACACCAAAAGCAAATGAAGTTATAGCTCTAAAACTACATTCAGAAATAGACTGATGTTTTCTTCGCTTATTATATAAAAGACCCCCTATTTACATTGCTACCAATGCTATTGAATACATGTACCATTGTAAAAGTCACAACTACATATCCTTTTTTCCTCAAAAATCTTCTCCTGAGGCTATAAACAGGAATGCGATTTTATTTTTCAAGTGCTTTAAAGTCTTGAAAGCATTGGAGAATATTTCATGATATTAAACTGTTAAGTTCTTTTCTTTCTACTTGAACCTTTGACCTTTGGAAAAGCAGCCAGTTTTAAACACAGCAAGAGAAAGTGTTAATAGAATGCAGGAGTTTTGCCAGGGATTTCAATATTGCGTAGTGTGGGGTTTATGATCCCTTGGTTAATTATCAGTATAACTTCCGTCAATGCCGGTAATAAAACAATCAACAAGATGCCACTAAAGGGACGTCAAGTTAAATGTAGATTGAGAGAGGGATTTCTGTTGAACCTTTTAGTCAGGATACCAGAAATCTGCACAATTTATGAATAAGGGACATAAAATCAGCAAAAGTCTATATTAGCATTTTCACTTTCTCAGTTGTGATTCAGACTTAGCTAAAAACTTAAATTCGCAAGTAACCCTCATATGCTTGTTGAAATAAACAAATAATACAATTTGTAACATAAGGAAAATAGAAGATGGATATATGTGTGTATAGACATACTGTTGTGCTTGAAAGTTTGTGAACCCTTTAGAATTTTCTATATTTCTGCATAAATATCACCTAAAACTTAATCAGATTTTCATTCAAGTCCTAAAAGTAGATAAAGAGAAACCAGTTAAACAAATGAGACAAAAATATTATACTTGGTCATTTATTTATTAAGGAAAATGATCGAATATCACATATTGGTGAGTGAAATAGTATGTGAACCTTTGCTTTCAGTATCTGGTGGGACCCCCCTTTACAGCAATAACTGAAACTAAATGTTTCTGTTAACTTTTGCTCATTCCTACACACCAGCTTGGAGGAATTTGAGCCCATTCTTCCGTACAGAACAGCTTCAACTCTGGGATGTTGGTGGGTTTCCTCACATTAACTGCTCGCTTCAGGTCCTTCCACAACATTTTGATTGGATTTAGGTCAGGACTTTGACTTGGCCATTCTAAAACTTCTTTAACCACTCTTCGTTATTACGACTTGTGTGCTTAGGGTCGTTGTCTTGCTGCATGACCCACCTTCTCTTGAGATTCAGTTCATGGACAGATGTCCTGACATTTTCCTTTAGAATTCTCTGATATAATTCAGAATTCATTGTTCCATCAATGAAGGCAAGCCGTCCTGGCCCAGATACAGCAAAACAGGCCCAAACCATGATACTACCACCACCATGTTTCACAGATAGGATAAGATTCTTATGCTGGAATGCAGTGTTTTCCATTCTCCAAACATAACGCTTTTCATTTAAACCAAAAAGTTCTATTTTGATCTCATCCGTCCACAAAACATTCTTCCCATAGCTTTCTGGTTTGTCCACGTGATCTTTAGCAAACTGCAGACGAACAGAAATGTTTTTTATGGAGAGCAGTGGCTTTCTCCTTGCAACCCTGCCATGCACACCATTGTTGTTCAGTGTTCTCCTGTTGGTGGACTCATGAACATGAACATTAGCCAATGTGAGAGAGGCCTTCAGTTGCTTAGAAGTTACCCAGGGGTCCTTTGTGACCTCGCCAAATATTACATGCCTTGCTCTTGGAGTGATCTTTGTTGGTCGACCACTCCTGGGGAAGGTAACAATGGTCTTGAATTTCCTCCATTTGTACACAATCTGTCTGACTGTGGATTGGTGGAGTCCAAACTCTTTAGAGATGGTTTGGTAACCTTTTCCAGCCTGATGAGCATCAACAACTCTTTTTGTGAGGTCCTCAGAAATCTCCTTTGTTCGTGCCATGATACACTTCCACAAACGTGTTGTGAAGAGCAGACTTTGATAGATCCTGTTCTTTAAATAATACAGGGTGCCTACTCACACCTGATTGTCATCCCATTGAATGAAAGCACTTGACTCTGATTTGACCTTCAAACTAACTGCTAATCCTAGAGGTTCACATACTTTTGCCACTCACAAATATGTAATATTCAATCATTTTCCTTAATAAATAAATGACCAAGTATAATATTTTTGTTTCATTTGTTTAACTGGTTTCTCTTTATCTACTTTTAGGACTTAATTGGAAATCTGATGATGTTCTAGGTCAGGGGTCGGGAACCTTTTTGGCTGAGAGAGCCATGAACGCCACATATTTTAAAATGTAATTCCGTGAGAGCCATACAATATGTTTAAAACTAAATACAAGAAAATGTGTGCATTTAATGTAAGACCAACACTTTTAAAGTACAATAAGTCTCTGAATTCTTTTTAATAACGTTGTTATGCAGTTGCTAAACAATGATGCAAAAAGTACTTCTTACCATTAATGCGGCTTCTGGTGCTGCATGGTTTTGCTGATGGCTTTGTAGTCTGCTTGATACGTGGTGAGGTTAAGCTTCATGCAGACGTTGAGACTTCCATCCGTTAAACGTGATCGTAGGTTGGTCTTAATGTTCTTTAGATGTGAGAAAGACTGTTCACATGCATACGTAGAGCCAAACATTGTCAGTACAGCAATACTTGCACGCTGCAGTGTGTGTTATATGATGGGAAGCGCGTTCCAAGTTTTGACAATCAGCTGGTCCACGGGTTGAAGTTTTTTAATTTCTCCCCACTTGTGTTTGCTCGCCAACTCTGCTTGCTGTCGTGCAAGTCTTTCCACATCTTTATTCGGTGACTTGAACTTATTCACCCACATGTCTGAGGCCTTCAGGTCAGCAGCTTGTAGCTCAAAATCTCTGACGGAGACACCGGGGATCTAACTCAGGTCGGCGCTGTCCACTGCACACTCGTGTGGATAGGTGATGAACTTAAAAAGACGAGTGCGCTCACAAAATTCTCCAAAGCGCCTTTGAATGACTTCAGGAGATTAGATGTGAAGCCCGCTAGCTGCTGAAGATCAAGATGTTGAGCAGGGTCACTTGCTGTGCATGCATCTTTAAACTCTCCCAGTTTTTCAAAGTGTAGTAAACGACCCGTTTCAATGTCGGCTATGAAGAGTTCTAGCTTGTTTTCAAATGCAAACACTGCTTGTTGAAGGGATAAGACTGTATTTCCAACGCCTTGCATTTTCACATTGAGCTGGTTCAGATGTTCAGTCATGTCCACGAGATAGCAGAACTTCAGGAGCCACTCAGTGTTAGCTAACTCAGGATGCTCGACGTTTTTCATTTCAAGAAAAGTCCGGATTTCGCTCAGACATGCAATTTTATCATTGCATATTAGACACACTGCAGAACCTGCTCTCTCCACAAAGGCGAATTCCTCTGTCCATTCCTGCTGAAAAGTACGATACTCCTCATCTTTTTTTCTTTTAGTCATCTTCTTCGATAAAAGGGTTTCTGCAATTAGTTAGCTGACTACTTCATTAAAAGAAAGGAAGTTTACTTCCTGACCTCACAATGACCCGTGTACTTTGCGCATTATCCAATAAAAATTTGGTGTTGTCCCGGAGGACAGCTGTGATCGGCTCCAGCCACCTGCAACCATGAACATGAGTGGTAGGAAATGAATGGATTGAAATACATGAGAGTGTTTTATATTTTTAACATTATTTTTTTATTAAAGATTTGTCTGCGAGCCAGATGCAGCCATCAAAAGAGCCACATCTGGCTCGCGAACCATAGGTTCCCGACCCCTGTTCTAGGTCGTATTTATGCAGAAATATAGAAAATTCTAAAGGGTTCATAAACTTTCAAGCAACTTTAGGTGAAAGACAGTAAGAAGTAAAAGAAAATTAACAAAAGCTCAGTTTAACTTTTTCTATTAAAGAAAAAGGCACATAGCTTATGAATTCTGGTCTTTAATTCCATTTGTTCATGATGATTAGATTCATTAGCAAATTGAAGTGTTTATTTGTTCAAGGCAGCTAGCTTCTTCATTCGCTTACCACCAACCTGCACAGAGCAATGTGTGTGTGTGTGTGTGTGTGTTTGTGGGTGAGTGGACATGCATGTAGGATGCTGCTCTGCAACTTCTTATTGAATTTAGGATGAGAAAGTCAAAATACCTAGAACTTATCAAAGTTTATTACCTTACAATGACACCAATAATACATCATCAGGCTTTGTCCTATGTATTAAATTATGATTAATAGCTCTAGGAATCAAAGTAATACTTAAGGTTTGAAGTGAACTATGCTTTATTCCTTTTCTGGCTGGCCTTCTCTAGACATGGGAAGAATTTCCAGCATGCTTGCTTTCTTTCTTTGTTCTGTACCTCATCTCCCACTTCACCTTTGGTCCCACCCTTGGGTTGCTGGTGGTACTACAGTTTTTCTTTCAGGGTTTTACACATACAGTGTTCTTGAATGCAAGCAATGTTATTACCTCCTGGGTCAGCTGGTTATCATTCAGCCCCTGTAGTCAGCAAGCAAGGTTTACTCTCCCGCTTGTGCACTTGCTATTACTCAGTAAGGCTGGACTAATAGCAACCTCATCCAAATGCCAATGCAGACAAGTATTCCACCCTTCCAGTCCAACACAGTTGCCCTTTGGACTAAAGGGATTGCTTCAACCTCTGTTCTAGCTACAAATTATTAGCTGTTGGTTCTGGATATGGGTAGCTAAAGTTGACCAGGTTCAGCTCTAACTGAGAAGAGCAGTTACTAAGGGTGTGGTTAATGATCTTATAAGGAAGAAAAGAGATCTTGCCAATGGATCCATGGTTGATCATTGGTGCAAAGTTCTGTCCATCAATGTTCCCCATCCTTGTTTTTTTGGTTCTTGGATGTCCTGTTCATGGTACAAGGTCTGGTATTGATCATCTTATCAAATAGGACACAATATTGCATTCCAGCAAGGGACTCTGCCAAGCAAACTGAGACTTTTTCGCTTGCAATAAGCATGTCTGGCAGCAACTTGCTAAGCACAAACTTGATTTCCAGCCTGGCAAATGGATAAGGCATATCTGTTCTTCAAGAGACAAAAGATCTTGTTACATAAAAGTAAACGAGTAATGAGATGAATTTTAGCAGAATCTAAACTGTTACTAAAGCTTATATATTCTGACCTACAATGACATCACAACTTTTTTCACACAAGATGCAATAAGAAATACACAGCATTGAATTCTAGATAGAAAAAGGGGAGGATAGCACAAAGTGGATTAGGTAAGATTTGTGAGAACAGCACAGAGCTGCAAAATGGCCTGCTCACTTCATTTTCTCATACACAGTAGACACAGCAATGTATGAAAAAGTAAGAACAGACAATCAGTTTTCTTTGCTAGTGTGAAGATGCTGAGCTGCTGAGAGATATTTCACATGATGCCATGGCAGAAAGACTGATGCAGCATGGTGATTGAGTGGGTATGAGTTGATGTGTAGGAAAAAAAAGAAAGGTATATCATGAAATTTGAGTTGAGCTATATTAAAATGCTGGAACATGTAGTAAATTGAATCATATACAGTCAGAATGGTCCCTAGATTTTGGTATATTTTGGCTTGGATCCCAAATCCCATATATTATGGCTTGGCCAGGATTTTGTCCCTAGCTCAAGTAAAGTTTTCTTTAAATTAATATTTTTTTTGTTTGTTTATTAAATATAATTTATTTGAGGCAGAGTGTCAAGCCATCCAGAACAGCATTGTAATAGAATTTGTTGTGTTGTGATTTGTTTGCTTTGGATTGCCGATTTGGACAATGTGTTTTTGATTTTTTCTTTTTTTTTTGCTTTTTAATAATATTTTTTTAATTATTTGTAAGATATATTTTTTGGCCTTATACTTTAAACCAGCGTTTTTATGTTTCTTGTTTCTTAGAAACATTTGTGCATTTCTGAGTGTTTTTGAGCTGTTAAACATGAACCGCATTCTTGTGGATTCCTGGAGTCTGGCTACCTGAAGTGAAGCCCGTTAGAACATTAGAACAATCTAGATGAGAAGAGGTCATTCAACCCAACAAAGCTCATCCGTCATATCCACTTATTTCTTCCAAAAAAAGATTTAGTCTTTAAGTCTCTAACGTCTTACTGTCTACCACACTACTTGGTAGCTTATTCCAAGTGTCTATCGTTCTTTGTTTAAAGAAAAATGTCTAATGTTAGTGCAAAATTTACCCTTAACAAGTTTCCAACTATGTCCCCGTATTCTTCATTAACTCATTTTAAAATAACAGTCTTAATCCACTGGACTAATTCCCTTTAATATTTTAAACACTTCACTTATGTCTCCTCTTAATTTTCTTTTTCTTAAACTGTAAAGGCTCAGCTCTTTTAATCTTTCCTCATAACTCATCCCCTGTAGCCCAGGAATCAGCCTAGTTGCTCTTCTCTGGACCTTTTCTTGTGTTGTTATGTCCTTTCTGTAGCCAAAACTGCACACAGGACTACATATGAGGCCTCACCAGTGCATTATAAAGGTTGAGCAGAACCTCCTGTGGCTTGTACTCCACACATCAAGGCGCTATATAACCTGACATTCTGTTTGACTTCTTAATGGCTTCTGAACACTGTCAGGAAGTCAGTATCTTAGAGTCCACTACGACTCCTAAATCCTTCTCATAAGGTGTACTCTCTATTTTCTGACCACCCATTGTGTTTTCAAACCTCATATGTTTATTTCCTATGTACAATTTTTTACATTAACTGCCACAAATCTGCCCAAGCCTGTATGCTATCAAAGTTCTTCTGTAATGATATAATGGATTCCACATTATCTGCTAATCCACCTATCTTGATTCAAAAGCAGGGGAGCACTGATGTGGTTTATGATATCTTAAGGCCTACACCCCTTTTCGATAGATAGATAGATAGATAGATACTTTATTAATCCCAAGGGGAAATTCACATTTTCACTATGTTTTGTGGAAACCCTCATAACACTTAAACCAAGTATGATAGGAAACTGGTCTCTTTAAATAGTTCTGCGATGAGTTTGCCCAAAATGAGCCCAGAGTTTGTTCCTGCCATGTTACCAGTGGAGCTTAGATTGGACTAAGTTATTTCTAAAAACAGGTGGAAAAAATATAATATTTATGTATATATTTATGCATTTATTGTCACATCACAACAAGTAAGAAACATATGTGTCAAGCGCCGTAGCATCACAGTCTTAAAATTGTGCAACATACAGATACAACAAAAAAGGAAAAATTAGAACATTATACATACTGTATAACAAACATTACTACACAAAGATTCAATGTAAAGTTTCTTTGTCCAGAGCCTAGCGGTCTGGTAAAGAAACTGTCCTGGACATAACACTGAAGCCTAACCATAACAATTTATTGCTTGGTTGGCTGGGGTCTTTGATGATTTTCCCCACTTTCCTTAGTCAATGCCTGGTATATTCTGGTGAAAGGGAAGCTCATTGGTAATGTTTTTTTTTTTCTGGTGGACTGCACTGTCCTCTGCAAAGCCTTGTGGTTTAGGACAGTGCAATTCCTATACCAGAGGATTAATGCATCCAGTTAGAGGATACGGAGGAGGATCGCAAGTCAAACTGACTGCTAGTACCTTCCTCACCACTTCTCCTGAGTATTTTGTCCACATGAAGTCTTCGATAATGCTGACTCTTGTTACTACAGTCCAAACTAATTTGATGTACCACCTTGCCCATGGCTGGTTCTTTTCTGACCTCCAATGTTGCTGCAATCATCTTTCTCCTGAGAGACACTGAATATAGTAGGGTTGACAAAAAAATTGTTATTTTTTATTTGTTATGTTAGATTGATACTTTAGCTCTAAAAACTTTACAGAAGCTCAAGAAAAATATAAATATTATAGCAAATGCTCCAGCAGACCCCTGTGACCCTGTAAATAGGATATAGTGGGTTGGATAATAGATGGATGGATAACAAACAACAACCCCGCAAATAATAAGAGAGCCGCTGCCTTCTGATAACATGCTTGTAGGAGACAGTAAGATATGGTCAGATCTGTCCCATGTGACACAGGTTTACATTTAAAGGACTTAACATGTCAGCAGAGTGTGTACAGCTTGTTGTATCCAGAATTGAAATATGCTCAAAGATCTTTGTTCCTTCCAAAGTTCCCCCGATTGATGTCACCAGCATACTAGAAACAGAACGATAAAATTTTGAAGTGTTGGTAACAAAGTAAATTGTTTCTGTTGCTGAGTTAATAAACATTACCAAGGCCAATCTAATTTAAATCCCTAAGCATCGATGTAGACAAATACAGTATTTTAATGTTTGATTTGCACATTTCAGTTCCAATGGTAATATACTTGCTTTTTTTCTACTGCTCATTCACATCAACAACAACAACAACATTTATTTATATAGCACATTTTTATACAAACAGTAGCTCAAAGTGCTTTACATATTAAAGAATAGAAAAATGAAAGACACAATTATAAAACAAAATAAATCAACATTAATTAACATCGAATAAGAGTAAGGTTCAATGGCCAGGGGGGACAGAAAAAACAAAAAAACTCCAGACGGCTGGAGAAAAAAAAATAAAATCTGTAGGGATTCCAGACCATGAGACCGCCCAGTCCCCTCTGGGCATTCTACCTAACATAAATGAAACAGTCCTCTTTGGATTTAGGGTTCTCACGGAAGGGCTTGATGATGATGATGGTCACGTAGACTTCTGCCTTCTGCCACATAGACGCATACTCCCCATCCTGGTTTTTCCACCGTGTCTGATCACATCAGATGACACTCATCCTGCATAAAAAATACAATCTGAATTAAGCAGTTTAAGTCAGTTCTCCATAGTACCCAAAATGCCACAGTACCTGAACTTGTCATTACTCGCTATAAGAAGTGACAGTTCATCTAATGAATTCAAACATCATTAAACACTCCTCACTACACGAATCCAGGCAAAGATCTGAAAGCTTTCCACCTTACTTTTATTGTTGTTCTGGATCCTTGCTCTTTCCGCTGTCAGACGATGTTCTGCTCCGATAATGTGCAACAGAGCTCCATAGGCAATAGTGATCGCTGTGCTACCAGCTGAGTATGGGAATATTTAGCCCTTAACTACTGATGCTGGTGTATTTTGTACACCAATCTCAGTTATTTTTGTCCAATACCCTTTTACTTGAACCTACCCGCAGTTTCCACCATCTCCCCTCAAGTACAGTGTCGTAATGGTTCCTCTCCAGTGTGCCCCCAGCTGGTTTTATGAGTGGATACACAGTCGCAAGTTCAATATGATGCATTGGGTACACTGCACGAGTACTTACGTATGTATGACGATGATGAGATGTTCTTCTTGCAATGACTTTGTCTGCAAAGAACAGTGAACAACTGAAGTGAAATGTGATACATGTGCAATTAGTGCAGTGGATGAAAGTGTGACTGCTGACAAATAAGCACTGGAGAAGTACAGTAGATCAGGTTTGTTTTCAGATAGTCCTAGACTGTGTTATACTATTTAGTAATATGGCATTAAATGTCATTGAAAACATGTACAATTTAAAATGATTGCAATGTTTTATATTACAACCTCACAGCGTTCGTATACATTTTAACTATTTTAACACTGGTATATAAAGTACACCATGTGAGTACTTATGAGATGACAAATGGTGTAAGTACTTAAGGATTAATATATCCCACTTTATGTTCCTCACAGTCTCTTCCATTCTCAGATGTTTTAGATTTAAGGGAGCCTTTAGATCCTCTATGCTCACCCCGTGACATCTCTCAAGTTTGCAAATTGTCCGAAAGGCATTTGAGACGTGCCGACACTTGCATTTTCATTGACAGCACTGTATGTTTTGAAGTTAAAAATCCATTTAAAAATTTATAGTGACAAGCCAGATGTCAAATCATATCTAATCTTAACATTAATAATTAATGATTGTTAAAAAAAATTATGAAAAACATGAATCGAAAAAAGAGAGATAGCCTCTTTAAAAGACTGCCGTCTTGATGAGAATATGGTAAGAAAACTAATATACAGTCTGAGAAGTAAAGCTAGCGTGTGCAAATGTATATTGCAATTCTATATTCCTAATTTCTTAAATGACCAGAAAATGGTGGCAAAGTAAGCCATATTTTCTTGAAGAGCTATAGCTATTGTTTGGGTGTTTCATCCTCTTAAGCGGTATTTTATCAGAGATTGTTCTTGGTAAAACAGGGCATCTTTGAATGTGCCCGTGGGATATTCACACAGACAAGAGTTTTTCTGTGTATCCAGTTTGCCTTAGACAGTTTAATCCAGAGGGGAGAAAGATGCCTTATTAATAACAGACAGAGGCAGTTATATGTAGCAAAGTATGGAGGAATCCATTTTTAAATACATGAAAAATACATCAAAGAGAATAAATAGATGAATAATGAATAATAATAGTACACAAACTCTAATGCAGCTACTTTATCTTTCATCACTTCACTTATTAGTTTATAATATGCAACAAATATAAATATGCAATTTGAGCACTAGTGGTTTTTTTTTTAGAGCTTATAATAAACTAAGGCGTTATGTTGTGTGCATTAAAATTGTGCCATGTATTAGTTTGTGATCTCAATTATTATGTTTGCATGTTTTTATTTCACTGTGGTAATCTTATTTAGCATTTATTTTGTAGAATTATAATTAAATGTAATATATTAAGTGATCTTTTACAACAATTAATTCCATTTTTTCACATTTTAAATATACAGTATGACATATTAGTCTGTGAATGTCACAGTAAAACAGTACAGTTTTCAACTCACCCTACTTAAAAGTTTATTTTTTTAAAATAATATTCTAACAAAATAAATATAAACAAACGTTAGGTGTGTGAAACGTACGAATTGAAATAAGCTTTTAATCTAATGTATCTTGTGCTTTTCTGTTTTTTTAAATCTTTTGCCCTAAATGCATTCATTTTGTGTTTAAATTATTATATACTGTATAACTTATTTAAAACAATTTAATGTGCTAATGATTGTAATATTATTTTCCCTTTTTTCATTACTTAATTTTCTGTTAAACCTTTAGGACAAGAACACTGCCTTTCCCAAAATATTTGGATCAATCCACTAATTTGACACCCTTGGGCTTTTAGTAAGTAGTAAACATAAAGTTTGACAGGACGGTTTTATTATTTTGAAACTTCCAGGTACCACTTAGGTATGGTGTCTGTTTACAACATCTTCATTTTTTACTTCTCCAGTTCTCAAACATCAGTATTATTCCTTATCATCTATCAGCAGTCACTCATTGCACATCACGGCTCACTTGCACCTCATCACAAATCACTCCTCACTCCTTGCTCATTATTCTGTACTGCACATTTCTCGTTCATCATGCATCACTACTCAGTTTTCACTCATTACGTATCACTCATATATACTCATTTGTCACTCATCATGTGATTAATAATTTGACTGATATTTCTGTTAACCAATTAGCTATGTGTATAAGCTAAATCCATTACTACATTCATATCTTTCATATCAGTTGAAACCTATCTAGAATTAAAATAGCTTCAGAAGAAGTTAAAGCCAGTTCTAACATTACCAATCCCCTTTCTGTATGCCCCAAGAAGAATGTCATGCTGTTATCCATTTGCTATTCTCTTTTAAGGTATATCCAGAGCACAGGTTCATTGTCGACTTGTGGCACCATATGGAAGCAAAATTTTGCATTTGTGAAATGTGGATTCAGAAGTTCAAAAATGGTAACATGTTTCTCTGAGATAACAAGAACACTATTTGTATATGGTGGTCCAGATCTAATTATGCAATTTTCATTACGCTATAACTTATTAAGTGTATTACATAGAAAATCACCTGAAAAATCCCGGACCATCGAGAAGTGTGTGAACTGACGACACGAAGAATCATCTTTGCGCCGAACTGGAATCGCCCCCGCATAAATCAAAGTCATCCAGATGATCTGGATCTGCATAATTAGATCTGGACCACCCTGTATAGCATGTATCCATGCAAAAGTGTGGTTAAAAGTAGAAGTAAAAGAAATAGAATCAAGTATAATTAAAGATACATAAACAGATAAAGTTAAATAATACAAATAAGCAAACAACAAAAATGGTAAAACAAACGAGTCCCTAATGGAATTAAGCATTAGCTACACACACAGAGTTTCTATGTCTCTACTGTTTGAAACAGTAAGAGCGCAACACCTATGGCTAGTAGGGAAAAGAGGATAAAATAAACTGGATGCTAGAGGACTCTTTCGGTTCCAAGAAGAAAAGATCACCCGACCCAACCTGGCATTCTACAGATGAAGATCATCACATCATTCATCTCCTTCGACTGCTTCTATAATATTGAATGTTTCACAAAAACATTGATAAAGTAGATCCACCAACATTCTATCAACTTAGCAAAGAATCACAAACCCAAAGACACCAATAAAAATTAAGTGAGAGTGCATTTAGGACTGAAGTCAAGAAGCACTTCTTTATGCAAAGAGATGTGGGACTCTGGAACAAACTATTGAGAGGTGGACATGAAGCAGAAACCTTCACAACCTTTAAGAAGAATCTGGATGAGATGTTCAATAGAGCTTAGCAATTACTGTATTTACTCGTGTTTAAGTTCTCCCGTGGATAAGTCGGGGTTTGATTTTACCGTATAATTTCTGGTATTTTATAGTTTCGGTCGTATAAGTCGAATGCGGAAAACTGACACTATTGGTCCAAGAGATTATGATATGCTAACACCCACCTGAGAGAGTAATCATGCAGTACACTTCGTTTTTTTCTATGTATTGTGCCTACGTGACCACACAGTAATACCCGAACTATGCCGAAGCGACGTTTGCACTGTTTTGTGTTTTTTGTATCTCACACCCTCATACACCTTTATCGTAAGAGCATCTCTTATCTACAATGGAGCGTTCGTTCACAAGAAAATATGAAGCTGGTTTTAAATTAAAAGTCATTGAAGAGGCGAAAGAATTTGGTAACTTCACTGTTGTAACAAAATTTGATGTGTCTGCGAAACTGGTGCAAGATTGGAGGAAACGATGTAAAAAAATGTAAGTGTTGCATTTTTGAACGGGCATATAAGTCATGGTGTGATTCTTATGATCAATTTTTCGGGTTTCAAGACCTAACTTATACACGAGTATATACGGTAGCTAAACTGAAAACCCAGATGGACTGAATGGTATCGTCTTGTTCATAAAATTTATTTTCTTCTTATGCTTTGCACCAAAAATGACACTGAAGTGAGCTCTTCATTCATTTTTATAAGTACTCTATGTTGCTACTCTTTGCCTTGTATATTCTTATATTATGTCAGTTGTAGTAAATAATCCATAGTATTACTATTAACATTATTGTGATAATTCAGTTCAAGTAAAACTTATTACAGTGGAGAACAATAATATGTCCCATATAGGTTATCATGAGAATGACTATTAAAGTTGAAGGTTATAGACTGTACGATATATTAGAGCCACCATGAATAGTTATTTTGAGGAAATTGAACATATAGAGTATCAGGATTAAGTTAAATTAAGATTAAAATGAAGTTATAAAAAGGCCATGTTAAAGTAATGTGTTTTCAGCAGTGTTTTAAAGTGCTCTACTGTATCAGCCTGGCGAATTCCTATTGGCAGGCTATTCCAGATTTTAGGTGCATAACAGCAGAAGGCCGCCTCACCACTTCTTTTAAGTTTTGTTCTTGGAATTCTAAGGAGACACTCATGTGTTTTTATACTTACTCATTCTATACTGACACCACTGCAATCACAGAGAAAGCAAACATTTAGTATCTTAAACTTTCTCTTTTAAAAATTATGACAAATCGGTTTAGCAAATGTATGAATCTCCCTTCACAATTAAGCAAATCAAGTGAAATGAAGCTCATTACAGTAGAGCACAGTGAACGCTTTAATGAAGATTATCATTAGAGCGAGCTTTGTAGCCATAAAATTCAATTACTTTTAACACAATGTCATGTGAAACATGGCCATACTGTATGAAGATCTTAGTTCCTACATTATTAAAATTATAGAGGAAGAAATGATTTCAAACATTTTACTCTATTTAGGCAATTCCACTTGGTTGAGCACTTTTGGGTTGCACTGTTAAGAAGATATCATACAAATGATTTTCAGTTTCTAGCACATTGAAGGTAATGAAAAGTCAAGCAAAATTACATCCTTTATTGGCTAACTAAAAAAATATACTATATGCAAGCTTTCGAGGCAACTCAGACCCCTTTTTCAGGCATACCACTTCAACAATTTTTAAATAATTATTCTTTTGAATACACAAGCAAAGCATAAATATCATGTAAACACACCAAAGATAATCTCAGAAATAAAATATTAGCATTTACTATTATAATACAATTTGAACATTTTGAAATCCAAAAAGCTAGCATGTCATATTTAGAAAAACTATCATTTAAGAGAAAGGTTGGTCTGGTGGTGCAGTAGTAGTGCTGCTGCCCTGCAGCAAGGAGACTAGGGTTCAATAACAACATTTATTTATATAGCACATTTTCATAAAAGCAATGTAGCTCAAAGTAATTTACAAAATTAAATACAAAGACAGTTAATATAAAACACAAATAAACAAGATTAGGCAATAATATTATACAGAATGCAATAAAGAAAAAGTTGAGGTCAGATGGCCAGGAGAACAAAAAAAAAGTCCAGTTACGTGGGAGGGGATCCAAGGCCAAAAGATCACCACCACTGGGCATTCTACATAACATCATCTTCTTCTTTTGGCTGCTCCCGTTAGGGGTTGCTACAGCAGATCATCTTTCATTCTACCTAACTTCGATAATCTAAATCAGAAGTCAAGGTTTATAGGCTTCACATGGAAGAATTTGGTGATGGTGGGCATGTAGACATCCGGGACTCCTGCCATTCAATCCATAAACTCAGGGGGCAGCATGGTACCTTGATCAGGTTGTGGTGGTATAGATCACCACCAAGAAGAACTGGGAAAGACAACAGAGAACTGTACAGATTAGTAGGGAATTGCAGTACCCAGAGGAAAATGATAATTATAGACTAATAGGGATACAACTAAAATGTAGCCACTGTGACAGGAGGCAGGGGGGCAGACCCAGCCGGGTACGCCTGGAAGGAGATCTATACGTCCTCCCGGCCACAAGGGGCCAACCGCCCTGGATAGCAAGGGAACCACGGGGAAGCAGCAGGGAGGCTCTAACCCATGGGGGCCTGTGGCTACCGCCAGAGGACACCCCAAGCCTCATAAAGCCCGGGAGATCAACACTTCCACCACAGCTGGGAAGGTGGAGGAAGTACCTTCCATCGACGCCCGGAGTGCTTCCGGGTGCTCATGCGCCACTTCCGCCACACCAGGAGGTGCCGCCGGAAGGACGACATTTCCTGTGATTTTCTTTGTTTGTAGATTCCTGATAACAGAACTTTAGTTTCAGCTTTCTGCCTTGATTTGGGATTTTGTGTTTTTTTTTCTTTGGTAACAGTCCATTTTGATCTCCTGCTTCTGAACTTTATGTGATCATTTTTGACTACATTACATCTTCTGATCCTTTATTTTTTCCATTTGTAGAAAGGAAATGTGAAAGTACAAAAGTAGGTGGGATTGTGTGTGCTGCTGGCCAGCTCAACTGCTGGATATCTGGTCCAGAATTACTATTTATCACTAGCTGTGGTGCCTGTTGTTTAATTTTGCAGTAGCTTATAAAATACAACTGTTCATATGGGGAAAGAAAAAGAAATCAGATGCATGGAGAAAATAATGTTTTACTCAATGCCTTGCTGAATTACAAAGAGAGAAGAAACTACCTTCAGTCATTATATGCTGTTAAACTTCCTGAGTAATACATAAACTTCTCCATCCAATGTATTCAGCATAATAAAGTCATTGACATTGCCACCATGTTTCCTTCATGAATAAAGCATTGCCTTCTTACCTGGGGCGGCCCTTTCCCAAAGAGAGACTATAACATTGTCCAGGTTTAGCACTATAAAACAATGAATGATTACACCAAAGAAAATGTAGAGAATATATTTCTAAAACCATTTTTAAAATATTTGATCTGTTTTGCCCTTCGTGCACTTTCAGAGCCTTTCCTCTGGATTTGAGCATCTATAAATCGGAAAGTCTTATTGTAAAGCCTACTTCACAGACTCAGACTTGTTTTCAGGGCGCCCTTCTTATTTCCTGTCTGGTTTTATATTTGATGTCTTTTAAGTCTTCCCTCTCTGTTTGCCTATTCCTCCTTGTGTGTCTCACACTTGCACTTCCTCTTTTGTTGTGTTACCAAAGCCAAAATAACCAATCACAACAAAGCCAAACTGACCAATCAGATTGCTCAGAGAGACTGAATACACAGACCTTAGTATATTCTTGTATAGTAGATCCATTTCTACCTTGTTCTTTGTGTTTTAACAATTCTGCATTTCTATGTGTCCCAGTTCTAGTTCTAAACTAGAGTTTAGTAATTATTTATAATCTATACTTGTATTTTGACTGATTATTGTTCAGAGAGCTCTGAGCCTTCACTTTCTGAAGAATACTATACAAAAAATAATTTGTATTTTCTTGTAATTTCTGATGTTACTTGTTCATTTTATAATTTCCTTTCCAAGTTGTTTACTTTTATTGTTATGTCCGCAAGTTTACAGGTAAGTTTAGTGAGCACCAGGAGGTAAACATCCATCCATTATCCAACCCACTGTGTCCTAACTACAGGGTAACGGGGGTCTGCTGGAGCCAATCCCAGCCAACACAGGGCGCAAGGCAGGAAACAAACCCCACTCAGGACACCAGCCCACCACAGGGAGGTAAACATGGGACAGAAAAATGTCAAAACCAGTGAGATTAGAAAACACGATTGTCAAGCCAAGGCGTGATACAAAAAATGATTGTCAAAAAAGTTAGCAACAAGGAACAGTACCATACAAACCTCGAACAAAGAAAAGAATAAAGTGAAGAATTTAGAAAAAGATTAAGAATATGCAACATGGAAAAGTGACTATTAGCTGGCCTTTTAACTGGCCATGTTGATTACCCTAAGGTCATTTTCTCTGAGGACATGGCCCTGGATACACAAGCTAATGTCCTAACGATGGGTGTCGAAAATGATGGCG
Source organism: Polypterus senegalus (assembly GCF_016835505.1). Taxonomy (NCBI): domain Eukaryota; kingdom Metazoa; phylum Chordata; class Cladistia; order Polypteriformes; family Polypteridae; genus Polypterus; species Polypterus senegalus. The sequence goes on from NC_053155.1 coordinate 304,594,742, forward strand.
ATCCTCACAATACAATACAACACACACCAAAATAAATTAAACGAATGGAAAAAGAAGGGAAAAATGAAGTGTAACATCAAAACTGAAACCTACAGCTTCCAGAAAAACCGGAATCAAATGTTAGATCGCAAAACTTGTTACAAATAAACACATAAAAGATAAAGTCCAACCATAACAGATAGACTTCAGCTTCCCTGCGACATTGCACTGGATAAGCCGGTATAGAAGATGGATGAATAGATGGATGGATAATTTAAGACCAATAAATAGAAAGTCACTTTTTTACATTCCCTGTGTATAATCACGTCCAAGCACAGTTACTTGTTTAATTAAAAAAAATAACAAGCAGTCATCCAGGGAGAGGAGAATTATGTGACACTTGAGCGACAAGTTTCTATAGCACATTTTCATACAAACAGTGTAGCTCAAAGTGCTTTACAAGATGTCAAAGAGAATGTTCCCTTTTGTCATCGCAGATCACTTTAACACTAGAATTACCAGAGCCTACGAAAAAACTCGTAATTCCGTCCCACCTTAAGCTGCTTCTTAAATCCCTTTACACCTCTCCGCCAGCGTCCTTTGTCCTCTAAATGTGCTGATAAAGAGAAGCTTGGAGCAGCCGGCTATTCCATCCCCCCACCAATTTAGAACGTGCACGAACTTCAGCTTGATTGAGTATCTGGGAGTGAAGTGGAGTTTTAGAGTGGAAATAATAGATCGTTATTTGGAACACACGCATTTCATGTCTGTTCAGTTTCTACAGTAATCTGTGTCAACACATTGTTAAAACAGAAACGTTTTTTATATTCTAGTAGTAGATGACAAAATGTAGGCATAAACTATATAATGTATGTATAATGTATGAAGCCTGAAGTCCAAATAGCAAAGAAACATTTTCACAAGAATAACACAATTGCGCTTTTATTCAAAAATATAACTGCAGAAACAAAAAGCCGCCTTAACATGCGACATTGACACCAATTTCTTGTAACTGCCACCGTGGTTCAATAGACTCAGCCCCTGCTTGGGAATCAAGAGGTCACGAGTTCGATCCTGCGCTCCTCCGTTTTGAGAAGTAAACTGCTCTTATTCTTACTGTTTCAGAATAAAAGCATACATTTGATTTCAGTCTGTAACAGCCGGTGCAATTTATGATCCTTGTAAAGGTTAGCTTTTTATTATTCACTTTTCATTCTCTCAGTCGCGTTCAGAATCAATCCATACAACCCCATCTGACACGGCTGTTTTCGCTAAAGACGCGCTATAGCTCTGCAGTGTACCACGATGCATACTAACGCCAACCGTCCCCCCCCCGGTTCTGACACACAAACGCTGGCGGCTACCTTCTTCGTATCTCACCATCACTTGATTTTCTTTTTATTCAGTTTTATTGAGTGTTCCTGCCAGTCCCCGCATGTTGCTGTATGCTTTTTCTTTTGTACTCCAGGACATGCAGAGGAAAGAATGGTAAAGACCTGTAACTTCGGCGCTATATGCAATCATCAGACACTCCCCATCTGCCCGTGTCGTTCAAACACAGGAACATATATTGGTGTAAAAGTATAACAAAAGTGCACTTTTATTCAAGTGCACTTTTTCCATCGCCTTTTCCTGTAAGAAGCAATGTCTCTCTATGCTGTGGTTTCTATTACACACATTGCAAGTAGACATAAAGCTCTTTATCAACAAAATTTTGCTGTCTGTCTGGAAAAAATTAAGCAAGATTTGCATAGATGGTCAACCCTTCATCTTACTTTAGCTGGAAGAATTAACATTGTTAAGATGAATATCTGTCCTAAGCTTCTATTTTTTATTTCAAAACATTCTAATATACATCAATAAATCATTTTTAAGAAATTAGATTCAACCATAACCTCATTTATTTGGAATTCAAAACATCCACGTATCCAAAGAGCGACGCTACAAAGACCTAAAGCGGAAAGTGGCAGTTTTATTACTGGGCAGCAAATATACTGTATAATCTATTAAAACCTGGACATGGACACAAATAGATGAACATACACAGGCTTGGTCCCCAATAGAAATAAAATCCTGCAGTACTTCTTTATATTCTTTGCTCTGTACCCCAATAAATGCAAGTTATCGCCAATATACTAACAACCCAATTGTGCTTCAATCACTCAGAATGTGAAACCAATGTAGGAAGTATTTTAAGATAAAGAAGCTTGCAGCACCTCTGCATGAGAACCACCTTTTTCCACCCTCTCAAACATATGCAGTTTTTAATATCTGGAAAACATTTTGGATTAATTCACTTAGAGAATTGTGCATAGACAACATCTTCACATCCTATGAACAATTATAGTCATATGAAAAAGTTTAGGAACCCCTCTTAATTCTTTGGATTTTTGTTTGTATCATTGGCTGAGCTAGTTGCTAGTAGCAACTTCCTTTTAATGTATGACATACCTTATGGAAACAGTAGTATTTCAGCAGTGACATTAAGTTTATTGGATTAGCAGAAAATATGCAATATGCATCATAACAAAATTAGACAGGGGCATAAATTTGGGCACCCCAACAGAGATATTACACTTAGTTGAGCCTCCTTTTGCAAATCTAACAGCCTCTCGACGCCTCCTATAGCCTTTGATGAGTGTCTGGATTCTGGATGGAGGTATTTCTGACCATTCTTCCATACAAAATCTCTCCAGTTCAGTTCAATTTGATAGCTGCCGAGCATGGACAGTCTGCTTCAAATCATCCCATAGATTTTTGATGATATTCAAGTCATGGGACTGTGACAGCCATTCCAGAATATTTTACTTCTCCCTCTGCATGAATGTCTTTGTAGATTTCAAACTGTGTTTTGGGTCATTGAGTCATACCCCTGCATATCTTCAACTTTGTGACTGACGCTTAAACATTATCCTGAAGAATGTGTTGATACTAGGTTGAGTTCATCCAACCTTCGACTTTAACAAGGGCCCCAGTCCCTGAACTAGCCACACGGTCCCACAGCATGATGGAACCTCCACCAAATTTGACAGTAGGTAGCAGGTGTTTTTCTTGGAATGTGGTGTTCTTCTTCCGCCATGCAAAGCGCTTTTTGTTATGACCAAATAACTCAACTTTTGACTCACCAGGCCAAAGCACTTTGGAATCTGGCTTGTCTAAATGACCTTTTGCATACAACAAGCGACTCTGTTTGTGGTCTGAGTGCAGAAAGGGATTCTTTCTCATCACCCTGCCATACTGATGTTCTTTGTGCAAATTGCCCTGAATTGTAGAACGATGTACAGACACACCATCTGCAGCGAGATGTTCTTGCAGATCTCTGGAGGTGATCTGTGGGTTGTCTGTAACCATTCTCACAATCCTGCGCATATGCCGCTCCTGTATTTTTCATGGCCTGCCAGACCTGCTGGGTTTAACAGCAACTGTGCCTGTGGCCTTCCTTTTCCTGATTACATTCCTTACAGTTGAAACTGACAGTTTAAACCTCTGAGATAGCTTTTTGTAGTCTTCCCCTAAACCATGAGACTGAACAATCTTTGTTTTCAGATCTATTGAGAGTTGCTTTGAGGATGCAGTGCTGTCTGTCACTCTTCAGAGGAGAGTCAAAGGAAAGCACAACTTGCAATTGAACACCTTAAATACCTTTTACCACTCCTGATTGGACACACCCGTCTATGAAGTTCAAGGCTTAACCAGCTAATCCAACCAATTTGGTGTTGCAATCAGTATTGGGCAGTGACAGGCATTCAAATCAAGGGGACCCAAATTTTTGCACAGCCAGTTTTTCACATTTGATTTAATTTCATACAACTAAATACTGCTTCACTAAAAATCATTGCTTGGAAAACACCCCAGTACTCAGATGTTCCTAGGTAATGAAAGACTTACCACTGTTATCTTTATTGTTGAAAGGAGAGTAATTTATTATGCAGGCTGAGAGGGGTTCCCAATTTTTTCAAAAGATTGTACATTCCAAATGTAACTTTCCAGTAACACATTTCTTTCACTATCTTCAAATCAGAAACTTTGTTAAAGAGAACCTGCCCAATTTTCCTCACCTCCTACCTCCCTCATGCCAGAAAAAATATTGATCGTTCTTGAGGACTCAGACAGTATTTCTGTAATATATAAAACTATTTTACAGTCCTTCCCTTTCAAAGATGCAAGAGGACAATGGGAAAAAGATCTCTCACTCAATATTTCAGAACGTGAGTGGAAAGTAGCGATGCAGAGAATCCACTGGAGCTCCATGTGTGCAAAGCATGCAATTATTCAACTCAAAATTATATATCAAGCACATCTGTCTCGCTTAACATTGTCCAAAATGTTTTCAGTGCAAGATCCAACCTGCGAAAGCTGCAATCAAGTTCCAGCCTCACTGGGCCACATTGTTCTGGACCTGCACCAAATTAACATCATTCTGGACCAACATCTTTAAATGGCTATCAGACAGCCTTGATGTCACAATCCCTCCTAATCCACTAACAGCTGTGTTTAGTGGGCTCACAGATGGGCTTAAAGTGAAGAAGGACAAACAACCTGTAATGGCCTTTACTTCACTATTAGCACGTAGACTTATCTTGCTCAATTGAAAGAATCCTAACTTTCCTATTCTAAGTCAGTGGGTAACTGATGTTATATATTATTTGAAACTGGAAAAAAATCAAATTCACACTTAGAGGATCTGAGCAGCAGTTTTTCAAAACCTGGCAGGATCTAATCAATAACATTTTAGAATAAGCTTTTAAAGTACTATGGAAGCAGATTCTCTCCTCTTTTTCTTCTTCATTCATTATTATTCACGTATTAATTCATCTATTTAATTATTTTTAATTAGGCTTAGCTCTGTTTCTCAGGGGTGGGGGTTGATTTGTTTTTGATCTTATGTTTGTAGAAATTGATTTATTTGTATGGAATGTTGTGTGATTTTAATAAAATTAAAAAAGAAAGAATGTCACAAGAAAAGAAAAACCAAATAAGATTATAATATTAATGAATAAGTAACAAAGAAAAGTAAATAAAAAATCCATATGATCTTATAAAACATTATGTAATCTCTCTCTCTATATGTAAAATCCAACTTCTGTCTGTCTGTTCACTTTTCACGAGAGAACTACTTAATGGATTTAGATCTGTTTTTTTTCTTCTATAATTTGGTTGAACATTCCAGCTGATTTCACAACTTCTGTCATCGTGCTAATAATCTAATAACTAATGATAGTTCACTTGCAACAGTGATTTATTCGCACAAATCTGAGAGAGAGGCGGTGGGCGGGGCCCTCCTCACTCACACGCCAGCCTCTGTTCGAGTCGGCCTACTTGTCACCACGTGTTGGAGCGTACCTTGCCTCCTCTTATTTAGCGTTACCTACAGTATATGTTCAGCAGACATTAACATCTAGGGAATGTTAAAGAGTAACGTTTGACAAGCTATGTGTGTTTTAGTGGGTAGCTGTTCATTGGCAGCGATATAACGGCAGATATCACGCTCTCACATCAGAGATGAACATGATCAGATGCAGTGGCAATGTTTGACGTTCGAGTGTACCTACCTTCCGCATGGCCAAAGATACCTTGACATCTTTTTACATTTTTGGCAAAGAGATTGCAGCTACATTCTCACTTCTGATAGCAAGACCAAAAATATTGTATATCAAGAGGCCCTCGGATATGAAGCTATCAATATAAATTTTTCTCAATAAACATTCATTTTTTTTTTTTTTTTTTATTAATTTTTAAAGTTTGTCCTGTTTCACTACTACACGGGCCGCACCGCAGGGGACAGCTAGTTGTATATAATTATCAGAAGAGCAGCATCCTTATATACAATATCATATTGTTAGTCTCTGAAGATGAGTACAGTGATAAGGTCAAATGGCGGAGAGGACAGAAAAAAAAAAACAACAAAAAAAAAACTCCAGTTAAGCTGGAGAAAAAATAAAACAAAATCTGCAGGGGTTCAAAGGCCACTGGACATTCTAACTAACATAAATGTTCTTAAGTCATTCGTCACTTTCACCAGGCTTTGTCTGAGAGGATTCGATGAAGTGGATCTCCTGGACAGCTGGGGCATCCGCCTTTATTCCAGCATCATAAGTGGCTGCACAGGACGTTGATCAGGTGGTGGGGGCACAGATCGCCACTACAGAATAACTGGAAAAGAAAGCAGAGAAAAGCAGTGATTAATAAAGATTGTAACAGTATTATAATTCTAAGCCCATATACAGTAGTCTGTTAAGAATACAACTAACATGTAGCTACAAAAAAGGGAAATTGAAAAAAATAGGTTTTTAGCATTTTAGTATATTTTTTTTAATGTTCCATAGTACTAGCCTGGTGAATCTCTATTGGTAAAGTATTTTAGATTTTTGATGCATAACAGCAAAAAGCTGCCTCACCACTTCTTTTTCTTGGAATTAAAAGCAGACATCCAATTTTAAAGAAAATACAAATCAAAACTACATCTTATATTATGCACTGTATATTACAAAAGTCTAAGTAAAGCAAGCATATACATGGATTCTGAAATCCTCAATCTGATTCAGGGTTGGGGGCCAATGGAAACAAACCAAGAAACAATCCTAGACATTGAACTGATAAAGAGTTGACATCATCCGTATGTCTTTGAAGACGTGAACGGAAAATCCCAGGAAAACCTATGCAGACAAAGGGTGGATATGCAAAGTCCATGCTGTTAATGACCAATCATAGGACTGCAAATTAAGACACTTGATCTTCAGGCTAGCAGTGCCTTTGACCTTTTTATCTGTTCATTAGCTTTCTGAACTTAATTATTTAAACAAGGAATTTATCTCGGGTGGTACAATTTAGGACAAGGTTCCAGCACATTTACTCACAGTGACCAGTTTACAGGAGGATTATTTAAGTTTTTTGAAGTTCCTTCAAAAAAATGCGCCCAACTGGTAATCAGTTTTTTCCAGATCCAGAGATCATCTGTAGTCCATCTAGAGACAGTTGAGGTTGAAGGTGCTTTTCATGATTTCTGGGATCCTTTTCTTCCTTTAGGCATTTTTTTTGCTATCCTTTCTCCTTTCCCTCAGACATTCTTTGATGACATCAATCCATCTACTTGCTGGTTTTTCTACTCGCTGTTTCCAAATTCTTTTTCTCTCTATCATCATTCTGATTAGCCTCTCCTCTCCCACCCTGCATATGTGTCCAAAGAGACCTAACTTCTGTTCCTTAATAATATTTTATTATTGTTTAAGAGCTTTTTGATTTAAGTATTTAAGGGAAAAAATGCTAATGTGCATAAATAAAAATGTAAACACTTTCTAAAATTACAAAAATGATCAGTTAAAACTTCTTTTCCTCATAAATGACTGTGATAACCAGCACATTTGAAATGAAGCAAATTACTCCTGGATCGGAAATATATAACATGAATACATTTATCAACTCTTGTGAAAATGCATGGCCCTGAGCACCATTTCTTGCACATTTCTAGTTAAAAATATTATCATAATAAAGCTGAAAATCCCTCTGGGTCTTCCGTTTTGACAGTTTCAAGTATTCCATGGAAACATTATAGTCCTTTGACTGTTTTCCTACATTTCTTTAGTATTGGTGTGCGACAAGGAGGTCTGCAATTGTTACAGCAGTGATGGATACAACTCACACAAAATTCTTCAGAAATGATTATTACTAGGATTAGGAATTTGCAAGCAGCACTTATGAAGGGAACATGTGGGTTTCAAAAATGGAAATAAGTTAACTAGAGGGAATAAATATGAGGTGTACATGTAATTCAAGTTGTAAACAAATGATATAAAAAGATGGATGGTCACTTGCATAAACAGTAGTGTCCTGAGTATCTTAATATTTATTTTTGAAATGAATAAACATGAATAACAGCCACAGGAATACCTGAGGAACAGTGTTAAAAAACATAAGTTTGCCTATATATATATATATATATATATATATATATATATATATATACTGTGCACATATATATACTGCTCAAAAAATTAAAGAAACACTTTGAAAACACATCAGATCTCAATGGGAAAAAAATCCTGCTAGCTATCTCTACTGATATGGACTGATATGGTAATGTGTTAGGAACGAAAGGATGTCACATCGCTTGATGGGATTGAAAATGATCAGCCTACAGAGGGCTGAATTCAAAGACACCTTGAAAAGCAAACAGAAAAAAATGATGTGGAAAGCAGACTAGTCCAATTTGCTGAAATTTCATTTCAGCAACTCCAAATCCTACTCAGTAGTAAGTATGACATGTGCTTATATGCATGACTGACAATGTTGGAGGGGTGCATGCTCCTAATGAGATGATGCATGGTGTCCTGGGGGATGTCCTTCCAGACCTGGACCAGGGCATCACTGAGGTCCTGGACAGTCTGAGGGGCAACCTGGCGGTGTCGGATGGAACGAAACATAATGTCCCACCCAGAGGTGTTCTATTGGACTGAGGTCAGGCGAGTGAGCATGGAGGCCAGTCAATGGTGTCAATTCCTTCATCCTCCAGGAACTGCCTGCGTAGTCTTATCACATGAGGCTGGGCACTGTAGGACACCAGGACCCACTACACCAACATAGGGTCTGACAATGGGTCCAAGGATTTCATCCCGATACCTAATGGCAGTCAAGGTGCCGTTGTCTAGCCTGTATAGGCCTGTGCGTCCCTCCATGGATACGCCTCCCCAGACCATCACTGACCCACCACCAAACTGGTCATGCTGAACGATGTTACAGGCAGCATAACATTCTCCAGGGTTTCTCCAGACCCTTTCATTTCTGTGTTCAGGGTGAACCTGCTCTCATCTGTGAAAAGCACAGGGCACCAGTGGTGGACCTGCCAATTCTGGTATTCTATGGCAAATGCCAACAAGCTCCACGGTGCTAGGCAGGCAGTGAGCACAGGGCCCACTAGATAACGTCGGGCCCTCAGGCCACCCTCATGAAGTCTGTTTCTGATTGTTTGAGACATTCACACCAGTGGCCTGCTGGAGGTCACTTTGTAGGCTCTGGCAGTGCTCATCCAGCTTCTCCTTGCCCAAAGCAGAAGATACTGGTCCTGCTGATGGGTTAAGGACCATCTGTGGCTCTGTCCAGCTCTCCTACGGTGATTGCCTGTCTCCTGGAATAACTTCCATGCTCAGCAAACCTTCTGGCAATGGCAAGTATTGATGTGTCATCCTTGAGAAGTGGACTTCCTGTGCAACCTCTGTAGGGTCCAGGTATGGCCTCATGCTACCAGTAGTGACACTGAGCATAGCCAAATGCAAAACGAGTACAATACAATACAATACAGTTTATTTTTGTATAGCCCAAAATCACACAGAAAGTGCCGCAATGGGCTTTAACAGGCCCTGCCTCTTGACAGCCCCCCAGCCTTGACTCTCTGAGAAGACAAGGAAAAATGGAAGAAACCTTGGGAAAGGCAGTTCAAAGAGAGGCCCCTTTCCAGGTAGGTTGGGCGTACAGTGGGTGTCAAAAGAAGGGGGTCAATACAATACAATACACAGGACAGAACAAATCCTTAATACATGAGTGAAAAAGCAGGTGAGGAGGAAAAAATGTCAGTGGCCTCCAACAGTTAAACCATTCATTCCTGTTTTGGGGGTCATCTCATTGTTGCCCCTCTAGTGCACCTGTTGTTCATTTCATGAACACCAAAGCAGCTCTCATGTGGCGAGAGTTTGCAGGCAGTTCCTGGTGGATGAAGGAACTGATACCACTGACTGGCCCCCACACTCGCCTGACCTAAATCCAACAGAACACCTCTGGGACATTACGTTTCGGTCCATCTGATGCCGCCAGGTTGCACCTTGAGCAGAGGGGTAAATTAAGGAAAAATGTATCTTTGATCCAAACATTATAGAAGGCACAGTAAAATCAGATAGTCAGTAAAGTTAGATATTTTTTATGTTCATTACAATATATTTCTTTATTTATATTCAGAATTTAAAAGAACACACAACCTTGTGTGTTATTTTTTTCTTGTTTTGCATTAGTGAAGGCAACTACATGCATGTTCATTAATTAATTATTTTAGTGACCAAGCAGCCTGCCCCACTTACTAATAATATAAACACAGACTCTCATTAGCTAAATTAGCTCAAATGAAACATATGCCATCCACAGCTCCAGTTGAATACCTTTGTCATAACATAAAGCAGTCTTCTTCATATTTACAATTCTCTCTCAGCATGTGGAATCAAAGGGCTGTTCTTTAGGGAACACTCACTGTAATAACATTAACATGATAGTCTAATAACCAGCTGGCATCTCTAGTGTCCTTATGTTAGTCTTTCTGTTTATTTCTATTTAAAACAAGCTCAGAATGCTTGTCCCTTCCTACATATTCTAGACACAGTGCCCTTGATTTGTTTATATTGACATATAATATTAATCAGGAAATGTGTGACTAAACAAATCAAGGGCACTGTGTTAAGAGCATGCGTAAATATATCCTTTGAAACACCTTCGGAAATGTCATTTTCTACTTGTGACCTGTAGGGGGCATTGCAGTACCCTAATACCCAGTCACAACTCTGCAAAAACAAATCCTGGGTGCAAATAAAAGATTTATTTCAGAAATACCCCCAAACTGGCTTCTTAACATGGTTTGCACAATTACAATTCTCTTGTTTCTTCTCTCTCCTCTTAGGCAAGCTTTGTCCACTTCCACCCAACTCCAACTTGACAGAGTGAGGCATAGCGGCTCCTTTTATGGTAGACTTGGGAGTACTTCCAGTGCCAGGGCATTGCCAATAGGAAGCACTTCTGGCTCAGGCAAAAACTCCCCAAAATAGGGACCACAGATCCCAGCAACACCCTCTGGTGGCACCTATAGAACCCAACCAGGCTTCCTCACAGGATGACAATTCCCAGCATACCCTATGGGTATCCTTGTGGGTACCGTATTACAGGGCTGCTTCCATCTAGCATGTTGGGCGAGTACATAGCCTGAACAGCTGTCCACCAAACCCCCCAACCGTCCTTCTGTTATACTGCCTTCCCAGCTGGGTAAGCATCTTTGGTCAATCCCTGCCAGGATCCCAGTATATTCTCTCTGTGGTTCACACCTCCTAGAAAAAGCAGGGGACATTCTCCCTTTCTTCCTGGCCAAGTCAGTATGGTGGCCTACCAGCCAGGTGAAGAATCTCGCACCATCCCAGTTGGGATTCCAGCCCATGCCTGTCATCCATCACACACTACAGGGTAAAAAAGAAGGGAACTTACTTTATCAAATACAAGGCAGGAAGCATTGTTTCCCATATATATTTCACTTTCATTTCAGTAGACAGAAAGTTTTTTTCATCAGATTCAACAGCCCAGCACAGACCCTACTATGGAATGCCCAGGATGGTGTGAATGGCTAGTTAGATGAGGTCTTCAGGCCTGTGACCATGTCTGACTTTTTCTTTGATTTTTTTCTCTTACTATTCATCATGGACCCTTCAGATGCTGTGTTTATTTTCTCCATTGATGCTACTGAATGGATATTTTGCTTCCTCCTCCTCCATTGTCATCTGGCCAAAGTTCATATACCAGTTGTAACAAGTGGCAAAGATTTTAAACCATCAATCTTTTTTAGTGCAAAGAAAAAGAGTCATTGAGGTAGTTTGCAGAGTCATTACACTTAATACGTTTACTATATTATAAAATGCTTAGGTCTGTGTGTGTCCAGCAATCTGATTAGTCCATTTAGCTTTGGTATGATTAGTCAGGTTGGCTTTGGTGATGCAGTCGTAAGAGGACGTGAGAGTGTGAGACACCCAAAGAAGAGTAATGGCATAGGAGACGAGCTGAGAGTTTCCTTCAGAGATGGAAAAGTATAAATGAGATTGGGAGATGAGTAAGGTTCTCGAAATGACAGAGTCTGAGAGTTTAGGTTAAAGTGAAGAAGAGATTTTGATAATGGACATCAAAGGAAATGATGTAACGGTTGTGACCAATTTAAGGCTGAACCCCGTCAGGACCCGGAGTTTTACTTTTGCCAAGAGAAGATAAAGACAAAATTCTTTCTGCACATACTGTATAGTAAATAAGTATTATTCTGAAGGAGTTTTGGAAGTTGCACTAAAGCAGGGAATGTGTCTACTGTGCCCCTCTAGGAAAGGTGAGAGGCAGTCAACAGGAAACAATTTGGAGCTACAAACAGAGTCTAGCTGGAATGATACTTTCCTAACTTCAGCATTTAGAAATTGACTGTCTAAGATACTGAAAGACAATGGGCTAGCCACAACATTAGTGACTACTTAAACCAAGGATGTAGGCTAGTCTTTAAACTGGACATTAGCATGTAGGGGTAAAAAGAGGAAAAAATGTAACATCCATCCCAGGCTAAAACATCACTTGAAGTAAAGGAATCAGAAATTCTGATGGTTCAGCAAGTCAGTCATTACCTTGAAATGTTAAGTGCAACGGATCCAGGAAAAACTAAGATTTTAGTGTTTAGGCTCAAATCACTTGACATATTCTTCTATATAAAAGCAGTCGGGTGTCCTTCCATCCTGTGAGTGCTACGCAGGCGCGGAGTTTCACACACGCCCCGTCCATTTTGCTATGCACGATGGGATTTGTAGTTTCGTTTTTCCAGGTAAAAGATGATTTTCTACTCCAGACTGTGCGATATCTTCTTCTTCTTTCTTACTATATAAAAGCGGTCGGGATTGTCCTTCCGTCCCGTGAGTGGAAAGTGTAGCGGACTTACTACTTGCAGCTTGCGGTACGAAGCGACATGATGTGAGCAGAGTTCTGGTGCTTCCATCGTTCCCTTGCTTTTGTGCGCGATGCGCTGGAAAAATAGACAAAATTATGTCTCTGGAAATAATTAATGTTGATGGAGTACAAATGCCTCACCGTGTAGTAAATATCAGGGGGGTTCAAAAGGGCGACCTCAATTTCATCACAAAAATAACAGAAACTATGAGTATTAAAGTAATACCGCTCAAATGCAATATAACCAAATTAATGAGTTTGTATAAAATATCAAATTGATCTACATATTGAATTGCCTTAAGAAGTGGTCAACTTAAAAGTCGGTCGCCTTAAAAGGCGGGTCAGCCTAGTGTGTACGTAAAGCTTTAAGGAAAACTATTTGGATCACTATATTCAAGGTTTCTTAGAGTGAGCAGCTGCTATGAACCCCATGCACTTAGTAGCCTTTTGATACCAACCCAGATTGTTAATAAGATTAATTTAAAGTTGCTAATAGATTTGGGAGCTACTCAAAATGTTTTAAATATTGAACAGCTAACAACTACAGTATCTAAATCTCTAACAAACTATAAAATCAAAATTCTACCAACTGGCAGTGGTGGGGGCAAATAAGAAGAAGCTGTATTGAATACATTACTTCCCCAATTGATGTTGATACTGGATCATTAAATCATGAGAGGTCTCTTTTTTAATTATTGATTTTGTAGTACCTTAAATCATTTTAGGTTACTGTGGCTGAAAGTACTCAACCATTCACTTGAGGGAAAATAAAAATGAAACTAGATGTTTGCTGAAAAAATTTGTTTGCCTTAATTAGTGATAGATGTTATTACACTTCCTGGGTAATAGATAGACTTCTCCATCCAACGTGTTCAGCAAAAACAAAAATGTCAGTTTCACTGCCGCCACATAGCCATCATGACTATACCACTGACCTCTTACCTGGGGCTACTCTTTCCCAAATAGAGATAATAACATTGGCCAGGTTCAGCAATAGCAGCAATGGACCATTACGTCCAAGAAAATTTGGTGAATACATCTATAAAACTATCTAGCAATCACTTCCTCCATGAGGAAAACCACTTTGAATTACTTTTTGACTCTATGGTCTGGTTGTTCTTTTGGGTTTTCTTGCTTTAGTTTCTTGCACGTGCTTTGTGACTATCCTTAGGAAAAATCCCAATAACCAAGTTCACATCTCTGTCATTTTGTTCATTTCTAACAGTATGAACCATGATATGTCTGCTGCTTCCAACTAGAATATTAACATGCTTGTTGAGTTAGATGGTTTGCATGCTGAAAGTCTCATACTCTCAGGTATAATCTTCCAAATTTAGAAAATGTATGCGTGGCTTATAATACAGGTGTGCTCGGCAAATAAGTTAAGTGATATGAAAGTTGGAACATTTCGCATTTTTTATTTACTTCATCCAAGAGTTAGTTATTACATTATTGATTTTAAATATTTTTAAAAACATTATTCGAAAACAAACACGATAATAGAATGCAATAACATTTGTTAGTAGACTTAAATATGTGCTTTTTAACAATAGCTTTTAGACAGCATATTTCAGATCAAGTGATGTGAAAATGGCATTGACACATTTGTTGACCCCCAAAATTATGTTCCTAGAGCACCCGCAAATTGCGAAAAACTGCAAATTTTGAATGTGGTCAAAAAATGCCTATTTTTATAGTTTAAACCCTAAATATGCCCCAAAACACTTTAAATTCATTTCAAACTCAGCTTAATACATTACTTAGATCGTTCCTCTCCCACACTATGCGACTCTTCAATTCCACCCGGAGGGGTAAATGCTAACATTATTTAAAGTTATTGTCTGTTTTTACATGCATTTTTATTACTCTTTAATTTAATTTTTTTTGTATCAGTATACTGCTGCTGGAGTATGTGAATTTCCCCTTGGGATTAATAAAGTATCTATCTACTCTAAAAAAAAGCAATGTAAAGGTAAACCTGTAAACTGTACAGTACTGTACTGCTATGTCTGCTGCAGTTCTAGAATGTAAAATACTGATGTTACAACTATATGTACCATAATTCATGCAAGCACATTTATTTTGGTATGCACTGTCGTTTTCTTTGGTATAAGTAGGGTAAATATGTAATAATTTAATTTAATTCAATAAAATTACAGTAAAATGTATGGGTACTCACCAACAATAAATGATATTGATTGAAGATGATGATGATAAATTAGCTGTGCAGTACGATGAAGGTGTACCGCTCTCAGAACCGGCACGATTATAATACACGCTGCCCTATTTGAGAGGCAGCAAAAAGAAAAAGAAAACAAATAATCCGGGGCGCGAGTGACCAACACTACTTTCCTACTTCACCACTTCAATTATAGAGATACACCAGAGAAAGCAGGATCAAGCAAAAATGATTATTGGCAGACAATATATAGGATCACTGTAACAACAAAAAACCTTATATACATAATATCGCGCTGCAGAGCTTTCCTTCACCACACAAATCATAACACCAACACTTGAAAACATACATTACTAATAAAGCCTTGAACAAATGGAAACACAACAAAAAACCAATGGATTTATAGTCTTTTAAATCTTATCTGTACGGAGCGTTGAGCTCAGTCTGTAGTGGGGAATGAGAAGCCGACCATATCTCTTGTTCTGGGAAACGTTCTGATTAACAGTTCCTTGTGCTGGCCCGTCAAGTCCTCTCCCGTATTCCTTCCTCCCGAAAGAAAAAATAATTTGCTTGGAAATGAACCCGGGTTCACCTGACGATATCCAAGAGGTGTTAATCCTTTCCCTCGTGCCTTTTTCTGTTATGGCCTCCTTCTCTCTCCTAGCTCCTTCTCTTCCCTTTTTTCCCGCCACCTATTTACATTCGGATAGCTCCTCCCCATACAGTCTGTTGGCCCTGTTGGCATACCACAAAACCAGGTATGGGAAAAGGTACAAACTTACAGATACATATCCATATTTCATTTGACCGTTACAAAGGTATGTAATGAAGACAATGACTGCACAGAAAAGCAGAGGATTTACAGCTCCTCGGGTGGCGCCTCTTCTTCAGGTGCTTCAGGAGGAGTCGTATCATCTGACGGGAAATCTTCTGCTGGTGGGGTTTCATGCTTGCTTTTCTTGATAGGTTTGTGATGGGAAGTTGCTGTCATTGTTTCTTCATGGTGGCCAGGAGGGTTTTATAAATCTGAATTGCAGCATTGATTAACTTTGAGAGCCCGAACCATATAGGGATCCCATGCTTAGGTTCATTGCCAGAAGCTTTAAAAGGTGCAGGGCGTTTGAGCGGCATCTTAGGACTTTAAGAATAAACAAAGCGAAAAACATGAGAACACTCAGTGAAATACTTGAGATAGCTACATGCTATGCTAGCTGTGATGCACGAATGTTGGGCTGCATCTGCCGAAGATGCATCACAGGGCAACAGCCAATCAGCAGCAAGGAGAAATGAATAATGCTCTTGGATTGGCTACTTTCAAACCTCCCACCTCGGAGTACAGGGGTATAGTATTTCACCATTCCAAGCTGCGTTTTCTTCTATGGCTGCTTGTGTTCTCCCTACAGTACGAAAAAATGTATACAGTATTATATTTTACATGGAAATTTAGCTGAAGTTGCGTTAATATTTAAGTTACAAAATTATATCGTTCTTAATAATTTAGCACTAAAACACATGAAAAGTTGTATATTTCCACGAAAAAATCCATAAATTTTTTTTTCTGTGGTGTCTTTGAACAATTATTAGTTAGGTTCTAAGGAAAAATCCGCAAATGACCGGGACTGGAAACTCTGAGCTGCAACTTAGTGGAGGACGACTATATACCCAACAGAGTGGTACCCAACAATGAGCAAATGGAAAATAACTATTGAAACAAACTGACCAATACTAGTATAAAATCACTATCAATATTACCCTATGAAAGAAGAAAAGCAACTAAAATAATTTACCCATGTAAATTTTAATTTTTATTATAAAAATTATAAAATAGGGTAAAGCTTAGAAAGGAACTGATTTATTGGATGACTAGCTGCCCTCTGTGGCTCTGCCAGCACAGTAGTAAACCATGACAAACTTTAAAAATGAATTTAAAAAATGTAATAATTTGTATTGAGAAGAATTTCTCTTGATAGCTTTTGTATCCGAGGGCCTCTTGACACACAATAGTTTTGGTTTTGCTATAAGGGGTGAGAATGTTGCTGTGATCTCTTTGCTAAAAATGTAAAGAGTTGGCAAGGAATCTCTGGCAAAGCTAAAGGTAGGTAACTCCAAAGTCAAACGTTAGCGCTGTATTTGATCGTGTTCAGCTCTGACAGGAAAGCCTCCCCAGCATGGGGAGAAGAGCACATATCTCTGTTAATCAGCAGCTACCCTCTAAAACACACATAGCTCTGACCTCTCTCTCAAAAATGTCAAACGTTACTCCTTAACAATCTGTAGATGATAATGTCTGGTGAACAAACAGGTATCTCTAGCTAAGCAGAGGCAAGGTATACTCCAACACGTGGCGAGAGGTAGACCGACTCGAACGGAGGCTGGAGCATCAATGAGGAGAGTACTATCCGGCTCCCAAACCCCTGAGGTCCCGCCTCCCCTTCCCCTCGGCCCACAGCCTGTCTCTTGGATTCTCGCGAATAAATCGGTGCCGCAACCAAACTATGATAGTTAGCGTGATGAGGGAAGTCACAAAATCAACTGAATGTTCAAGCAAATTATAGACAAAAACCCGATCTAAATCCATTAAGTAGTTCTCTTATGAAAAGCGGACAGATAGATAGCCAGATATTGGATTTTATATATATAGAAATGGGAATATGAAAGATGATAATTACCTTAAAGATCATAATTCTAGTCTAAAGATACATGGTAGCAAAAGTAGCTCTTTGAATAGGGATAAACGATAACGTAGGTCAGTCTGTTGTACATTATACTGCTAAGTAATCGGAAAATGCAAACCGTCCTTGCTATTGGTGGCCGGTGTGGTTCTTCTTGCATGTCCAGCGGCTCTGATCTTGTGCCCGCAGATCAACTGCAGTTCCATTTCTAAATATATGCTGTGTATATATCAGTTAGGGCAGCTGTGTTTTTGTTAATTAGTTCAAACACTGTTTAGTTGCAAGTAGATAATTTTGGATCTTTATAATAATAATCTAAAAATAATTTTAGTTCAATCAATTCAGTTTTATATATTCTTACATAATTGTTTTGCCTTTCCATTACTTGTACTTCTAAAATGATCTTATCTAAAGCAGCTGGAGAAGGTGCTCTGCTCCCTTCAGCGACTAAATCTCTTGCATTGGGCATCCAAGTGGCTATCAAATGTGCGTGAAAGGGAAAGATACAAAATATAGAAGTTAAAGCAACCTTTCTCAAGGTAAACGTGAAACAGTAAACTAATTTGTAAGTCTAAGTCTCGCGGAACGTTTCTAATTCTTGACATTCATCAGTGCTTTTCAATGGAAGATTTTGAAATTTCAAAATTTTGTAAAGTGCAATTTGTTTGAGAATTCTCAATAAAAATTGAACTGTCTGGACAAATTTCCTTGTAAACAAGCGTGCCACATTTGTACAAAATTGGTCCACATAGGGCTGACTTGCTTCATGCAGGCAGGCAGATGGGCAGACAGATTTGGCTATCGCAATAGGTGCTTTGTGTATGCAAATGCATCTACAAATAGAAAACTGGGTATGGGAAACTTATTCAGCATATATAAAATAGATTTTAATTTATTGTTGCACAAAAGCTTTACAGTCTTACAAAGCTGCCTTTATTATTACTTTTTAAAGGCTTGACGTCTTTAAAGGATTTGCTGCACTGTGATTTTTATGCTTTTAAATAAAAGCTATTAAGCTCCATTCCAAAGAAACAATGATCTATTCATACACAGATCAACATATTCATAAATTATACATTGTTACACATCCAAATATTTTAAAACCCACATACAGTAAATAACACATAAATCAATAAACAAATGGCAAAATGTGGTGAATGCTGAATGTGCAAGATCTTTTTTATTGCATATAAATAATTTTAATCTACTGTATTGTGGTTTGAATTAAAAAGTTTTAAAACTGTGGTTATTTTGAGGTAACAAATTGTGTCTAATGCTGTGTTGGGATCACAGACATGGACAAATTTGTTGGTACCCGTAGGGCTCTTTGATAAAGTGCTGCATGCATCCTGAAAAGTGATAAAATGGAAAGTAATATTCGCCTGTATACTGACATGCCTTTGATATGTCATTGAGTAAAGCAAAGAGATCAAGTATTGTTAATTCTAGATATTCTAAAATGACCTTTATACAATTATTGATACAACTTGAAAAGATCTTAAATAATTGGATTTGAGAGATTTTTCAAACTATCTGTTGTCTTGAATTTGTATCACACATGTCTCGTGCAATCAGTCATTCAGCCGATTTAAATGAAGAAAAGTCACCACTCTGTTTGGTATCATTGTGTATCCCACACTGCACATGGACCAGGAAAAGCAATGGAGAGAGTTGTCTCAGAAGATCAGAAAAAAAGGAATAGACATGATACTCCCGTGACAACAGTTGCAAATATTATGAAGAAGTTGAAGGTCCACGAGACTGTAGACAACCTTCCTGGATGTGGCTGCAAGAGGAAAACTGACCTCAGAATGGGAAGGATATAGTGAGATACAGTGACCAGATTTTTCTGGGAGCAACCTGGGACAGCAGGTGGGGGGCCAGGGAGGCGGAGCCCCCCAGAAGCCAGATAGACTTTAATAATGGAAATGCCTATTTTCGGGTTTCATGCATCTTATTCTGTACGACTTTCTTCCATTTGAAATACTCATATTATTAAACCACAAACATATACCCATTTTCAAAGTAGGGTTCTATACCATTGTATGCTATTTTTCATGAAATTACAGGCTAGATCTTGCCAAAAACAGTTTGTGAAAATTGACTGAAAGACACGCTTTCCTGAAGAGCAAATAAACTCATTAGTGTACATTATTAGGTCAGTTACACTTGCAGGATAAACGTGCTTCATTCACAATATTGCATCCCATGTACATGTGCTACTGCTAGTGCATGTCCCGACTTCAAAAGAAGAAACAGCAAACCAAATTCAAAAGAGGCAAGGGAAGAAGCAATGTCACTCGGCACTCTAAACTAAAGGAACACAAAGTAAAATACAGCTGTAAATGTAAGGAACAGGCAAGCATCTGCAAATGTTGTTGTGACTTGTGTCAAATATTCATTCACTATTAATCTCGTATAAATTAATATTATCAGATTCACAACTATGACCAAATTTACAGAGTACAGTCTGCAGAATTGAGACTACACAGTAAAGTGTGTACATCAGTACTTACTTAAAGAATAAAGAGCTAAAATTAAAGTTAAAATAATAAACTTTGTCAGCACTTTCAATTTTGTCCTACAAAATAAAATTAAGTTTAAGCTTTAACTTCAGTGAAAATGGCTCACCTCGAACACCGTATTGACGAGTGAATGACTGAATCAGGCATCAGCTCTTATATCAGGCTCAGAGCAGGAATAATAAGATAATTCCTGGCTCAGAGCGTAGCATAGCCAAAATGTGTCGTATCACAAGGCACGGCCGATACCCTCTGACGATGCGTCTGCTTCCGCCTTCTCGCCTTCCGTGCATTTCCATACTGCAAACAATGGCCACCAGCAGGTATCAGACTCAGAAGAAGGTCGACTAACCGTCTGACGTCATGATGGGTAGAAAGTATGATTTGGAATCAGAAAGACTGAATGGGGTCTAGGCCTCTAGGGAAAAGTACGCATTTTGTTGGGAAATGCCACAGGCCGGGACATTTCCTGATCTTTCGGGGACCCTGGGACGGGTGATCCAAAAATAGGGAGGTTCCCGGGTAAACCAGGACATCTGGTCAATATAAGTGAGAATGGTAGACAACTTCCAAAGAGATACAAGCTGAACTCCAAAGTCAAGGTCCATCAGTGTCTCATCGCACCATCACTTTTTTTGCAACAGTGGCTCCAAAGGAAGATCCAGGAGGACTCCTCTGTTAAAATAAAAACATAATAAGCCGAATGGAATTTGCTAAAATGCACATTGACAAGCCGCAATGCTTTTGGCAGAATGTTCTCTAGACAGATGAGACACAACTGGAGCATTTTGGCAAGTCACATCAGTTCTATGTCCACAGATGAAAGAAATGAAAGTTTCAAAGAAAAGAAAAACATACCTGCTGTGAAACATGGAGGAGGCTCGGTTATGTTTTGGGGATGCTTTGCTGCGTCTGTTGCCTTGAGTCTGTGCAGGGAACAATGAAATCAAGATTATCAAGACATTCTGGAGCAAAATGTACTGCCCTGTGTCAGAAAGCTGCGTCTCAGTCGCAGGTCACAGATCCTCCAGCAGGACCATGAGCCAAAGCACACAGCTAAAAGCACCCAAGAATGACTAATAACAAAACATGGGACTATTTTGAAGAGCCTTCTATGAACCCTGATTTGAATCCTAGTGAACATCTATGGAAAGGACTGAAACATGCAATCTGGAGAAAGACAATTCAAAGCTCTTTGCTTAAGAAGAGTGGGCCAAACTACCAGTTGACAGGTACAGAAGTCTCATTGAGAGCTCCAGGAATTGCCTGTTTGCTGTGATCACCTCTAAAGGTTGCGCAACAAAATATTAGGTTAAGGGTCGCGTCATTTTTGTCCACCCCATTTTGATTTGTGTTATCTGTAATATTCTGTTGAATCCACAGTAAAATGCAAAGTCTGATGTGTGTTAAAGGGGGAATAAACCATGATGGATGCCAATTACTTTTGTCAGGTTCAGATTATCTTAGAGACAGTTGTAGGTTCTTCTTTTTTCATGGCAGGGTATCAACAAATTTAATCTCATCTCTGTTTTGCGAACACCTACATTTTCCAAGTCTTTCATTAACAGTGATGGGTTAGTTAGTTACAAACTGATTCATGTCTTCAAAGAAGGCATCCATATTTGTTCTACCAAAGTTTTTATGTCTGGTCACTTCCATAACTGACTGGATTCTTCACAGTGCTGGAGACTTTACAATGGGTCCATTTGATCCAGATGACTTATTCAGAGTCCTGATGGTAAGGGGAAGATTCAAGGTTAATTATAATGCCATTTAGAGAAGGTGTGATTGCAAAAAGAGGTGGGCGGGTCTGAGGAGAGCTAACCATTTAACCACACAAATCATATTCTCCTCTAATCACAAATGGGAAGAATTACTATTTTGCAGTTAGTTGACGGTCCCAACATTATATGGATATTTATATAAGTACCTTGAGCATGGGAAAGGCGCTATATAAATAAAAGGTACTATTATTATTATTATGGATACCAAACATCCTGTCACAAGTTGGACCAATAAAACTAAATTACATTCAAGTTGCTGTAGCCACCAACATCACAATATAATCGTTTTTTATAGAAGCAAATTAATTTGGTAATTTTCTGTGATTATGCAAAGGTATGGTGATAACTACTTATTAAAATACAATGTTTAATTAATTAACAGGATGCAGGTGTGCATGAATCATGTGATGGGTTGCCTAGCAACAAAAGATGCCATTATCCCAGAAAGGACATGGCAGAGATAACCACCTAATTAGCAGCGCTGCGTGCGATTAAAAGTTGATCATCTGTGCAAGAAGGCAAAGTTTACAGCTAACAGGGATGCTTCAGAAAATAAAGGTTGTGTGATTTGTATATGTCAGCATTCATTTTATTTGTTGCTTGCCTTAGAGAATGACCCTTTGAATTTTCTCTATTGTAATTTTTTTTTTTTTCCTTGGAATACGAGTAATTAAAACATTTCAGACGGGACTTAATTCTGCCTCTTACTATAGTGTGTACTGGCAAATAAAACTAGCAATCTAGTTGTTGGAGCATTTTTATATATTCTTTTTTTGCTAGTGGCACTGATGGAGCAATGCAAAGAAGCATCCTGGCCATAGTGGGGTTTCTTTATGTGCATTTTAGGTTGTTAGGAATGTGTCACCTACAGTAAAGTGTGACTTATCATCCCACAAGTGGTTACACAGTCACATGAATAGGTAGCGACTGCTCCTTTTATATTGTTATAATAATGCACAAAAGACATCATCAAGATTTGGGGCAGCCACCCGTATATTGTGTTGTGCAGCTGCGAAAGTTTAAGTTTTTATAAGCACAATATGCATAGAACTGAGTTCACATCAGAACTGACTATAGTAGCCCAAGATGGAGGCTTTAAAGGCCTGTAGAGGAACTGATGTCATCAAAATGGCCGGAACCAGAAGTGGCGTCAGCAAAGTGGCCAGCTTCGGGAGTGATGTCAGCAAAGGGGCCGGCTCCAGAAATTATGTCTTCTGAGGCGCCGGATCCTTGCAGGATTTCCCAGGAAAGGTCTGTAGGGAACTGAGAAAGACAGTCTGTGCACTCCGCCGCCCCCTGGTCGGATGTTTTATTAGACTTACTCAGAACCATTAGCTTCCTCCTCCTTGCACGTGTGTGACAATATGCACAGTTGATTTTAGTAGGTTGCTTTGCAGAGATGAATAACCACTTTACTGAAGCTTTGTATGTGTTATTAACACCAGAAGAATCCATTGTTAATAACTTGTTACAGAAGAGTAAATGAGTAATAGGCACAATTTTACAGTACCTAGAGTGTTAACATAGATAGTGTGACCACTGTGATCACTAGGGGGCATAGCCGTACCCCAAACCCCAGACACAACTCCGCACAAACAGTCAAATCCTTTTATTAGTATCAGTATCTATTAGTATCAGTAGTGCTAGTATCAGTAGCATACCTTTAACAGGACTTGTTTATTGAGAACAGTATAGCACAGCACAAAAACAGAATCCTTTCTTCCTTCTATTTCCTCCTCTACTCCTCCCAGGTGACTCCATGAGTTAGATAAGATATCTCCCTTTTGTTGGACCCAGGAGTACTTTGGGTGCCACGGCATTACACTGCAGAAACACTTCTGAGTCATACTGAAGCTTAACAAAACAAGCAAGTCTTCTCCCATCAATGCCCCCTGGTGACAACCAAGGACCCTGAAAGGCTGCCTTTCTGACCCACACGTCCAGGGCAACCCCACAGGTGACTAAACTGGGATCAAGCCAGAGGAACACTGCCACCTCTTATGCTGGGGAATGAATTGTCCCTGATTCCCAGACTCCCCCAGCCCATCCATTATCACTTCTCCCCAACTAGGATTAGAACTGAGAACCTTCCTGGCTGAGCTGAGCCTCAATCCATGTGATCCATACGTTATGTCCTCCTGGCCAGGTAAGGTTTCACTATCCATCCCAGCTGGGACATCTGTCCATCTGTTACAGCATCTATAATAGACAGATCAAGTAGATTCAGACCCCTTCACTTCCTGCACACTTCACTGTGTTGTTGATTTAATTTTAAATGGACACATCTGCCATTTTTGATGACCAATCTGCAATCAATAACCTATAATAACAAAGTGAATGTTTTCAGAAATGTTTCAAATTTATTAAAAATCAAAAATTCAAATATCTAATTTCTATAAGTATTCAGACCTTTTCACTCCAAATTGTGTACAGGTGCATCCTGTTTGCTTTAATTCTCCTTGAGATCTTTCTAGAATTTGATTGGAGTCCACCTGCAGGAAATTGAATTGACTGAATATCATCTGGAAAGGAACGCTTGTACCAGTGTATAGAATTCACACTGCATGTCAAGACAAAAACCAAGCCACAAAGTCCAAGGAACTCTCTTTAGACCTACATGATCAAATTGTGGTAAGGCACAGATCAGGGCATGGGGATAAAATCTTTTCAAACCCGCTGAGCTTTCCCAGAAGTTCCTCTATAACTTTGAAATTAAAGAAGTTTGGAACCACCTTCCTGGAGTTGACCATCTGGCTAAACCCAATAACCAGGCAAGAACGGCCTTGGTAAAAGAAGGTAATCCACAACTACTAGTGGGATGGTGAAGCCCTGTGAACCTTCTTCCTGTTTGTGCCAGAAAAAGTTCTGAAGCTTTGAGAACATGACTGAGACTGGGGCAACGGTTCACCTTTCAGCATGATGATGACCTGTAGCTTACAGCCAAGATAGTGCTGGAGGGTTTCAGAACAAGTCTCTGGCTGTCTTTGAATAGCCCAGACAAAATCCAGACTTCAGCACCATTAAATATCTGCTAAGAGACCTGAATATGGTAGTTTGCTGATTTGTCCCATCCAGTCTTAAGGATCTTGAGATGATCTGACATGAAGAATGACATAAACTGCCCAAATCCAGGCTTGTAGAGTCTTACCCAAGAAGACTTGATGCTGGAATTTCTGTCGATGGGACTTCTACAAACTACTGAAATATGTTTGGGACAAAGGCCTATTTTTCCCCGATTTACCCCTCTGCTCCACATAAAAGGGAGCAAAGTTGAAAATGATAAATCAAACTGTTCACATCTGATTAAAGTGTACATTGCAGACTTTCAGTTACACCATGCAGAAATTATAACACTTTTTATTAGGCCTGGGAAAGTTAACACATTTATTTTTGTGATTAATGTGGCCTGTTTAACACATTAAAAAAATATTGTTGCATCCAGGGCTGGCAACGAAGCAAATGCCTGAGGCAGTGCTTTGGTCAGGGCGGCATTTTCATGTAATTTTTTTTTTTCATTTTGAAACAATAATACTGTAATCATTTGGCCAGAAACTCTGAGGACCATGGGGCTGGACAGCTACTGAACGCTGTGCTTGCAGAAGTTCCAGTACGATATGCTAATGAAACACCTCAGCAGGAGGAGGAGGTACGAGAAGAAAGGGTAGAAGGTGCTGGAAGGTTTGCTTCTTTTGTCGGCTCTGGGGACTGAGAGAAGCAGAACACACTGAGCAGTAGCAGCACATGTGGGAACGAGAAGGAGCAGCATGGTGTGCAGAAACAGCACAGAGTGAATGATCTCTTAGAGGGTAACAAGAGTCAAAGCTCGCCAACTAATAATAATGACTGCCTTCTCTAGAATTTTACTTAAGAAAGACAGGCTAGAAATAGGTCTAAAATTTTCAAAAGCAGAGGAGTCAAGATTATTTTTCTTGAGTAGGGGTTTAACTACAGCAGTCTTAAGATAGTCTGGGAAAAACCCCGTATCTAATGACGAGTTTACTATGTCAATAACACTACACTGCTATTTCCATGGCGCATCAGTTGAAAAACACTTGTGTAGAGTATACTTATTAAGTCACTGATGGGGATGAACAATAGAGGATAGTATTTACGGAATTTTTAGCACATGTTTTAATGTATGCCAATTTAAGAGATGTGTATTAATTCAATTAAATCAGTCTTCGGCAATGCATTCAAAGTCAACAGTTGTTTTGCTCGTTTAGTTTTTACTTTGACATGTCTGTGTCTCATATGCTATGCCAATTTGATAATTAATACATTGGCCTCATTTTCATTTTGCCTTCTTTTTAACGTGCCTTTTAGAAAGCCATTCAAATTCAGATTGCACTTGCTCAAGTAGTATTTTGTTAAAAGTTGAGGTGCGCGGTCATTGTTTAAGTTTAAACTATGGCATTATTTTTTAAATTTCCTTTGTGCTGATTCCACACTAAATGTGTGATTCAGTGTGTATGAACTTCATTACTTATGTATTAATGTTATAATTGCGTTTAATGTTAGATACAATTAATCATGATTAATTACACATATTTATTTATTTAGTTAATGTTTTTGCTTCCCATCTCTACTTTTTATACATGATCCCCACATTTCAGGGCATCCTTTGAGTTTGGGGTCAAGCTGCCTAGGGTGAGGCCTGTTGCAGAGACTGACCAATGAAGTCCATGTCTGGTTTTCATTTATTTTAAGTCCTGTTGACCCCAGTTTTATCATTTTGTGTTGGATATCATTGTACCTGTAAACTATACACCACAGTTAAAAGTGAAATCTAGAAGAAGAGAGAGCAGATCCATTCCTACAAGGAAAGGAGAAGGAACTTTACCCGGTGAGGAATATAATTTATTAATTTCTCAGGGAATAACTCTTTTTATTTTTTAAAAAATGTATTAATGAAATGATTTTACCCGCCGAGAGGATAAATAAGATCAGATCATCTCCCATAAACTTAGAACTGTGTTTGTTTTCATAATCAAACTTTTATTTTGTCCTAGACTATGTCATCATTGTGGCACAATTTCTTTTCACGATAATCGGAACATCCCACTGAGGTGATAATAATTGAATTGATCAGAGAATTTAAGGATCAGGGAGTCTACATCACAGGGTGCAAGTTGGAGAGCAGGGCACGGATGCATGCACTCAACTGTCACGCACAGTGGGGCTTATTTAGTATCACCAATTAACACAACTTGTAGACACGAGAAGAATGTGTTAACTCCTCAGAGAAAACAACTAGACGCTGAATGATGTGCCCCTATGCTGTATCACAGGTAAATTAATAGAAGGAATTATTAAGGAAACAATTGAGCTACACATGGCAAGAACAGGTGTTTTACTGAACATTCAGCATTGGCTCAGAAGAGGGAGGTCATGTTTTAAAACATGCTAGAATTCTATGAAGAATCAACAAAAGGATATGATCAAAGTGGACCACATGATTATTATTTATCTTGACTTTTAGAAAGCATTTGATAAGGTGAGAGGCTGGGCATCAAATTAAAAGAAGTGGTAGTTCAGGGTGTTATATGTAGATGGGCACAGAATGGGTGCAAGGAACCTCATCAGACTCAGGTGAAGTTAAGAGTGGAATCCCTTAGGTCAGTGCTAGAGCCGCTACTATTGTTAATATATATAAATGATTTGGATAGGAATATAAATAACAAGCTCATTAAATTTGCAAGCTATGTGGTTTGGCAGATAATTTCAAATTTGTTGAATCATTACAGAGGGACTTAGACATCATACAGGATTGGGCAGATTTGTGGCAGATGAAATTTAATGGAAATAAATGTAAAGTATTACACATAGGAATTAAAAATGTTAGGCTTGAATCAAAAGTACTCCATGAAAGTAGGATTTGAGTTGTAATAGACTCTACATTATTAACTGCCATTGTTTAGAAGCCATTGTGTTAGATTATATAGCGCCTTGATGTGTAGAGTACAAGTCCAAGGAGGTTCTGCTGAAGCTTTAGAACACACTGCTAAGGCCTCATCTGGGGTTCTGTTTGTAGTTTTGGTGTCCAGGCTACAAAAAAGTCATAGCAGCACTGGAAAAAAGTCCAGAGAAAAGCGACTAAGCTCATCATGGGTCTACAGAAGATGAATCATGAGGAAAGATTAAAAGAAATGAGACTTTTCAATTTAAGCAAAAGGAGATTAAGAAGAGACATGACTGAGGTGTTTAAAATTATGAAGGGAATTAGTCCAGTGGATCAAGACAGTGACTTTGTGTTTATCAGGAACACAGGGACACAGTTGAAAAGTTCTTAAGGGTACATTTCGCACAAACATTAGGAGATTTGCTTTACACAGGGAACCACAAACACATGGAATAAGTGACCAAGTAGTGTGGTAGACAATAGGACTTTAGGGACTTTCAAAACTCGACTTGTTGTTATTTTGGAAGAATTAAGTGTATAGGACTGGCAAGCTTTGTTGGGCTGAATGTCATGTTATCATCCAGATTATTCTAATGTTCTATTATGTGCATGCTGGGCATAAAATCCAGTAGTGGAAGGAAACTGCTCAGCTAAAGAGACATTCCAGTAACCCAGGGAGGTATAGAAAGTCATTTTATTTTTAGGGTAAAGAGAATACTGCATCATTCATCACAAAAGATGGGCAGAGTTCATGCTTTGTCAGTGCTGACACAGACCATAGTAAGGCTCTTATACTTCCAATAAAATTGAAAAGAGCAGCAAAAGACTGCAGCAGAAGTTCAGGTTATGGTGCAGATGCTTGGGGCTGGTGTTTTATGAATTCTGGAATTGTTTGCATATATTTAAATTGGACTGAAATAGACACCTCCACATCTGTTTCTTCTCAGTGTCACATAAGGTAAGAATTTCTTGTAGCTCACGACTCTTTAGCATATCAAACAAAGACACTGAGCCAGCAGGGCAGTCTAAAAGATCGCAATTAACATGGATGTGTGTGAGAATGTACTGCTTTGTACAGTATTTCTGGGTCATGTTTGTATGGCATTGAGTGCTTATGGAATGACACCACCCATAGCTACTGACAACAAAAGCAATCTGAAATAAAAAAATATCAGGAGTGGTCTCCCCTAGACTTTATCGTATACTCAGATATGGGGAGGGTTATTTGAAGAGTAAACTGCAAGGCAATGATTATATTTTTATATTAGGTACATTAAAGAACCATCAACAACAAACCAAATCAAATGAATAATATATTGAACAATTATTATAAAAGTAAAGTTGAATAAATCGTACTCTGCAACTGCAGTAATAAAAAATTGGACATGATAATTTTATTTTGGCGAACAATTCCGGAAAATTACCAATTTCAGTAAACGAAAGCGATTCAAAAGTTGCAAGAGACTTTAGTAATGTGTTTAATTTCATTTACGTAAACCAAAAACATTCTCAAGTATGTATGTATTACAATTTGAATGTCAAGCGGAAAATTGCGATTATGTCGAAAACTGGTCATTTTTCGAAAAAATGCTTAGAATTTGGTGCTTCACCATAATATGATGTGAAATTATCACATTTTTAATATTTTTGGGGAAACATTTCAGGTAAAGTACCACTTCTGGTTAGCAGGAATAGCTCAAAAGTTGATAGAAATCTACATGTTGTACCTAATACTTGTATGCAAAATGTAGTTGACCTAACTAAAAGCATATTCAAGTTATTGTGTTTACACACACAGACATAATTCCAAAAATTGTATTTTTGGACTCCGAGAAGTCTACAATGTCGCGATTCATCAAAATCTCGAAATTGATTTTTTGGACGATTCTAATACTTTCCCTATACTTAATATACGAGAAACTAAAAAAATGTCTCTGTGTTAACCTCAATGTTGTCTCT
Organism: Polypterus senegalus; assembly: GCF_016835505.1. Taxonomy (NCBI): domain Eukaryota; kingdom Metazoa; phylum Chordata; class Cladistia; order Polypteriformes; family Polypteridae; genus Polypterus; species Polypterus senegalus. The sequence continues at coordinate 304,624,447 of NC_053155.1, forward strand.
CTTCAGTTGTTGATGTAATCTTGGCTACAACATATAATGCCTTCAGAAAATATTAAGAACCCTTCACTTTTTTACCTTTTGCTATGTTGAAACCTTGTGCTAAAATCATTTTAATTATTTTTTCCCCACATCAAGCAACACTCAATACCCCAGGAAGACAAAGTAAAGTCAATATTATTTTTTTTTTGCAAATTCATTAAAAGTAAAAAAAATGAAATATCCAATTGATAGAAGTATTCAGACCCTTTACTCAGTACTTAGTTGAAGCCCCTTTGGAAGAGATTCCAGCCTGGAGTTTTCATCGGAATGACAGGACAAGCCTTGCAAACCTGGATCTTCTCTGCAGATCCTCTCAAGCTTTGTCAGGTAGGATGGACACTGTTGGTTTACAGCTGTTTTTAGGTCTTTCCAGAGATGTTTGAATGGATCCAAGTCTGGGCTCTGGTTGGGCCACTCAAGAGCATTTGCAGGGTCATTCCTAAGCTACTCCTGTTTTGTCTTTGCTTTGTGTTTAGAGCTATTGTCTTGTTGAAATGTAAATCTTCCGCCCAGTTTGAGGTCCACAATAATCTGGTGAAGGTTTTTATTAACACTAGAATCCCTAAAGCCTACAAAAAAACTTGTAAATCCCTTTGCACCTCTCTATCAGCATCTTTTGTTTTGTAAATGTGCCGATCACCACAAGCAGGAAGCAGCCTGCTGTCCCATCCCACATGACGGAGCTCAACTCAGGCAAAAAGTTCTCCCAGCTCCAGCCAAGGCTCTTTATCTGTGTGTGAGGTTACTGGACTTGTACAGCATAAATAAAACATTTTATCATTAATCGGAATACATGCATTTCATGTGTGTTCCGTGTCTACAAAGATCTGGGTAAGTGCATGATGAAAGGAAATGCGTGGCAAGAAATACTAAACACATACCTAAAGCAGAAACCTTTTCCATGTTATATTAATTATGACATAAAGTGTATAATGTGTGAAGACTTTAGTCCAAATATCAAATAAACACGTGCACTTATTATTAAAGAATATAACCAAAGAGAAAAAAAAAATGATTTACATACCTAAATCAGAATCGTTGCTCCTTTCAGCTTTCACTCAACTCTATCTAATCTCCCATTCCCTCCTACTGAGAAAGAAACCTCAGCATGGTTCTGCCACTACCATGTTTTACTGTGGGAATGATATTGCACAGGTGCTAAGTGGTGCCTGTTTTTCTCCATATGTGATATTTACAACTAAGATTAAAAAATTTAGTTTTGGTTATATAAGAGACAGTCACAGTCTCCTTTAAGGGTCCTTTAAGTGCCTTTTTGCGATCTCAAAGTCAGCTTTCTTCCACTCTGCAATAAAGCCCAGACTAGTGGAGTGTTGCAGTGGTGGTTGTCCTTCTAGAAGATTCTCTTATCTTTATACCGGTTCTGTGGAGCTCAGCCTATGTAACCATCTGGTTCTTGGCCACCTCTCATACTCCTAACCTTTTTTCTACTATGATTGCTAGATCTGGCCAGGTAGCCATCGCTAAGAAGAGATGTGGTTGTTTAAAACTTATGAATTATGGAGGACATTGAGCTCATTGTGCTCTTCAACCAGATCGAGACAATCCTGCCTTTAAGTTTTGCAAACAACTTCTTCCACTTTGTGGCTTACGTTTTGCACAACTGTGGGACCTTCTAAAGACAGGTGTGTGCCTCTGCTAATTATGTCCAATCAGTTCAATTGAGATGGGACTCCAAACAAGGTGTAGAAACAACTTAACGATGATCATTAGAACTGGGTGCACCTGAGCCAGATTTCAAATGTCAAAGGAAAGGTTCTAAATACTTGTGCCAATGTGATAATTCATTTTATTATTTTTTAGATTTTCAGAAAATTTCTAAAATATTGTTCTTGCTTCGTCATTCTGGGGTATAGAGTGTTGTTTGATGAGGGGAAAAATAAATTTAACAAAATGCCCCCTTGCCACCACTGCCATTTGCAATTGCCATTGAACCAGGGGCAGTTCAATGTCGAAATGCTTATCAGATAAAGGGGTTTATCAGAGAAGGACTGGAACAGAAAATTTCTCTATATGCAGATGATATGGTTTTGTATTTATCAGACCCACAAAGTACTGTACCTGCAGTCTTAACAGCACTTACAGAATTTCAAAAGATCTCTGGTCTCAGAATTAATTTGAATAAAAGTGTACTCTTTCCAGTGAATTCTCAAGCATACAAAATTAGATTGGACACCTTCCCTTTTATTATTGCAGATCAGTTTAAATACCTAGGGGTAACTATCACAAGTATATACTGTATCATACTGTATTTATATATATATATATATACAGTAATCCCTCCTTGATCGCGAGGGTTGCGTTCCAGAACCCCCCGCGATAGGTGAAAATCCGCGAAGTAGAAACCATATGTTTGTATGGTTATTTTTATATATTTTAAGCCCTTATAAACTCTCCCACACTGTTAACATTATTAGAGCCCTCTAGACATGAAGTAACACCCTTTAGTCAAAAGTTTAAACTGTGCTCCATTACAAGACAGAGATGACAGTTCTTTCTCACAATTAAAAGAATGCAAACATATCTTCCTCTTCAAAGAATGCGTGTCAGGAGCAGAGAATGTCAGAGAGAGAGAGAAAAGCAATCAAAAAATCAATACGTGTTTTTAAGTATGCCGAAGCACCGCGATAAAGCGGCATTTTGTAGAGGAGCGTCCGTATCCTCTAGGCAAACAGCCCCTGTGTAAATAGCCCCTCTGCTCACACCCCCTCCGTCAGGCAGAGAGAGTGACAGAGAAAAGCAAACAATCAAGCACCGCGCGGGAAGCACAACGTATATCATTGAGGAGTTTTATTTAATATGTAATACATACTCTGATTGGGTAGCTTCTAAGCCATCCACCAATAGCGTCCCTTGTATGAAATCAGCTGGGCAAACAAACTGAGGAAGCATGTACCATAAATTGAAAGACCCACTGTCTGCAGAAATCCGCGAATCAGCGAAAAATCTGTGATATATATTTAGATATGCTTACATTTAAAATCCGCGATGGAGTGAAGCTGCAAAAGTCGAAGCGTGATATAGTGAGGGATCACTTATATAGTCACAAATGTGCACTTGGGAGACAATTTGAAGGTTTATTTAACATAATCCCACCTCAAGTCGAGGATTGGCACTGTTGCCTAATGCTTCTCCTCCTTTCTCTTCTACACATCAGATGACCGGCAGTCTCAGTGATGTTATTTCCGGGCCATGGTTTCCTGTCCCCACCCATTCCAGTCCGGCTTCTTCTTAAGGGGTACCACTGCCATTTTGACTTCCATTTGACTCCAGTTTGAAAAGGTCTCTTTAAAAAACTGACTATACAGGGTTCACTTTCAAGGTGCCCCAATACTTTATCTTGTCTAGTCTATTTTACTATATATACATATATATATGTTTTCAGAATTTTTTTTTTTTATTAATTTTGAAAACTTTTATCTGGTATTGTACCTAATTCATTTAATGTGCTTTCTGTGTATGAGTTCATTTTAGAATGGCTTTTCTTAGGCCGTATTAATGGTATACACATTGGTAGAATGTGAATAAAACATATAGAAGAATTATGTCACCAAGGTAAAATTTACTCTGTTTGAAAAAATATTAAATTTCCCTCTATTAGGCTGTATTTCTGAGTGATTACAGTAGAAGCTGTCCCATTTACTATGATTGCAAGTCTGAGATTAAAATTAACATTCTATATTGCTTTTTATTGTTATTACAGCGCTTAACAGAAACATGGCAATTAAGTCTAGAAATTGCATTTTCTTTCACAGTGATTAATTACAGCGGCTTCTAAGTAATTAGTTGCTGCAGAGCTGTGTGAAAGTGTCTAGTGATATTTGATAAATGGTCAAATAAAGAACCATGAATTTTTTTTTCTTTTTCTAGTAAGTTGTAAAATTGCTGAAAGGTCTGATGTACATTTAATATATTTTCAGAATCATTAGCAAAAATGACTGTTAGCCTCAGCCATACAGTACGTCTTCTCAGATGTTTATGCTACATTTAAGGTAATTACTGCTTAAGAATATTGGAATTTATACTGTTCATATCAGGTGAACAAAAATATAAATCAAAAACCTTTTAAATTATCATTTGCATATCTTTGTGAGTGGAGTGAATTTGTCAGGGCTCTAAGACTAAAGGACACAATGTTACATTTTATATGGAACTTGTGAGTGATTTCCCTTTACACTACTAATTATTCACTGCAAAGGACTGGCATCATAGGGTGGGTCCTGCCAGGTAGCCAATCCTCCTCGGACAGGCTCCAGATCCTGCAATCGACTGAAGCTGTTTGATTATGTTTTGTTAATTAGAATCCACATTGAATTGTGACTTTCTAATAGCTGGCATGGTCTGTATTTTGGCTTGGGTTTCATTCACACAGTGGTGTTAAGTGTTATATTGTGAAATACAATGCCTAACCTTCTTATTTTCATTGTGTTGTTAAGTATTTATATTTGTAAATCTTATTCAATACTTACGTGCTCTAAATACTGAGATACCTGTTTTAAATTTTTAATTTTAGTTTTGAGAAGTAAAACATTTCAAAGGCATATCACACAATCCAACAAATAATGATAATGCAATAGATACAACAGTTTACTTCAAAATCAGCCCAGAGAAAACAAAAGAAAAATAAAAATACAAGGTGAATAAAAAACAACAAAATTTAATTATCACCCAAGACCGTGATTCTCGGCCTTTTCAATGTCTCGTACCAGGAATGTGTGGTCAGGGGAGGCAGGTGAGGCAATTAGATTCAACAATAACCTCATTTATTTGGAATTCTAAACAGCCACGCATCAAAAGAGCGACCCTACAAAGACAAAAGGCAGAAGGCGGCATGGCTCTACCTAACTTCCAGTTTTATTACTGGGCGGCAAATATACAGTCGATAAGAACCTGGACACAAATAGAAGAACATACACAGGCATGGACCGCAATAGAAGTAAAATCCTGCAGTACTTCTTTGTATTCCCTGCTCTGCACTCCAATAAACACACGTTATCGGCAAAACACTAATAACCCAATTGTGCTCCACTCACTTAGAATCTGGAACCAATGTAGAAAGCATTTTAAGACGGAGAAGCTTCTATCTGTGGCACCCCTGCAAGAGAACCACCTCTTTCAACCCTCACAAACATACGCAGTTTTTAATATCTGTAAAAAATTTGGAATTAACTTGCTTAGAGATCTTTATATAGACAACGTCTTTGCATCCTATGAACAATTACATTCCAAATTTAACATTCCAGCTACAAATTTCTTTCACTATCTTCAAATCAGGAACTTTGTTAAACAGAACCTTCCAGATTTTCCTCATCTTGCACCCTCATCCACGCTGGAAAAAATATTGCTGAATTTTGAGGAATTAGACTCCATCTCTACAATATATAAAATCTTTTTACAATCCCTTCCTTTCAAAGATCCAAGAGGACACTGGGAAAATGACCTCACAATTAATATATCAGAAAAGGAGTGGAAAGTAGCAATGCAGAGAATTCACTCGAGCTCCATATGTGCAAAGCACACAATTATACAACTCAAAATTATATATTGAGCACATCTGTCTCGACTAAAACTCTCCAAAATGTTTCCAGGACATGATCCAACCTGCGAACGTTGCAACCAAGCCCCAGCCTCACTGGGTCACATGTTCTGGGCCAGCACCAAATTAACATAATTCTGGACAAAAATTTTTAATTACCTCTCAGACAGCCTTGGACTCACAATCCCTCCTAACCCATTAACAGCTGTGTTTGGGGTTCTTCCAGAGGGGCTTAAAGTGGAGAAGGACAAACAAATTGTGATTGCATTCACTACACTTTTGGCACACAGACTTATTCTGATAAACTGGAAGAATCCAAACTCTCCTCTTTCAAGTCAGTGGGAAACCGATGTGTTATATTATTTAAAATTGGAAAATATCAAATACTCAGTTAGAGGATCCATACAGACTTTTTCAAAACATGGCAGGATCTAATCAGTAATATTTTAAAATAAGTTTATAAAGCACAGAGAATTTATTAATTTAGGTATTTTTACAAGCCTTAAATTTTACACCGTTTGGCTTGCTCTCTCTCTCTCAAGGGTGGGGATCGATCTGTTCTTAGCATAATTCTTTTTTTGTAAAAACTTGATTGCTATGTATTGATTGTAATAAAATTAATAAATAAAAATAAAAAAAAAAAAAAAAAATTTAAATATCACCCAAGACCGTGATTCTCGGCCTTTTCAATGTCTCGTACCAGGAATGTGTGGTCAGGGGAGGCAGGTGAGGTCATCATGAAAAGTAAAAAAGCTAATAATGATAACATCAAATAAATGTGTCCACTGCACTGTGCTATAAATTTGTTTTCTGTATGATTCCAATAACTTTGATCATTTTTATAGTCAAAATTGGCACATTTCCTGTTCAAATACAGGGGAGAAACACGAGGTGTGAGAGCGACGAGCCTTGCCTCACCTCGGACTGCGCTCTCCCTCACACACGGGATTAATGTATGCAATTGGCGGGTGCCTGCTACTGTTCCTCTGTATGTCGCCAATATAAGGTTTGCAGACACGTTTAGTATACACCCTGACATTCCACAGGCTGGCTAATATCTTTAATGAATGTGTGTGACATATTTAGTGTTGCTGATCTGACATAAAACTGTAGTGAAATGGCACAAGGTGAGGCAGAGAGTACCGTGCTGCCCTGAAGGGGGCGCATGTGAGCCCAACAGGCGCTTGTTCCTCTACGCAGAGGCTCTAATCGCCAATAACTTGGTGATATCAGAAAGTCAATTGCACTGCAGTGGTCTGTTTACTTTTATTTTTTGTTCCGACTGACTGCAAAAATGGAAAATTAAGATTTTTAAAACTAAACGAAAATAAGGAGGATTTTTTACAAGGAATTGACAAAGATTTTTGTGGAGAAGGATAGGTTTATGGACTATAACATTTACAATTAAAGGTAAGACCATAAACAGTTTCAATTTTATAAAAAATGGGATCAGACTAAGTAAAAAGCAATCCAATATTTAAAAATAAAATTTTGACCTTAAATGAAATATTATTTTGTTTTCTTGTTATCCTTTTGTTGAACAGTCCGTATTAAAATTGATTAAAACATCAGAATTAAAAGCTTTTAAAAACAACTAAATATTTCAATTAAGGTCAAAATTGAAATCCGTTTTTTTTTGTACACCACTCTAAACTTCCATTTGCATTGAATGAGTATGAATTGCGGAATTGCAACGGCAAATTTTGACCACATGGAGGGTGAGGAGCAAATGTGCACTTTCTGCTCTCTCTTGCCGCTATAAATGTAACATTATTTCTTAGCCAAATATGTACCTTACCGATTTGAGTGAAAAGAATGCTGATGAGATATGAAACATAACCAGTAATCAATGTGCCAATTGAATAGTAAATAAGATACTCTTTGGGGTCCATATATTTGTAAATCTGACACTGAAGGAGTCAGTACCTCACCTGCCATGAACCTCACCGCATGTCACTGCCCTGTACCCCTAAAAAATGTTTGATTTATGTTCGCTGTCCCTACAATATTAATATCACATTTGAAGATGAAGAAGTCAAATTTCTCATTTCGACCGTCATGGCTTGCTTTTTTGCTCTGATACATATTGTCAATTGTGGCACCTTCTACAGACAGGTGTGTGTGTGTGTGTGTGTGTGTGTGTGTGCCTTTGCTAATTATTTCCAGTCAGGTGAATCGAGGTGGACTCCAAACAAGGTGTAGAAATGATGATCGGTAGAATGGGGTGCACCTGAGCCAGATTTCAAGTATCAAAGCACAGGGTCAGAACATTTGTGTCAATGCGATATTTCAGTTTTTTATTTTTCAGAAATTTGCAAAAATTCCTGTAATCCTGCTTTTGCTTTGTCATTCTGGGATATTGAACATTGCTTGAAAAGAAAAAAAAGGCTCATCTTTAGTAAGGAGTGCTTTGTATTTTAAAATAGACGTCTGTCATTTCTTTAGTGTTTGACTTGGAAACAATAATTGTCTGTATTTGTGTTTATATGCCTCGTCTTAATTATTCATTTCAGGTTTGTTATATCCCTGAAGGACCAAAAACATCACATTATAATTAAAGTAATGTCACTCAAATGTTTGCTAATTGACTTATGATGCTTTTTTTGTAGGCAACTTAGGGATATGGTTAGTAAATTAGTACTTTATAATCAATTAAGACAACTTTTCGGAAACTCACAAATAAGTAGATTGTATGCTACGTGTGTGGGTCGTTACTCTGTTAGATTCAGCGTTTTTCGAAAACTCACCCCAGATCACAATAATAATTCTGAATTCACTTATATTTGCTTGTATGCTTAGTTATAATTTGCCATTTGTAATGTGATTACTCGAATAACTTGAATCATAAAACATGAATGTCAGTTCTTTAGTCACTGCCCCTGCTCTACTGAATTATGCTTTGTAGTCAATTGGGGGAAGGACAGGACCTTAAAGACATGTTGGGGTGCCAGCGGGGCCATCGTTTTTACTTTCAAAGAGAAAAGGAATGGAAACTAAAAGGTGCTTGATTGAGCAAAGGGTTAACAAAATAAAGTTTAGCCATTGACTTCAAAATGATAGGCTCTAGAGAGCGGTCCTGCCACAGGGTCAGAGGTCCATAATTTGGATAACCCATCTCCTGAATGAGACACCACCTTTCAGGAGCACCCTCCTTTTATAGCTCCCAGACCTTAAGGGGCATGGTCAATTGTCCTCAGTGTCTGCTTTCTTCCAAGCTGTGGGTGATAAGAGAGATGCGAGAGTCAGCAATCACACCCCACGGTGCCCCAGGAGTGGTAGTGCTTACCTCAGACGAGCTGCCCAGAAGGTGACCCTTGGATACACACGCATGACAGATTAACATATTCACAGTTTAGTGTCTCCTGTAGGGAGATGCACCCTGAGGGATGGTGTAGCCTGTGATCGGGGTATCTCAAAGTGTTGCTAATAAATTTCCTTATTATACCTCAAAATTATGAAATTTCATGCAGTGTGTGTTATGCACCATGGTCGTCAAGGGGTCCCGTTACTGCTCAGTGTTGGCTGAATACCGAATTCTTTCTCTGATACTACAGAATATACAGGGTGGCGCAAGGAAACAGGAAATTTTCAATTGACGTTCAATGCACGATTAAGTACATTACAAATACATTTAATGATGAAATGTATTGTACAATATATACTATTAATGATAGTAATCAATATTCATTCAATATGTATTTTAAGTTTTGAAAAAACATCATGTAAGGTGTCCTGACAGCCTGTTGTGGAAATTCTTCATTGCTCGACATAACATGTCAAGAGGAATGCCAGCGATTTCCTCTTCAATCCTCCTTCTTAGTTCAGCAATGGTTGCAGGATGTGTGCGGTACACTTGGCTTTTAATATGTTCCCACAGAAAAGAAATCAAAAAACAGTGAGATCTGAGAATCTCGGAGGCGATGGAATGTCACTGTTCAGTGAAATAACAAGTCTTTCCAGCAATCGTTGAATAGCTGCAATCGATTGTCGGGCAGTATGCAAAGTGACTCCACCTGGAGACGTCTTTTTTAAGACTGAACCAGTTTCTTCTAAATTACGTACCCATATTGTAATCGCATGAGCAGACGGGACGCAATCATGATGTCCTAACTGGTAATGACGCTGAAATTCCCTTTGCACAGCAGTCACACTCTCACCATTCTTACAAAAAGCTTTCACAGCAAACGCTTGTTGCGCACCACTCCACTGCTTCATTATAACTGATGGCAAGGTGTTCTAAATGAGGTTGTGTTGGTCCCAAACATATGCTGATGCCCCAGAGTTGCCAACACCTACTTCCAAAATTTCCCGTTTCCCTGCTCCAACCTGTACAATGGAAAATGGTATAATTTAGGATATGTACAGTATATCCTCAGTAGACAAACCATAACTTTCACAGATACGCACTCTGCAAAGAAAAACCACGGCACTTTGTACTGTACTTCTGATGTGGAGCACGCATTCTTAGATGTTGGGTTTTAAAGACCGCTGCAGCTCTGTTCTAATCCTTTCCTGCTGAATGCTATCACTGCCTAAACTGGGCTTTTCGCCCCGAAGACCCATGTGCACTCCAGATAACTAAAATGAATTGAAGTCCTCTCTGTAACTCAGATTCATTGCAGTAATGGAATTGTCCTCATATAGACAGAATGTCCTCAAATAAATCCTCAGTTCAACAACAACAACATTTATTTATATAGCACATTTTCATACAAAAAGTAGCTCAAAGTGCTTTATATAATAAAGAATAGAAAAATAAAAGACACAATAAGAAAATAAAATAAGTCAACATTAATTAACATAGAATAAGAGTAAGGTCCGATGGCCAAGGTGGACAGAAAAAACAAAAAAAAACTCCAGACGGCTGGAGAAAAAATAAAATCTGCAGGGATTCCAGACCATGAGACCGCCCAGTCCCCTCTGGGCATTCTACCTAACATAAATGAAACAGTCCTCTTTGGATTTAGGGTTCTCACGGAAGGACTGGATGATGATGGTCACGTAGATTTTTGCCTTTTGATCCATCCATCAATGTTGGAGCATCATGAAGCTTTGAGTAGGTGGAGGTGGCGCAGGCCACCACCACAAAGAAACCGGAAAAAGAAACAGAAGAGAGAGTAGGGGTCAGTACGGATTTTAGAGCCACCATGAATAGTTATTATGATGAATTGAACATACAGAGTATCAGGATTAAGTTAAATTGAAGTTATAAAAAGGCCATGTTAAAGTAATGTGTTTTCAGCAGTGTTTTAAAGTGCTCTACTGTATCAGCCTGGCGAATTCCTATTGGCAGGCTATTCCAGATTTTAGGTGCATAACAGCAGAAGGCCACCTCACCACTTCTTTTAAGTTTTGTTCTTGGAATTCTAAGGAGACACTCATTTGAGGATCTCAGGTTACGCTTTGGAATATAAGGTGTCAGACATCCCGATATATAAGATGGGGCGAGATTATTTAAGGCTTTATAAACCATAAGCAGAATTTTAAAGTCAATCCTGAATGACACAGGTAACCAGTGTAGTGACATTAAAACTGGAGAAATGTGTTCGGATTTTCTTTTCCTAGTTAGGATTCTAGCAGCTGCATTCTGCACTCGTTGTAATCGATTTATATCTTTTTTAGGTAGTCCTGAGAGGAGTGCGTTACAGTAATCTAGTCGACTGAAAACAAACTAATTTCTCAGCATCTTTCAGTGATATAAGAGGTCTAACTTTACTTATGTTTCTTAAGTGAAAAAATGCTGTCCTAGTGATCTGATCAGTTGCTAAGTGTTTCTTTCCTGGGGTTCTGCAAAGAAGAATGGCAGAAAATCCCCAAATCCAGGTGTGTGATGCTTGTCGTGTCAAACCCAAGGAGACTCCAGGCTGGAATTGCTGTCAAAGGTGCTTCAACTAAGTTCTGAGTACTTGTGTGAGTGTGAGATTTCAGTTATTTTTAATAAATTTGCGCTTTGTCATTCTGGGTATTGAGTGTTGCTTGACAAAGGAATTTAAATTCTTTTAGCACAGGCCCGTGAAAACAGTGAAGGAGTCTGAATATTTTCTGAATCTTCTGTAGGTTAGTCAATTATTCTCAATCTCTTGTGAATATGATAATAAGTCAGTTGTTAAGGTGAAGGTTAAGACCCCTAATTAGGAAACAGCCCTCATGTACAGTAATTAGATTAGTTGCAGCACCTGAAAGCTATTTAAATTCTTCTTAGCCAATGAATCTTCACAGTGGAATTAACTTTTATGTTGTGTTATGCTGCATCCCTGTTTGCTTTGGAAAATTAGGGTTCTTTGACCTTCAAATTAGGCTTTTCTGGTTTTGAATTTTAACATGTAAATGACAGATTGGAGTCTTGGATTTGGTCCACCGTTCCATGGTCAGGATAGAATCCACATTGCTCCTCCTGGATCTGAGGTTCCACAACTGGGTGGAGTCTCCTTTCTAGTACCCTGGCATAAGATTTTTCAGCGAGGCTGAGGAGTGTGATCCCCTGATAGTTGGATTCTGAGGTTCTGGGAATGTTAAAAAAGGCTACTTGGTCCTCTGGTGTAATCACAGTGATTGCTGGGTTCACACACTCGGAAGCCAGGGGTTGGGAAGGTGTCCAGTTTAGTGTCCTTAGGACTGTGTCACTGCATTTTGCAGATGACGTTGTCCTGTCAGCTTCATGGGGCAGTGAACTGCAACACACCTTGGGAAGGTTTGTGACCGAGTGTGGCGTGGTCTACGTGTTTTTGAAGGTTGCTAACATTAGAACATTCTAGACGAGAACAGGCTATTCAGCCCAACAAAGCTCGCTTATTTCTTCCAAAAAAACATCAAGTCGAGTTTTGAAAATCCCTAACGTCTTACTGTCTACCACACTACTTGGTAGCTTATTCCAAGTGTCTATCTTTCTTTGTGTAAAGAAAAACTTAACTGTTAACAAGTTTCCGGCTGTGTAAACATGTTCTTGATAAACTAATTTTAAAATAACAGTCTCGATCCACTGGACTAATTCCCTTCCCTTCCCTCTAGTCAACAAACAAAGTGCTCTGAGTGACGTTGCATTGAGGACACATTTATAAATGTCACCAACACACGCAGGCTCTCCTAATTACTAGTCAGTGATTGGCTGAATTGTGGAAAAGCTCCATGGAAGTGACTGTGGCATGCAAAAAGATCAATTAGCTCAGATTAAATTCAACTGTTGGTTAATTTTATTGGCATCTAACATTAATGATTTAATTAATACTTTATTGCTATCTGCTGACAATGGAAGGACAAAATGAAGTTTAGATAAATTCATAACTGTATGTGATATAGTCACTTAAATTTCTAAATATTCAGCTTCATTTTAGCCTTGTATTTACTCCATTAAGGAGGTTTACTAAGCATGTTCAGTATTAGTATTAGTAGTTTTAGTAGTAGTAGTTATTTTATTATTATTAGTAGTAGTAATTGTATTAAAATTGCTGTTGTATCACAAGTCACAAGTGATACTTTGGCTGTATCAAGAAACAGAGTAACAGCACATTGATACCCTGGACCATCAACATCATTATTATTATTATTATTATTCCTAAATAGGCCTTCATATTTAAAGTAATCAAATCAATTGGTACAACATTGCCATTTAATACTACTGACGTCCAAATCTAGGGGTCGTCCCCTGGACTGCAGCAACCCTCCCATTTGTCAGTTTTGCTAAACTTCACCTCATCACGACATACCTGAAGTCATCCATGACACAACAACATGTGACCAGCTTGGCTGTCATCAGCCTCACCTCAGACCTGCACAGAGGCTGTCGTGTGATGACTTCATAGTTGACGTTGCTTTCAGAAAAGGTAGACGTGAGCTGTTGTGATATGCAACAAACAGAACCCCTGAACATTCACTTTCAACTTTTGATTATCGTGTATACTCGCGAATAAGTTCTCCTGCAGATATGTCGGGACTTGCTTTTACAGTATCATTTCTGGTATTTTAAAATGTCGGTTGTATATGTCAAATGCGGAAAACTCAAGCTATTGGTCCAAGAAATTATGATATGCTAGCGCCCACTGGAGAGAGTAACCACGGAGCACACAGCCTTTTTCTTCTATGTGGGTGGGGCAATGCGCTGTATCAGTGTGTGCTCCTAACTCTCTCTCTCTCTCTCTCTCTCTCTCTCTGTTGTGCCTACATGACCACCCGGTAATACCCAAACTATTCTAAAGAAATATTTGCACTGATTTATGTTTTTTTGTATCTCACACCCTCATACACCTTTACTGTACGAGCATCCCTTATTTACGATGGAGCGTTCGATCAGAAGAAAATATGAATCTGGTTTTAAATTAAACATTGTTGAAGTAGAGAAAGAAATTAGTAGCCGCGCTGCTGCAATAAAATTCGATTTGTCTGAGAGACTGGTGTGAGATTGGAGGAGGCAAGAAGAAAAAAAAAAATAAGTGTTGCATTTGTGAAGGGGTGTATAAGTCGGGGTCTGATTTTATGACAGATTTTTCGGGTTTCAAGATGTGTCTATATACAGTATTTAAAAAAAGAAGTATTTGTTAAGTTTGTAATTTGTGCTTCTTTATTTATATGTTTGTTTTTCAAATTAAAGCTTTTATAATAAATTATAACATAATGGATTCAGGTAAGGGTGAGGTGACAGTGGGGGGCATGGGGGCGCCCAAGAAGATTCAATTTAGTTTGGCTAGTGACGGCACAGTCTGGACACACTGCATTAAGAGGACATCCAGAGTTGTAGTTAGTCCTCACTGTATCTTTGACTGAGTACCTTAAATAGCTCATTCTTTATGTTTTTTATGTTTTCTCAGCTTCTGCCTAGTGAGAACATGAATATTTGAGAACATGCATATTTCCATTCACACAGTTTATATTTGCTATAAATAGAAGTGCAGGGTTGTGAAGTCTGTCATTGAAAGTACAGCTCCTGAGGAAAATCTCGTTTGGAATCAAAGCCAGCAATTAGTAAAGCTCAAAATCAAACTCCACGCAGTTCTAAGGTTGGCAGAAAAATGAAATGAATAAATCATAATTGTTTAACTGAAAACAGAAAACAAAAGTAAGGAATACTAATTTATTTCAGAACAGTCTGAGATCATTTTTTATTTCTTTTAAACACAGTATGAATTAACTTTGGCTCAAATAGCACACAATAAAATTATATTCCTAAATGTGTAAAGTGACAAAGGCAATTTGTCAAACTTGGTATGAAATCATCCTCACATAAACATTCAGCGGAGCTGCAAATAGCACATGCAGAAAACACAGCATTTTCAACAAAAAAACAGTTTTGTCTCGCGTGAATCCAAAAACTGAATACTGGAAAGTGACTGAAGAATTGGAAAACACAGCATTTACTGTGGCAGATGTCACAAGTGTCATAACATTATCGTAAAAGAAAATGAATTTAAACATCATGAAATGTACCATTGAAAGATATGGCATGCAAATGACAGCTAAAAAAATACAATTGACATGATTATTTGCAAAAAAGAATTTGTGGTGATTGTTTTACACAGTGCCCTTCATAACGTCTGGAACAAAGACCGATTGTTCCTTGATTTACCTCCACCTCTTCTCCACAGTTTAAAATTACAAATCAGACATTTCAGATGCAAATAAAGAACTCATTGCAGACTTTCATTTAAGGGGATTATCATACATTTCAGTCAAACCACGTAGAAATGACAACACTTTGTCCACACAGCCCCCAACATAATGTTTGGGACAATTGACGTCACAAGTGTTTGTGATTCCTCAGGTGGGTTTCATTGCTTCATAAGATACCTCCTTGCTTTGACCCTTTGGAGTCTGGAGTTGCCATTGTTCAACACGAGGACTAGAGCTGTGCCAATGAAAGACAAAGAAGCCATTATGAGGGTGATAAACAAGAATCAAACTAATTAGATACATTGGTAAAACCTTAGGATGAGCTAAATAAAATGTCTGGAATAGCATGAAGAAGAAAGAACACACTGGTGAGCTCAGTAATCGCAAAGAGGCTGGTAGGCCAAGGAAGACCTCCATTGCTGATGACAGAAGAATCCTCGCTATGGTAATGAAAAAGCCTCAAACGCCTGTCTGACAGATCAGTAACAGTCTTCAGGGGGCCGATGTGTGTGTGTCAGGGACGACTAGCAGCAGAAGACTTCATGAACAAAAACACAGAGGACATACTGCAAGATGCAAACCTGTAGTTAGTCACAAAAATAGGATGGCCAGATTACAGTTTGTAAAAAAGGACTGAAGAGAGCATGCAGAATTCTGGGAAAAGGTCTTGTGGAAAAATGAGATAAAGATGAACCTGCTGTATCAGAGTGATGGCAAGAGAAAAGTGTGGAGATGAAAAGGAACTGCCCGAGATCCAAAGCAGACCACCTCATGTGTGTGCTGGGGTTGTAACGGCCGACCCCTTTTCCAGACCAGCAACTGCACAACCAAGAACTGTGGCCTGGCTAAACTGAGCAATCTAAAGACAACACCAAGCGATACCCCTTACAAGCAGTCCTTTCCCCCAATTCACGATTAAACAGGCAATGCAAGTCAGATTGTAAAGTTAAGTGCAGATATTTTGAAAAGTGATAACTATAATATATATATATATATATATATATATATATATATATATATATATATATATATATATATATATATATATATATATATATATACATACAAATCCACCCACCAGCCCAAACACACAAGTGAAAGACATTATATATATATCTTATTTATAACAAGTACACAAATAATATAAAGTAATCAAAACAATACAAAGCCCTCTCTTTTCTCTAAACAATAAATAAATAAACACGAAACACAGATGAAAAACAAACTGCAATGAATGGGTGAAATAGAATAAGTCCAAAGTTCCTTTTTTGTTTTTTCTTTTTCCTTTTTTATTAATTTTATTGCAATCCATACAAAGCAATCAAGTTTTTACAAAAGAAAAATTAAGTTAAGAACAGATCGATCCCCACCCCTGAGAGAGCGAGCAAGCCAAACGGCATAAAATTTAAGGATTGTAAACATACCTAAATTAATAAATTCTCTGTGCTTTATGAACTTATTTTAAAATATTACTGATTAGATCCTGCCATGTTTTGAAAAAGTCTGTACGGATCCTCTAACTGAGTATTTGATTTTTCCAATTTCAAATAATATAACACATCGGTTTCCCACTGACTTAAAAGAGGAGAGTTTGGGTTCTTCCAGTTTATCAGAATAAGTCTGCGTGCCAACAGTGTAGTGAATGCAATCACAATTTGTTTGTCCTTCTCCACTTTAAGCCCTCTGGAAGAACCCCAAACACAGCTGTTAATGGGTTAGGAGGGATTGTGAGTCCAAGGCTGTCTGAAGGTAATTAAAATTTTTGTCCAGAATAATGTTAATTTGGTGCAGGCCCAGAACATGTGACCCAGTGAGGCTGGGGCTTGGTTGCAACGTTCGCAGGTTGGATCATGCCCTGGAAACATTTTGGAGAGTTTTAGTCGAGACAGATGTGCTCGATATATAATTTTGAGTTGTATAATTGTATGCTTTGCGCATATGGAGCTCGAGTGAATTCTCAGCATTGCTACTTTCCACTCCTTTTCTGATATATTAATTGAGAGATCTTTTCCCAGTGTCCTCTTGGATCTTTGAAAGGAGGGATTGTAAAATGATTTTATATATTGTAGAGATGGAGTCTAATCCTTGAAATTGAGCAATATTTTTCCAGCATGGATGAGGGTGCAAGATGAGGAAAATCTGGAAGGTTCTGTTTAACAAAGTTCCTGATTTGAAGATAGTGAAAGAAATGTGTAGCTGGAATGTTAAATTTGGAATGTAATTGTTCATAGGATGCAAAGACGTTGTCTATATAAAGATCTCTAAGCAAGTTAATTCCAAATTTTTCCAGATATTAAAACTGCATATGTTTGTGAAGGTTGAAAGAGGTGGTTCTCTTGCAGAGGTGCCACAGATAGAAGCTTCTCCGTCTTAAAATGCTTTCTACATTGGTTCCAGATTCTAAGTGAGTGGAGCACAATTGGGTTATTTGTATATTGCCGATAACGTGTGTTTATTGGAGCACAGAGCAAGGAATACAAAGAAGTACTGCAGGATTTTACTTCTATTGCGGTCCAAGCCTGTGTATGTTCTTCTATTTGTGTCCAGGTTCTTATCGCCTGTATATTTGCTGCCCAGTAATAAAACTGGAAGTTAGGTAGAGCCATGCCCCCTTCTGCCTTTTGTCTTTGTAGGGTCTCTTTTGATGCGTGGATGTTTTGAATTCCAAATAAATGAGGTTATTGTTGAATCTAATTGCTTAAAGAATGATTTATTAATGTATATTGGATGTTTTGAAATAAAAAGGAGCTTAGGAAGAATATTCATCTTAACAGTGTTAATTCTTCCAGCTAGTGTGAGATGAAGGGTTGACCATCTATGCAAGTCTTGTTTAATTTTTTCCATGCAGAGGCGAAATTTTGTTGATATAGAGCTTTATGTTTACTTGTGATGTTTACCCCTAGGTATTTAAACTGTTCTGCAATGATAAAAGGTAGGGTATCTAATCTAATATTATATGCTTGAGAATTCACTGGAAAGAGTACACTTTTATTCAGATTAATTCTGAGACCAGAGATCTTTTGAAATTCTGTGAGTGCTGCTAAGACTGCAGGCACAGAATTTTCTGGGTCTGATATATACAGTACCATGTCATCTGCATATAATGAGATTTTCTGTTCCAGTCCTTCTCTGCTAATCCCCTTTATCTGATCAGTATTTCGACAATGTATTGCCAGTGGTTCAATGGCAATGCAAACAGCAGCGGTGACAAGGGCATCCTTGTCTAGTGCCACGTTCTAGTTTAAAGTAGTCTGAGCAAATGTTGTTGATGCAAACTGAAGCTTCTGGGTTAGTATACAGTAATTTAATCCATGCACAAATGTTCGGGCCAAACCCAAACTTCTCCAATGTAGTAAAAAGGTATTTCCATTCAATCATGTCGAATGCTTTTTCTGCATCCAACGATAATAATATTTCTGGGGTGTTTGATTTAGTTGGTGAGTATATTACATTAAACAGGCGTCAAAGATTTGAAGTGTCGGCCCCTAATACATCCAGTTTGGTCTTGTGATATTACCGAGGGGAGCACTTTCTCCATCCTTCTAGCTATGATTTTAGAGAGTATTTTAACGTTGTTATTCAGAAGTGAAATTGGTCTGTATGATGCACATTGTAATAAGTCCTTATTTTGTTTTGGAAAACAATGATTAGTGCTTGGCGAAAGGTTAGAGGAAGAAATTGGTTATCTCTGGCTTCTGTAAATGTTGCTAGTAGGAGGGAAGCTAGCAGAGCGGAGAATTTCTTGTAAAATTCTGCAGGGTAAACCATCAGGGCCTGCTGCTTGGAGTGACTTTATAGCATCTAGTAATTCTGATAATGCCAGAGGTTTATCAAGGTTCTCCGCACTAAAAGTGTCTATTTGTGGTATCTGTAATGTATCCAGAAATGCATTAGAGTGTGTATTGTCTTCTTTAAACTCAGTGGTATATAGGGATTTATAGTAGTCTATGAAAATGTGCATTATATTTTTGTGTTCGACGATTTTATCTCCGTTTGCGTTGGTGATTACCGAGATTGCGTTGCGTATGAATGAGTCCAAAGTTCTAATGTCCTGAATTAAATTAAATACTGTTCGATATGTTAGGTTTGCTCCTTCCCGAAATAATTCAAAATGATCTCGCCATGGGCGGCACGGTGGCACAGTGGGTAGCGCTGCTGCCTCGCAGTTAAGAGACCCGGGTTTGCTTCCTGGGTCCTCCTTGTGTGGAGTCTGCATGTTCTCCCCGTGTCTGCATGGGTTTCCTCCGGGTGCTCCGGTTTCCTCCCACAGTCCAAAGTCATGCGGGTTAGGTGAATTGGCGATTCTAAATTGTCCCTAGTGTGTGCTTGGTGTTTGTGTGTGTGTGTGCCCGGCGTTGGGCTGGCGTCCTGCCCAGAGTTTGCTTCCTGCCATGCGCCCTGTGTTGGCTGGGATTGGCTCCAGCAGACCCCTGTGACCCTGTGTTAGGATATATCGGGTTGGATAAGGGATGGATGGATGATCCTCTCTCCTCGGCAGTGGTTGAAATAAATCCAAACCCCGGGGTTTCTCCGCACTGGCTAACATACTGATGATCTGGACAATGTAAAAAGCAGACGGTAAGGTTGCACAATGAAAAGTACACGATGATTTAGTGAAATGAATGCGGAATGGCTCCTCTCTCCTCTCGATCTCCTTTTTCTCCTCCCTATCTCCTTTTCTCCTCCTTTGATATTTCATTCCTCTGGTTTAAATAAAAATGTCCCAGATGAAATTGGTGAGACAATGGGGAATACCAGTATTGGTGTCACTGCATCATCCTTCCCCGTTTGTTTCCCGGGACCAACATTTACATAAACACACAATGGATTGAAATGGGATGATGCAAAAAAGATGCGACTCAGCACAAAACATACATGAAATATCTACAATCGTGTAGCCCCGCTACAGGGCTGTGTGTTATGGCTTGGGCATGTATGGCTACCATAGGTCCTGGCACACTTCTCTTCATTGATGATGGAGCTGCTGATGGCAGTGGCACAATGAATTCTGAGGTGTACAGAAACATCTGATATGCTTAAGTTCCAGCCCCCAAACTCGTTGAACAGCACTTCATCCTACAACATAATGACCCAAACATACTGCTGAGGCTACAAAGGAGTTTTTCAAAGGTAAAAAATGGAACATTCTTGAATGGCCATGCCGGTCACCCAATTTAAATCCACCTGAGCAGGCCTTCTATATTCTTCCAAAGCAAGCAGGAGCTGAAGATGTCTGCATTAGAGGCTTGGCAGAACATCACCAGGAAAGACCTGGGGCCTCATGTATAACGCTGTGTGTAGAATTCGCACTATAACATGGCGTAAGCACAAAAGCCAAAATGTGCTTACGCACAGAATAATCCAGATGCAGGAATCTGTGCGTACTCCAACTTCCACATTCTTCCGCTACATCAATCCCGGTCAGTGTGAAAAGTAATGCTCGTGCATGCGCTTCAAGTAATGCCCCAGCACCTCCCAGAATTACGCCTCTTTGAATATGCAAATCAATATAAATCGCCCTTAAGCTCAGCCTTCTGTGAAAAGACAATGGGAACAGCACGTGGGAAAATATAAGAATTTCAGCGAATACCAAGTGGAAGAAAAGGAAAAACATACTATTTGTTTAATTAAACTGTGGTATAATCGACAAAAGGAAGTTGATCAAGTGACATAGCGTGTTGGAGAAACTTGAAAGCTCACATTCACAAAGTCGCACAGTGCCGGAAATAAAAAAGAATTCACATATCAAAGTCACCTTGAAAAGGCGAGTTGTATGTTGTATCCCACTGTCTGAGTGTCATATGAAAGCTTATTAGGGTACAGAGAAAAAAAAGGCACACAGTATGGAAAATGCACAAAATGTCAACTTCAATCTTGAAATTTCCACTTTAATCACGTAGTTTATTTTGTCATTAAAGTAGAAAATCATAAACTTCATCTTAAAATTGTTTAATTAACCAATTTCTCAAGTCACATCGTAATTAAAGTATAGCACATTAAATGCTTTGTTTTGTATGTGATCTTCTATGTGCTCTGTGTGTGTGATTCGCTATTTGCTTCTTAAACCAGCTCTCTTACTGCGACAGGATACAGAATCCATTACATTCATGATATTACAGCTCTCTGAATAACATAAAATACTGAGATGTATACGTAATATCATTTTCATGATGATTGGAGTTAAAGCACGTTATTAAACATGGGTTTTACGGCGCAGTGATTGTGCGCGACCTTCGATTGTTTATTGCAGCAGTACTCATGGGCGGCTCTAAGCTTGTGGCAGCCCTGGGCCGAGAAAGAATCGGTGGCCCCTTCGTCTGCCAATGTCAATATGGTATCTTATGCACGGTGTATGGCCACGTCCGTTGCAGACACTGCATAGCCGCCTTGTGCTCATGACACAAGCGTTTAACTTTTGCCGCTGCGTTTTTAGCTGTGTCGTTATTTTCTCTTTCTGTTTTATATTCAATTTATATTGGCATTGCTGCCCCTGCAGTCCTTGCTTTTCTTTCTCCAAGTAACCGATCGCCATACAATCAGCTCTGTAATAGACGTTAAGCCATCTGTAAGCTTAGAGCACCGATTCTTCAAAACGTTTAAGGAACATTGAAATGTCTTCGTAGTACATGTTTAATTATTCTATCCTTCACGCCAGTCCCAGTGAAGAATATAGATTATTTAAATGAAGTTAAAGTTTTATGTGTATAATATAATAAACATATTTTGCTGCATTTCATCTTAAAAATGATATCATCATCATATGTAAATACGCACTTTATAAAGTGGCTCAGGTTGTGCGATATTATAACTGTAGTGTAAGTTTACAGTGGGGTGATTGTATTAATAAGTACAAACAGTTCTACAAGGAGCACTTGATTGAGTGCATTTATAGTTCTTGGAGTGAAACTGCTTCTGAACCGCGAGGTCCATACAGGAAAGGCTTTGCAATGTTTTGCCGTGGCTGAGACAGTGTGTGCTTGATGCTGTATACCAATAATTCTCTTTCCGATCAGCTGCTGCTGTGATTCACACTCAGATACAGTGATATAAATACTTCAAGTGGTGCAGTGAGAGTAATATGGAAAAAGATGATCCACTGTGGAAACTCCTAACTGGGGCAGTTGAAAGAAGAAGAAGGTGCAGTTAGAGTAACAACGCTAAAGCAGTTATGGTATTTAGAATACTATGGCTATTCCCTGGACCATTATATTGTTACAAGTTAATTACAATCAGATGGATTACACTAATAAACAATATGCGGTTAGTTTCAGTGTATTTATAAACCTGCGTCAGTTAAATTAAAGGGTAACCACACAGGAACAGTAGCACTGCTTTGACGGTGGGTGCTGAGAACTTGCGTACGACAAGGTATGAGGTACCGTGGAAAAGTGCATGGCTTTACACCAAGTGTAGGTTTTATACATCGCGATTTGAACGTGGAAATGTTCTTACGCAACATTTCTGTGCATATGCAACGTTTATACATGAAGCCCCCGGTGATGTCTGTGAATCTCAGACTTCAAGCAGTCATTGCATGATACGGATATGTAACAAAGGACTAAATATGATGGCTTTAATAGACCGGCCATTTTTGTGTGATAAAACATTATGGTATACTGAAATAGTGGGACCATATAGAAAAAATGTGACCGAAATGTATGCAAATCCCAGTAAATTAAATTCTGAAATGTGCACTTTAATAATGTCTGAATTGTTTGATTTGCAAATTTGTAGCAGATGGGTAAATCAAGGAAAAATGTTTCTTTATTCCAGACATTTATGAAAGTTAAGGGGTGCATGCTCCAGACACCGAGATGGACAAACAAATCTCCCAGATGTCAAACTGATTGTACTAAGGGGGCACTGTTACCCATTTGATGCCATTTATGAAACACTGTATAAATTAAGGGGTGAGCACTATTTGAAGTCAGCAATTTATACACAAAGGGGTGCCGTTTGTGCTGCTGAAGGCGCACACTACTCCAAGTCTATTGACTACCTGCTATTGCGAATGGAATGAGGAGCAACATACGTCCACCCCACCTAGGGTTCCAAATTAGCTTTGACCAGTACTGAGTGAAGGGATCTGAATACTTTCTGATTCTATTGTAATTTACAGTGCATTATGCATGTGTGTGTGTATGTATGAGAGGGAGAGAGAATTCCTGTGGTAGACACACAGTCCAGATGTGTTTTCCATGGCTAGCCCTCATGGTTACTTGGGTCGTGGGGGCAAGGGGGTGTTGAGAAGCCTCATAGCCTATGCAGGGTGATCCAGATCTAATTAAATAGATCCAGATCGTCTGGATGACTTTGATTTATGCGGGGACGATTCCAGTTCAGCGCGAAGACGATTCTTCATGTTGTCAGTTTGCACAATTCTCGATGGTCTGGGATTTTTCGGGTGATTTTCTATCTAATAAACTTAATAAGTTATAGCGTAATGAAAGTTGCATAATTAGATCTGGGCCACCCTATAGAAACAACTTTTGTACAGAGTGGGCACAAAAGCTGTAAATATTGCATGCCAGATGCTGAAAGGACAAAGAGCCCATTGCAAAGGATAGTGGATGATGCTGGAGGCCTTCTGTACACAGTTTTTTTGGTGAATGTCTTAGACTTTGTAAAGTCTTGATCCTCAGTATTAAGACTCTCACTTTGTTTTCCCGCAATGAACCTTGAATCCTGATTGGGCATTGGTAAAGGAAAGGACTGATTTCTTGGCTATGCACTTTCGTTTGGTTTCTGATTTACGTTTCATCTCGCTTTCATCGTGCGCTTTTATAAAAAAAAAACCTTCCTACCTTTTCTATTAAGACATAATAGTGGTCATTTATTTCTGTAGGGTGGTGTTGACTTCTAAAATTAACCATTAGGCTCTTTGTTGTGTTTTCTGTAACTTCATAGGTAATAGCGTGACTGTGTCTGACACAATACTTGGAGTGCTGAAGTACAGTAATGCTGCTTCTTAGTCTTCTCTGACTGGGTTCAATTACAGTTTTTTATGCTTGGCGGAGTGGAAATTGAAGATAGTTCAGGGCTATCCTGTGCCAAGGTTCTATGGAGAGTAGCTACAGCTACCAGGCCAAAATAAGTTGGTCCTTGCTCCTAAGGGAGCGGTTCAGCTTCCTGCTCCAACGAAAATGGAGAAGCATCCTGCTCCCAAAAAACAGAAAGGGTGCACACACCTAGTATTAGAGGAAGATGTAGCCTCTAGTGATTAGACCAAGGTGTAGATTTGCTTATTAGTGCATTATTTTGTCTATCATAGTAAGAAAGGTTCCGCTTGCTGTTACAAGCTTCAAAATGAATGGTCATTTAGATGCCTTTTCATCTGAACAAGTCTCTGCAGAGATGTTGACTCATCTTTGAATGGCACCTCTTCTTATCAGATTAAATGTAGGAAGCAAGCTGACTACATTTTTTAGGACTGCAGTTTAGCTATTTCTAAAATCTAGGTGGTGGTGGTGTTGGAGAGAGTGGGGGCATAGTTGGTTTTACGTATACCCACTAAATCTGTTCTCTTAATTACTCACTAAGTCTGTTCTCTTAACAGGCCTTGTGTGCCACTGAAAGCCTAATAAACTGGGATAGTGCCCACTTTGTCCTACAGTATTAGTGTCTGTATTCAGAGCTAAACTGAACACATAGTTTTACCTATGTACTCAAATTAATTAAAACCTGCTAGTAAAACCGACCAATTAAATTACTTTATTGTTATTGCTTAGAAGCAAATTGGAAGATTTTTTTTTTCCAAACACCATATACTGATTGTTTGGGCTAACAGGATGTTTAGTCAAAGGCAAAGCAAAGTGTGTTGTCTGTTAAAATTATAGTGTAGCTAATGCATACATTGTGAGTAGGTAATAAAAATGAGCTATTGAGCAACACGTGCAGAGTTCCTTCTGTCATATTACAATGATGGAGTTCATCATTGAGAAGATCTCCTTTGCCTCAAATGTTTCTAAAAATTCTGCTCCTCTCGACATATTTGTTTTTCTCTTTGCAGTGTTCTCACCCTCTCTTAAAAAGCAAAAATTTTCAATTTGATAACTCCACGACATATGTCGTTGGCACATGGCACAAGATGGAATCCTGTCCTATATCTTGTCCAGCTGTTGCCCCTTATTTATTTTTTAATTTCATCTTCAAAAGTAACATACTTGGCCCAAATTTCAACCACCTTCTCTGTAAATGGCTCCTGTTGGGCTCTTCTGTTTAGTGTCAGTCCAGTTATACTTCTTTTCCAGTCATATCCAGCAAAAACCAAGGAAATGGTTATTGACTTGCTCCATATCAAAGAGCCTCTATGTCTGGTCACTATTCAGTGAGTGTATTTAGAGGTGGTGCACTCCTACAAGTATTTGGAGGTCCACATCAATGACACGTTAGACTGGTCTCAGAACACAGAGGAACTATAGAAGAACAGGGCAGACCAGCCTGTTCTTCCTGACTGTATTCCTTTAATGTAGGTAGTGACATCCATCACATCTTCTAAAACTCCACTATGGCCAGTCAGATTTTCTGTACTCTGGTGTGGTGGGCTGGTAACATCATTTCAAGAGAGGCCCACCGAATCAACAAGCTAAATACCATGTTTCCCCGACAATAACGGGCCTTATATTCATTTTTACTCCAAAAGATGCACTAGGGATTATTTTTAGGGGATATCGTATATTTATTCATGAACATCATGATGACATGATATACATTTATCCAAATGCAGTCATGTCATCCTCTTCTGGAATATTGTCATAACTCTCCACATTCAAACATTAAATTCCCGCCTGAATTTCTTGCTACTCCGGCCGCTTTTAGGATCCTCCAGGATCGATGTGCGTACTTCGATGTTTGATGAATGGGTCGATGTGGTGAAGCAAAATGCAGAAATGCAAATGTATGCATGTTGCTTTTATATTCAAGCGTCACATATTTCCCAAAGTAATGACACGATACATTTTAAAAGTCTCACATACCGTCTTGTGCCATCTTTTTTTTTTTTTATTGCACCTTCACAATACCATCAGAATGTACGGCCGCGTATTTGATCCACAGAGAAAAAAATAAGGACATAATGAAAATGTCTATTTTGTGATTGAAGTGGAAATTTTGTCTTTAAACTTGAAATGTCCACTTTATCCTCGTAGTTTACTTTATCATTAAAGTAGACCGTCGTAAACGTCATCTTAAAACCAACCCAGTTGTTAAGCACTGGGGCTTCTTCCTGACCTGACAGCAGCAGCAAGAAGCAATAGATCGCCACACAGAACACGTTAAATTTATGATATTCCAGCTATCTGAATATTTAGAATCCTTAGATTTATACTTGATATCACTTTCATGATGAAATGCATTAAAATATGTATATTACATTGTACAAATAAATCTGTAACTCTGTTTAAATAATGAATACTGTTAATAGTTACACATGTGGGGGTGGCACAGTGGCAGAACGGTAGCGCTGCTGTCTCGCAGGGAGTCATGTCCCTTGTGATCCCTGCCTGGAGTTTGCATGTTTTCCTGGTAGGTTTCCACAGCGTGCTCAGTTTTCCATCCAAAGACATGAAGGTTTGGGGATTTGGTGAAGCTACAATGATGTTAGTGTATGTGTGAGTGTGCTTGTGTTCACCTTGCAATGAGCTGATGCCCTGTCCAGGGATTTTGTTTCTGTCTTGCGCTGATGCTTCTGGAATGGGCGCATCCCCTATATCCTTTACAGAGATGTTGTGGCAAGATGTCCTCAGAATTGAATAGATGTTTCAGGCATATGTGTTGCATCTTGTAAAGTGTAAACCTGGTCTTAGGCTCCTTACCTTTCAGCTGACGATCTTGACTAGGGCTTATTTTTGGGGTAGGGCAGCCTGAAAATCATGCTTGGGTTTATTTTCGGAGTAGGTCTGATTTTCGGGGAAACAAGATAAAAGGCTCAGTTATGGGACAAACTCTGGACATCCTCTGCCTAACACTAACACTGAAGACTTTCTGCCAAAGAATTATTCAGCAGAAGTGTGTATAGAAACAGTATGTTTGTACCAACAGCAGCACACCTGCATAATGCCTCAATGTGTCTGGAACTGACAAACTAAAAGTTTTCTTTCCTTCCTTTTGAAATTGTTCTTCTCTTTTAGTCATTCTAAAAAAAGAGTTGGCTTTCGCAGTTTCAGAGTCAAACAACATGCTGGAGTCTAGAACTATATAACTAGCATACCTGAGAAACAACCTTTAGAAGCAATAGAGAGAATTAAAGACAAATGAGTCTATCTGAGTTTCTGAGAGCGCACTAACAAGAATCTAACTCTAACCAAAGCAGACATAAAACCAACTAAAGAAAGCTTAGATTATCCCAAGGCTAGGGTGACAAGCATTTTCCAGTGTCATCTTAAATAGTCACTTGATGGGGTCTTGTAGACTTAGAACCCCTGCAGATTTTGTTTTTTTTCTGTTTGTTTGTTTGTTTTTTCTGTCCTCCAGGCCATCTAACGTACCCTTTTCCTTGTTACGTGCTGTATGATATTATTTCCTAATCTTCTTTGTTTATGTTTTACTAGGGGGCTCTGCCCCCTGCTCACTTCACTCGCCCACCCCCGGGTTTGGTTTACCGGATATACAATTTAAACAGATTGTTTTTTTCATGTGAATTGTTACATATGCATTATTTTTGCTTTTACTTTAAAACTTTTGTGAAAACGATATTTGTCCTTTATTTCTGGCCCCGGGTGTGGTTAAATCTCTTTCTCTCAGGACGTATAACGCTGCTCGTGTTGCAAAGGGGGAGCGGCTGAACACACGCTATGGAGATGCCGTCGGATCATCTGCTGGCTTTCTCCTGCTGCTGGCGAGGTACGTATTCTGCTTGTCGTGCTGCACGTTGATCATGTAAAAGCCTCTACAGCAGCTGTCCTTTTGCCACTTCGTGTCTCTGCCTCTCACATTGTGAACTTAGGTGAGTTGGAGGTAGTGGGTGGCTGAACACATGCTAAGGAGAAGCGGTCGGATCATCTGCTGGCTTGCTGCTGCTGGCGAGCTGTGTGTTCTGCTTGCCACTTGTCATTGTTTTAAGAGAAGGGAGCACATGATGTCTGTCTTCCAAAAGCATTCCAACAACTGCTTAGTTAGATGTCCATGAACTTGTTTTAAATGTTGTCTCACTGCCTTTTCTCACGTGATGTTAAAGTGTCTCTCATGGGACATCAAATTGTCTTGCAAGAAGATCACGTCTCGTCTCCCTAGTCTTCCTCCCAAGATTTTTTTGTTTTAAATAGAGAGATTTATTAAATTCCTTTTTTCTTCCTCTTGTAAAGCACTTTGCGCTACATTGTTTGTATTAAAATTTGCTACATAAATAAATGTTGTTGTTGGTAATGATGTCAAGTGTTGCACTGATGGTCGACTAGCAATGGGTAAACACCATTGATGTTGACACTGACACAGTCCCAAAATGGCAGTGGAATGATATCCCTGTCATAATGTGAGACTATTACTATTGTTAATAGTCACCGGATGATAACATCACATGTTGCACTGCTGGGCAACTAGTGACAGGTAAACAATATGGATGTGGATGCTGAGAAATATTCAAAACAGATTTGAAAAGGTGTCACTGTTATAACATGAAGTAATTATAGATAAAACAAAACTAAAGTATTAGTTGGGCAGCATGATGGCATAGTTGTAGTTCTCCTGGCTATGCAGAAATGAGACCCGGGTTCGTGTCCTGGGTCCCTCCTGTGGCTTGGTGTGTATGTGTGTGTGTGTGGCTGGTGTGTATGTGTGTGTGTTTTCACCCTGCGATGTACTGGTATCCTGTCCCAGGTTTGTTCCTGCCTTGTGCCCTACGCTAGCTGAGATTGGCTCCAACACCTTCCACAACCCTGTTCAAGACTAAGTGGGTTAGAAGATGACTGACTAAAGCATTAATTACAAATTACTGTACAAATGAAAACTATGGTTTATAACAGTGGCCTTTGAGAATTTGTTTACGCAAATGTCATTTTTATAACTTCACTTGAGCACAGCTTAAGTGTAACTGATGGTCCAGTGTGTACATATTAAAAGTTTTATATTTATGGTCTGTGAATAAGAGAACAATAATATTTCTTCATCAGGTTCTGTAGTCCCTTAATAAAAGAAGTTGCATGTAGTAATGTTGAATATTGCATTTCGCTGTTCATACCCAAGGTTCAAATTCCCTTGTGCTCTGCTCCATCTATCCTCCAGTTCTGACTGACCTAGACACAACTTCTTGTGTTTGCACCTGAAGCATTTGCTTCTGTTCCTCAAGGAGTATATTTGCCAAGGAGATTTGTTATTTTGACTCTTTGTAGGAAAGCAACCCTCAAGCACCAACATGAAGTAGGTATAATTTGTTAGAATAAGCCGTGTAGTCGGGAGAGCAGTCACTGTGCTATTGTGCAGTAACAATTAAATAATTTTTTTAAAACTGTATTTTAAAAATAAGGTATTGTGAGCTTATGGAAAGCTTCACTAAATAAATAAATTATATACTGTAGAAGTACATACGTATGATTTAAGAGACTTTCATGACCTATAGTTTTAAAAAATGTATTAAACAAATTAACAAACAAGGAGCTCCTCGGTTTCCTAAGGGCAAAATTCTGGTGTTATGAATTGGGACACCTCGGTCACATTTCTGTTGCTTCAGATCTGTTCATCTGTTAGGGATATTTGTAAAGTTTTAAAGCTTAAAATGATAAATTTGGTATTTTTCAAGTCAAATTACTTCTTCAGAAACATGGCATATATGCATTTGCCACATGAATTGATGTTTCAAAGTTAAGCTCTTTCTGCAAATTAAAAAAAAAAAATTCTTGTTTGCTCTTGAGCTTTACTTTGGAGGCTCTGAGCATGGAGGAAAAGATTGAAAACGTACCAAATACATCCATTTTTCAAGCCAAGATACCTGTTGAGTATTGGTCTGCACTTTCTGTGCTTCCG
Organism: Polypterus senegalus; assembly: GCF_016835505.1. NCBI lineage: Eukaryota > Metazoa > Chordata > Cladistia > Polypteriformes > Polypteridae > Polypterus > Polypterus senegalus. Next base: position 304,654,595 of record NC_053155.1, read on the forward strand.
ACACATGTTTATGACAACAAAAGGGATCTGGAAACATTTTGCATATTCCTGGTACCATTTTTCTTGTAGTAAGAATAGTTTTTCTATTCTCTTGTGCAAATTGTCATGTAATTATGGAAGTAAATCAAAACAAAACCAACCACATTGCACAAAACGATTACTCTGATTTGGTCTGTGGTGAGGAAACCAAGCCACCAGAGAGTGTTGTGTAGGAAGTACAGAGTTATCGTACGTACAGTTAAGTCCATAAATATTTGGACAGAGACAACTTTTTTCTAATTTTGGTTCTGTACATCACCACAATGAGTTTTAAATGAAACAACTCAGATGCAGTTGAAGTGCAGACTTTCAGTTTTAATTCAGTGGGTTGAACAAAAAGATTGCATAAAAATGTGAGGCAACTAAAGTATTTTTTTAACACAATCCCTTCATTTCAGGGGCTCCAAAGTAACTGGCAATTGACTCAAAGGCTATTTCATGGTCTGGTGTGTTCAAGTCCGTAGTTATGTCTTTATCAATTAAGCAGATAAAAGGCCTGGAGCTGATTTGAGGTGTGGTGCTTGCATGTGGAAGATTTTGCTGTGAACAGACAACATGCGGTCAAAGGAGCTCTCCATGCAGGTGAAAGAAGCCATCCTTAAGTTGCGAAAAACAGAAAAAACCCATCCGAGAAATTGCTACAATATTACGAGTGGTAAAATCTACAGTTTGGTACATCCTGAGAAAGGAAGCAAGCACTGGTGAACTCAGCAACGCAAAAAGACCTGGACATCCATGGAAGAAAACAGTGGTGGATGATCGCAGAATCATTTCCATGGTGAAGAGAAAACCCTCCACGACAGCCAACCAAGTGAACAACACTCTCCAGGGCTTGGTCGGTGTATCAATATCCAAGTCTACCATAAAGAGAAGACTGCATGAAAGTCAATACAGAGGGTGCACTGCAAGGTGCAAGCCACTCATAAGCCTCTAGAATAGAAAGGCTAGATTGGACTTTGCTAAAGAACATCTAAAAAAGCCAGCACAGTTGTGGAAAAACATTCCTTGGACAGATGAAACCAAGATGAACCTCTACCAGAATGATGGCAAAAAAAAAGGATGGAGAAGGCGTGGAACAGCTCATTATCCAAAGCATAGCACATCATCTGTAAAACACGGTGGAGGCAGTGTGATGGCTTGGGCATGCATGGCTGCCAGTGGCACTGGGACACTAGTGTTTATTGATGATGTGACACAGGACAGAAGCAGCCAAATGAATTCTGAGGTGTTCAGAGACATACTGTCTGCTCAAATCCAGCTAAATGCAGTCAAATTGATTGGGCAGCGTTTCATGATACAGATGGACAATGACCCAAAACATACAGCCAAAGCAACCCAGGAGTTTATTAAAGCAAAGAAGTGGAAAATTCTTGAATGGCCAAGTCAGTCACCTGATCTTAACCCAACTGAGCAGGCATTTCACTTGTTGAAGACTAAACTTCAGACAGAAAGGCCCACAAACAAACAGCAACTGAAAGTAAAGCCGCTGCAGTAAAGGCCTGGCAGAGCATTAAAAAGGAGGAAACCCAGCATCTGGTGATGTCCATGAGTTCAAGACATCAGACTGGCATTGCCAGCAAAGGGTTTTCAACCCAGTATTAGAAATGAACATTTTATTCCCAGTTATTTGATTTGTCCAATTACTTTTGAGCCCCTGAAATGAAGGGATTGTGTTAAAAAAATACTTTAGTTGCCTCACATTTTTATGCAATCTTTTTGTTCAACCCACTGAATTAAAGCTGAAAGTCTGCACTTCAACTGCATCTGAGTTGTTTCATTTAAAACTCATTGTGGTAATGTACAGAACCAAAATTAGAAAAAAATTGTCTCTGTCCAAATATTCATGGACCTAACTGTACCTGGGGCCCTCCCTTAACCGGAAGTGGTACTTTATCCTTTCATGCAGCTATAAAGTTCAATTTGTTCAACTTTACTTTTATAATAATTGTTCAATGTATTATTATTTTAATTTGATTGGTTGTTGATGATTCTTTAATGAACATCATATAAATATATTGTATTACGGTTTACTTCTCAAATATCCATTCCCCATATCTGAGTGTACGAGAAAGTCTAGGGGAGACCACTCCCAATTTTTAGCTAGGTTAATTTACATAAAATGACTGCAAAAGCATCTCAGATCCACCAATCAGCATACAGATAAATGATTATTTTCCAGAAACCCATCTCTGCTATTAAGTATTATGTAAAATCCCCAAATAGTTTATCCTTAAGAGTCGTGAGTGCTACGTAGTTAAAAGAAATGCTTCTTCTGTAAGAAAGACCTCTTATATGTAAAGCTAAATGTTATATATGATCTGACTTTCTAATTTAAATGTGCTGGTACAAAAATCCTAGTTAAGTAGGCAAGTGGTTTCAAGCAGATTTTTCTCTTGCACTTTTCAGAACAGTTTGAATTAGGTGTTATTTATTTTAAAATATTAAAATATTGAATTAGTGACGAGTGAATGATGGAAGTTAAAATTAAAGCCTTATCTTAATGTATATATTTTATTTGGAAAGGCCAAACTCAGTTCAGTGTACATACAGCACTGTAATTGTTTTCCTCTGAATTCAAAAAATGATGTTATGCAGTGTAGCAAAAAAACATTTTGTTCAATTTTTAATAGTGTAAGGTTTTACATTATTTTGTATATCGCTTCATGTTTAATTTATATGTTTGTTTTTTGTAGTTTTTTTATTTAAAAAGATATTTGTTTTATGTATTTCATTTACAAGATGCTTACTTAGGGCATTTCGGCTCGCTGAAAACTCTGCGACTGCCAATCTGTGTTTTCATCTTGAAGACAGACTTGTTTACTGCCTTTGCTGCATGATCAGACAACAGTGAAATGAAGTGTTGCTAGACTGAAGAAGCAACACTCTGTAATGAGATGTACTTGTGCCAGAATATCAAAATATTTAAATATTTGTGTGTGTCATTTAAAAGGTCCATCTGGATTCCAAAAATAAAAATATGTTTACGGTATGAATTGTTGAGAATAATTAAATTTGGAATGACAGGCAGTGAGAAATTATTAGTCTGTGTTTTTACGTTTTCCATCATTTCCACTTACAATTATAAACATAATAATAGATCAATGAATTACCACACCACAAAATAGGTTATTTCAATTTAAATGTGATTTATTCAAGGTTAGTCTTAAATCTTTGGGTAATTCCAACATGAAAACCTGGCAGCTGGGGCAGAGCTCATCAATCAACAGATTCAGAAATGAGGTTTTAAGCAAGGAAAACATTACTGTTTGAATGCTACGGTTATCTCCTGCTCCATTATCGTGTGTTTGCAATTTGTTAGTAAACACTTTCAATTATCGTTTGTGCTTTGTACATGAACTGAAGCCTATATTGCTATTCAGCTTTCAGATTATCAAGCCTCATTACATCACCAGCAGGCAGTTTATACTGAATACAAATAGTATTCATTCACTCTTTGCCAGGAGGCCAGATTTCCTCAAACTGTTAATCTATAGATATGCCTGCTCTCTTCATAAATTTTGTTTTCATTCAAGATTGTGGTGGCTTGGCCGTAAACTCTTATTTTATCCAACGCTGCACTGTCTGAAATGTCACTGTTGCCAGTTCCTGTGCATGCATTGATAAGCCATTGCCAATCATTTGCCAACATTCTTTGGTGAAATGCTATGGCCAGGACAAGAAGTCCCAGGAATCATTGCATAAAAGATATTAAAGGATAGTTTGTTTAGGCTTTAGTTGTGCAGTGTGCGGCCTTATATTTGCAATATATTAAGATTATTAATATTAAATTATGCTTTGTACAAGCTGAATATCAAATGAGTCTATATGTATATATATTTTATGGAGATCCACGGGTTGAAATTATCTTTTCAAGATTAGTAAGAACATCATGGGAACAAAAAAAAAAGCTAATGATAATGGAATGAGTACTTTCAAGTGACTTAAGGCAACAGCTTACTGTTAGGAAAACAATTAGAGTAAATTATACATTGCAGAAAGTGCCTAGCATCACCTTATAGCAGGATCACGCAATTGACTACAACTCCCAGCAGCAGAGGCCATATTACACCACTTGGCAGATTCAGAAGCCACAGGAGTTATTGGAAAGAAGGATAGTTAAGCTGGCTCTCTGTAACTACAACTACAATCACTGTGAATTACAGTTTTCTTCGGGGTAAATATGCTTCTCTATGCATGCTCATCCGTGTGATTTTGTCTTGTTTGGATATGTCTTCGTGTGGGGAGCGCTCCCAGTCACGCCAAATCTCCATGCGCGGAACTGGTAGGACAAAACTTTACTTTCCACTCAGATGGCTTTTCACAGGGTTTTTTATTCCACAAATCTTGGAGACATAGAAAAGGTTGGGAAACACTGCTCTAGTTTATTCTTCCTTTCGTTTATTTTGTACTGTGAAGGCACAATATATTTTAATCTTTTGCTCCTTTAGTATTTTTCTGGGTGCAGAATGTTGTATAGTGTCACGTAAAGAGACGTAGATTTATGATTATTTTAAGTTAAATATATACTTAAAATTATGATGAATGTTTTGTGGTACCAAACTTTATTTTTAGTCACCACACCTGCACTTAATTAAAGTAACAAATACCACTTTCACATATCATTTGTACCTGCTGCACTCCACTGCGTTTTTGACTTTCTTGTTAGTGTTAATTGTTTACTGAGCAGTGTCTGTTGTTTTATTCAGTTTCATGTATGTAGTGACACTTAACAGTGTCATCTCCAAGGACTACCTTCAGTGACAGACTTTTGTCATTGTCCTGCTCCACTGACAGACTGAGGAGATCGTTCCTCCCACACTATGCGACTCTTCAATTCTACCGGGGAGTAAATGCTAACATTAATTTTATTTTAATTTTTTCATTTTTATTACTATTTAATTTAATATTGTTTCTTTGTATCCGTATACTGCTGCTGGATTATGTGAATTTCCCTTGGGATTAATAAAGTATCTATCTATCTATCTATCTATGTAAATAATTATCACCGTTGAGGAACTGAGAAGGACTTTTGTGTATGCATTTTTTTTTATCTTTGTATAATTAATAGATATTTTCCATCCATCCATTATCCAACTCGCCATATCTCAACTACAGGGTGTGGACTATGGCCGGCCAATA